>NC_141700.1:403663154-404148231 GCF_964263255.1 Lissotriton vulgaris
CTCAAAAGCATTCTGACATTCATCTGTCCATTCAAGGGGGATCGGTGTCGTTTTGGACAACAATGCTAACAAAGGTTTTATAATGTGTGAGAACCCCATTATCCACTGTCTACAAAAAGACGTTAAACCTATGAAAGCACAAACATCTTTCTGAGTGCGAGGGACTGGTGTATCTAAGATTGCTTGGATTCGATCAGATGTCAATGCACGTCCCTCCTTAGACAAAAGATGACCGAGGTAGGTCACCTTTGGTCTACAATATTGTAGCTTTTTCCTAGACACCCTGTGATTATTCTGGGCAAGAAAAGAAAGCAGGGAAAGACTACTCTCTTCACATTGTTCCTGCATGTCTGCTGCAAGTAAAATGTCATCAACATATTGAATGAGAGCCACTCCAGACTGTAAATCATAAGAATCAAGCTGTCTTTTCAAAGCCTGGCTATAAATGCTAGGGCTTTCAGTGTAACCTTGAGGAACTCGACAAAATCTATATGATTTATTATTTAATGTGAAACCAAACAGGTATCTGCTATCAGGATGGATGGGGATCGAGAAGAAAGCGTTCTTCAAGTCAATAACAGTAAAGGTAGTGGGTATGGGGGGAATCAAAGTAAGTAAGGTGGTAATATCAGACACCACTGGATACTGTGGCAGTACTGTCTTATTAATTTCCCTCAAATCAATAATGAAACGATAGATTTTAGTGTCTGTATCTTTCTTTAAAATCGGAAGAATAGGGCTGTTACAAACATTATAGGGGACTTCTTCCACCACGCCTGCAATAATCAAGTCATGTGCATTATGTATTAAAGCAATTTCACCTTCCCTGGAAATTTTGTACTGCGGTACACGAGGCAAAGACGCTCCCTCCTTTACAGTGATACGTATAGGAGGGATAATCATCTGTCCCACATCTGTGTACGAAGTAGCCCATAACGTTTTTGGAAGAGAGGCTAACGACTCGGTCTCTTGCGTGAGGCACAATCTCACTACATCTGGGTAATTCTCATTCAAAATAACCTGCACCCCTTCAGGAGCACAACGTATAGTTGCCCGAAAATATTTAAGCATATCCAGTCCCATGATATTATCTGGAGTGTTTGGTGACAACAAAAACGGACACGGGGCAGTAAATTTGTCAATGTGAAATGTAAGGGGTTGTGACAATGGGCTAAGAGAGGGTGTTCCATCGAACCATATTGATGTAAATATTTCGCCAGACAGGGGAGCCCTTGGAACCAAGTGTTTGGACAGAGCCCTGCGAGTAGCTCCTGTGTCGACCAGAAACTGATCAGTAGAACCCGAAACATGCGCTGATACATATGGACCCCTTTGATCTACTGGTACTTCAAACGATTCCACACCCCATCCTACACAATCCTATGCATGTACAGAATCCTGGTGCTCAGTAAACTCACCCTCAACTATCTGATACTGATTTCGTCGATCAAAAGTATTATAATCAGCCTGACCACGACCCCTCGCTTCAAACCTTCCACGATCATTTGCTCCACCTCTCGACCCTGAATAACTATTCCGCGTCCTTCCACTTCCTCGACCACGCTGATTACGCTGTTCTCGAAGCACCGGACAGTCTGAAGCCCAATGTCCAAACTGTTTACAGTATGCACACTGGTCCTCAGAAATGTCAGAACGAACGGAAGATGTACCATACGATCCACGTCTACCCCTATCATTCCCTCTCTGCTGTGTAGCGTAAACATGAGCCAACATCACCTTTGTCTTTAACTCCTTCGCTTTCTTATCACCACTTTCCTTAGCCTCCAATTCCTGTTGCTCATAGTACTGAGCCATAGTCAATAAAGAAGCAGGGGTTGCCGTGGTCCAGGAACTTTCACTAGTCTTCAAACATTTCGCAATCTCCGGTAGGAGATTAACCACATACTTGTCGACAAACAAATGCCTACCCGTGTCCTCTGTTAATAATTGCCCACTGTAATCATGGAATGCTTCCTCAAAACGCGAAAAGAAGTCAGAAACCGATTCATCCGGTTTCTGTTTACAAGAAGCTAACATGGTCCAATCAATCTTTTTAGGGGGAACAAGCGTTTTCAATTTATTCAAAATAGCCCCCGGAAGATCTAATATTAATTGGCATGGTTTACACGCGGGCTTCCTATCCGAATCCGCTTGGGCTAGTTCTTTCCAATCTGCACCCAGAATCGTTCGATCATCGAATTTACAAATCGCTCTCCGCATATCAGGAGGCAATATTAAACCAAAGAAAAGATCAATATCAACTAGTGTCATAACACACAAAGAAATAACCCCTTCCACTCCTTCATAGAAAGCTGCCGGATTTTTACAAGGGTCAGGCAGAGCAGTCTTAAGTGCCATAACATCTGTTCTATTCAACGGCGTGTAAACCCAATTATATATGAAATAACCCTTTGCATTCACAGACGTTTTATCATCATCTGTACCTTGCCCTTTAGGAGGGACATATAAAGGTGCAGCTTCTCGCATTGGCATAATATGAACTGTAGAACTCTTATATGCTCCAAAGATAGGACACTCTTTGGACATCTCCGTCGATCCGGGCGCAGCCGTATCTGATGCCTTTTTCGCCTTCCGCAATTGTAACGCCTCATCCCGCAGACGGATCAGCCGTTGGAAGAACGAATCCGCATCTGTAAGAATAAAAATACCTTTACACAAATTCTCACAACCAACTGATACATCCTTTGGTTCTAACTCAGATGAATATTTTCTAAACCGTTCTACAACTTCGTGTCCAAAATGACTCAGGAAATACAACCGTTCCTTCTCAGACCACTTACGCATATTGTCATCAACCTCTGAAATAGTTATAGATTTAAGATTAAGTTTCCGAGCAAACCCACGCAATTCCGCAGCCCGATCAACACTTAGCCTGGTATGACTATCCCCTTGATCGTCTTCATCCAATTCCTCATTCGGAGCTGTAGGTGAAACATACGGAGGCGGGCAACGGTCTAGCAATGAAAAATCATCAAGTTCATTAGTAAGGATAGGATAAAGAGGACGTCGAATAGGAAATTGACCATTAATTTGCAAATTACGTTCCCGTGTCTCCTTCTCTTTCTTTTCCTGTAATTATTTTTCCTCCAGCTGTAAAGCTTTAACACAAGCAGCCTTTTGATGTTGTTTGTCCACCAAGGCTTGTTCACGCTTCATTCGCTCACGCACCGCTTTCTCCCACATACGTACACAATCAAACATATCTTGTCTAGACCTGCGCTGAAACAAACATTGCTCCACATATTGAACCTTTCACAAATCAAACGACCCATGTAGTGGCCATTGCAATTCATGATCGGCCTTTGTGTATTTATGCCACAATGTACTATACATAATAGGGGGAAGGCCCAATTTGATATACATTTCACGATTAGGTGTCCCCTCTGGGGGAGCCGGCTGAGATTCATTTAATCGATAAGTGGTACTCTTTCCAAGACAGCACATTCCTCGGAGTGTGCTTAAAACAGGCATGTCAAAATATCACGAAAACGCGATATTACATAAAATGGCACTTAATACGCTTTATACATGGTGTGCCGTTCAAACAAATACAAAGTCAGAGAAATATCTGTACACTGCCTGCCTATGTGAGGTGCACTCCACATATAACTCAAATTATAGGTCCAAATGTTAGCTAACTCAAACAAATCCAAAAAGCCACAGTAAGTGTCAGTAGACTATCTTACCAATCAAAAGCTTACCAAATTTTCAAATATCCTGGTTCCAGCTACCAAGTTATTCAATCGGATCACCCAAACAGGCACTGTACGACAACTCAACCGATCAGGATCTCAGTCGAGGACCGGCGCCACCTGGAAGGTCAGATCAGAAGGAAAGGAAGAAAACACTGTGGGTGCCAAGACACGGGTCACTCAGTGGCAGCGTACGCGTCCATGGCGAGTTTCCAATCCTTCGTCACGACCTCTCCTTCGGGCATCCGAGTCGCTGATGAGTCCCTTCGTGGTCGCCAATTTGTGGTATCGGGTTTCTCAGATCTACATACTCTGCAAAAACTCCATGACACCGTAACATAGAAGTTGGCACAGAAACTGGAAGTGCAAAAAGACAAGTTTATTAAGACCCCATGGGGTGGTGGTACAATCCTACAGCACCCTTCGGTAATGCAAGAAGTATCACACCAAACATCGGTGAGCGACCTCTTTTATACAGTTTTACAGTAATAAAAAGAGTAGGCGGGATACATTTGTTCAATTTAGGTACATATAAGGACATTACCGGAACACAGGCAACTCATGGGAGGAGTTTCAGTACTAACGGTCAGTTTGGGGAACGTTCCTAAGCGATGACCATCCACTAATACAGAAGGATTGACTACGCATGTGCAAGCTTGACCAGTACTAAAAATAGGCTGTTGCTGGGCAAGTTTAGAAGGGCATTGGTACAAACGAAGGACAAAAGGGCATGCTGACCACGAGGCAGCATGTTCATGAAAATGGAAGCCAGTAATACAAAATGGCCTCCACAAATGTGGTCAAGATAAGAAAGAATTCATGTAGCTGAGCTAAACGCTAACCCAATCATTATCAAATTATGACAGAGGCTGCCGTGAACCTATCCCATCCACGTTAGTTTCCTGGGTCAGTTTTGAGTGAAAAAATGTGATGTATCCATTTTGCATTTTGGGCTGTTTCCTGTTAAGAGCACTAGACCTACCCACCCAAGTGAGGTGCCATTTTTATTGGAAGACATGTAGGAGCATAGCACAAACAGATATTTGTTATTACCAATTGGATTTCGCTGCATTTGTGCCTTCCAGTGTGCAAGAAAGAAGACAATTTGAAATATACTTTCTAAATCATATGCCAGCATGGGTATCAACAAATTCAGAGATGTACAAATAACCACTGCTACAAAAAAGACCATATTTTGTGCCCATTTCAGAAATACATAAGTTTTCTTGATACCTATGTTTCACTGTACATATTTCACCATATGAATTGGTCTATACTCGGTACACAATAACATATATTGTACGGTGCAGTTCAGCTGTTGGTTATAGGTACCTTGGGTTTTTGAAAAATCTACAAACCCTATATATCCCCACAACCTGAAGGGCATAGTGGACATATTGGTATATGGCTTATATAAATCTGTCATTGTGGAAAACATTACAGATAAAAACATTTTCACACATGGCCGTACAGTTAGTGTCTTTGGGAAAACCTTATGGGATCTACACATATGACCCCGTGCTGAATTCATAATTTTGTCTACTTTTCAGACATCTATACCATTTTTGGATCACTGATGGGTTTCACACAGGTTTCCACCATGAACTAAATGTAGGTTAAGAGCACAAAAACTAGGAACATTTAGCTACCGATTTAAAAAATATCTAAACTGTGGTAAAATATTTAGTTTTTATTCAGCTCTGATTTTTTCAGAAAATTGGGAAGAAGGTGACTTTAGCACAGCAAACATTCATTGATGCCATGTTTAGAAAAAAAACACTTTTATCCAGAGTGTTTGTTTCCTATTTTTCCTCAAATACTCAAAATATAGTTATATATTATTTTCTCCTCCAGGGAATCCACGGACTCTGTATACTTTTAGAATCCCCAAGATGTTGGAAAAAAGGTAAAAATGAAATACATTTGGAGAGGATAACTTATGTGGAAAAAAGGTTATGGAGCCCTGTAATCACTCCAATGTCGACACGGATGACTCTCCCGACAACCCCAACAAGGCTGCCACGCTGCCCTGGCCGGAAAACGAACAACCCGCTCCAGCGTATCAAGCACAGCTCGGAAGTGTCCTGAAGTCAGCCCAGGATCACGAGGGCGGGGCCAGGGATGTCATAAAGACACCGACCACAGGAAGATGAGGAGAGGAGATGTCAGAAGAGGAAGCCGAGGCAGAGGATCGAGAGTAAGACAGCGGAGTACGAGAGGAAGTGGAGGTGCCAGTACTGCCCGAGGGTCTGCTGTGAGGGGAGGAAGACCAAGAAGCAAGAGACCCCTCTGGGAGCAATGCACAAGAGTCCAGTATTCTGAAGAGAGAAATAAAGGCTGCGTCTCTCCTCCCCACAGCCCTGGAGGGTCATGGGCTCAGACAAGTGTCCAGCTGGAAAATATTTTCCTTTAAGGGTTGGTGGGTGGGTTTAGGGGCCACACCACCCTAATTCACGAATCACCTGCACTTAGGCACCTCACAGAGATAGGGCACTGGTAAAGGGAGCACTACCCCACCATAGGTCATTAAGGGCAGCAGCCTGCACCTTTTTCCTTTCATGTTTTTGCGCCCTTCGGAGGAGACACCTCAATGCAGACAAGAAGCCAGGGCCAAGACAAAGAGCAACAACTCTGGCTGTTTCATCCTCCCCCCTCTTTGTTCTGTTCCAGACTGCTACTACTCTTTTCCTCATCCATACTAAAAGAGTGTATAGTCGAAATCCTAAGCTGCTGAAGCAAGAACCAGAGACTTCTATAGAAAGAAGAATGTATTAAATCTATTCAGAACTAAGAGGATCTAAGAGCGTTCTATTGATAAGAACGGGAGGGATTTGGTAATACATGGCATACTCACATCCCTAAAAGCCCTAAGCACAAACTACCCAAAATAGCCAAAAACGGGATCAGCACTGGAAGAGGAAAGCCCCACCATTTAAGGGATTATGGATCTATCTCTGAAGTACACTCCACAAGACCACTCCTCACAAGTTTTGGTGGAGTCATCTTCTCCATAGTCCCCAACAAGTCCACCTTCTACTGTCCTCTTGCCCTGGTGATGCAGGTTGACCAGAGTCTCAGTCAGCACAAGTCCAGAGTATCCCTTCACTCTAAACAGGCATTAATTTGCATAGGGCCTTTCATATCTTGTCATATGCTGGCACCAGAGCTTCTCAGGGGTCTTCCCTTATGTGAATAGATTTAAATGCGAAGGCGAAGAGTTCTAGAAAGTGGCCATCTGCCCAATCCAGACTTTTCACATCATCTCTCCACCTTTAATCAATCTCCCATATTACATGATGGTATTTTCAAAGATGGCAGAAGAAATTCTTTGTGAGTCGCAGCTTCTTTACAGATTTTATTTCTGCCACTAGCAGGCATATCAATATGGTCTCTTACTTCCAAGAGTTCTAAGGAGACCCCTTCGGCGAGTGGTGTCATGAGCAAGCTAATCTTCTGCAAATGGGCTTATGTGGGGAAAGCTTTCACTTTCATCTGCTTGCTGACCAGCATAGCTATTACCTTGGCACAGCAGAGTAGTCCATGGTACGAATATATTTCGGAGTCGACTCTGGAAAATATTACAACTCACAAAATTCAAGGAAGAAGTGGGATTATGGCCAAACGAATGTTACATTTACACTTGGTCCCTTTGTTAGCCTGTAGAAACATTAAATCTTTTTCTGGGTTGAGCAATGAAAAGTTGGCATTTTGGTGCTGCTTTCATCTACAATGTGACTACAGTAGAACACTACATACTAACAATGAAACAATACAGATTTACAATAAAGAAGTATAGATTCTCTCTATAGTCAAAAGAAAATACACACGTTGGCTTTTGGGTAGCAAATGAAATTGAAAGGCTTGTGCAGGCCGCACCAAATGTATAAATGATTGCACATGCAATAGGTAATCTGTGCACACATACAGAACAGAGTTAGAAAATAGTTGCACTAGCTCAGACCGCACAAGGGTGCATATTTGTGTGCACATTTTGTCATGTAGAATGAGTAGAGAGTTTCTTACCCAAACTGTGCAGTTAGCACTCACGTCTATTTAGCAGACCTTACAGTGACAGGCATTCAAACCGCCAACATATCTACATTTATATGCATTAAAACAGGGGTGAATATTGTTTTGTTTATACATTTCCATCTAATAAGGGTTTCTGCACAAACCTAATATTTGCC
Organism: Lissotriton vulgaris; assembly: GCF_964263255.1. Taxonomy (NCBI): domain Eukaryota; kingdom Metazoa; phylum Chordata; class Amphibia; order Caudata; family Salamandridae; genus Lissotriton; species Lissotriton vulgaris. Next base: position 403,671,055 of record NC_141700.1, read on the forward strand.
AACCTAAATTTGGTCAAATCATATTTCAAATCTGACTTTCGTAGGTGACTTAGTTCAACCACACCTATTTATCTACAAATATTTCTCACTAACCTGGAATGCTGTAAAAATCTACATTATCAGCAGATAAAACTTGTGAAGGCTAATAGTTGGTCATTCTTGAAATCAAAATTCAACATCAAAAGATAAGTCAGTAATTTTAAAGTTGCCTACGATGCTCCTATTTGCCAAACACCTAAACAATAGCTTTGGTGTACTCCACTTGAAATAGGAGCAGCAATTATAAAAATCTACAGCAGCATTCAGTTAGAAGTAAATCTCACGTCCCTTTCCGTAATTGTCAAGAGAATATATTTAACTTCCCGAGCACTCAAAACAAATTAAAGTGAATATTTGGAGTTCAAAGTCAATATAGTTTGTGAATTGACACAGTCACAGGTTAGTTATCCAAGTATCGATCATCAACTCAAGTCCTTCCAATCAAGGTTGTTTTATTTTCTTTGATGGTTCTTATTCTTCAAAGTTCATAATTATCCATATACAGTAGTCATCTAAACAAGCAGCCAACACGTGTTTCGTCATGTTAATTTGTACACATCAACTTCATCCGGGTGTAATCCACATGTACCAGCGAGTTTACTTGTCAAATGTTATTCTCTCTTTTACATAATTCACAATTTCCAATATAGCACTTTTCGACCCCCACTTTCAAAATAAAGTCAGAACGGGGGTCCTCTTCTCTGTATGCAATGTGGCTATGTCCCCACAGTCACGATCTATATTCAGTCGCGAGGTCGTCTATCCACGATACCGCTCCAAAGTCGGCTCCAAAGTCGGATACATCACTCACCATGAACCAACAGGTCAACACCGGCACCTCAAGCTGCTTCAACACACTCTGCATCCTCTGCATAACCTTCAAATGGAACACCCCTGAGTCAAGGAAGACAGTCACCCACGCACTCATCACCAGCAAACTAGACCATGGAAATGCTCTCTATGCCGGCATCAAAAAGTCCCTACTCCGTAAACTCCAGACAATACAGAACACTGCTGCTAGACTCATCCTAGGCATCCCCCGGCATGAACACATCAGCCAACACCTACAAAGACTCCACTGGCACCCCATGGAGAAAATAGTCACCTTCAAAATCCTCACTCCTGCCAACAAATTCCTACACAACAATGGACCCAAATACCTCAACGACAGAATCAACTTCCCCATACCCAAAAAGAATTCTCCATTCCACCAACCTTGCACTGGCCAAACCCCGCGCATCCACAAAGCCATATCAGGCAGAAGATCCTTCTCTCACATTGCAGCCAAGACCTGGAAAGAGCTACCGTCAGACATCAGACACGCCCCCTCCCTGAACACCTTCAGGAAGACCCTTAAGACCTGGCTCTTCGGATAAACATATCTGTGTACCCCCTCCTGAGCGCCTTGAGACTATCACGGGTGAGTAGCGTGCTTACAATCCCCTAATTAATCTATTAGGCAATGGCCATATAAACCGATCTGATGAAAGCGAACCAATTGTCAAAGTACTAAATATATATATATATATATATATATATATATATATATATATATATATATATATATATATATATATATATATATATATATATATATATATATATATATATATATATATATATATATATATATATATTACCTACTGGCGGTCGCCAGTAGGTATATATAGTTAGGATTTTTTCTCTATGGGATTTTTGAAAATTCTATGTCTAATAACTTTGGCTTTTTTGGACGGAATTGGCTGACATTTTCAGGAAAATGGAACATTTTGTTTCTGAGCAGCCCCTGACAATTTGGGGGGGTTTCATCAAGGGGGGGCCGAGAAAAAAGGGGGGTCCCAAAACGTGTTTTTCCCATGTTAATTTCCATAGGGCGGTTGGCCTCACTTTTAGCTCGAACGGCTGAATGGATTTGCACGAAACTTGGCAAAATTGTAGGGACTGTTAGCCCGATGTGCCTTTGCTAGGTCTCAATATATGTGCTCCAGTGGATATTGAGTAATTTAGGTTCAAAACAAGATATATATCTGGGCGGAGCCTAACCACACATCTGATCTGATTGGCTGTCAGCACTTCATCCAAGAAGTGTTGGCAGCCATCTTGGGACCAATATACATGATAGCACCTCATTAAAAAGCATTGTAGTTAATAGAGGGTTTTAGGACTTTAGTTACATTATAAATCATTTGTTGATGGTACCATACTCGTTTTAGGAATTGTGGTGGGTTCTAAGGTGATTTTACCATGTGAAAAAACCTTCTGCTGTGATACCATGAATATTGTTTGAAAGAAAACTAATATCTCATGATTTTCCCACAGTGGTTTGGTAGGGGATCTATAAGCTAAACTGAAAGCATATTTTCTGTAAATTCACATTATCTTTCTCAGTCATGTGAAAATGAAGTCTGCCATTCTCAGTAAAACATGTACATCCAACAAGGACAGAGACTGTCAGTTGATTCCTTTGTGTTCTACTGCAGCCTCCTAGAGTGTTCTAAAGAACAACTAGAGCGCTAACAGTCCTACTTATTACAAAGGTATGGCACACCTGAAGCCATCTTGATTGGAATAAAGTGGTAACTCTTAAAACATTTAATTTAAAAAGAAACAACATGAGGGGGTATATTTTGCCATAGAAAGTATGATTAGTGCTGCAGAATGAAAAATTAGGGCACATTTTGAGTGACTTCTCAAATCCTTTTCTATTTCATTAAAACATTCTGACATGCAGTCTCCCAAAATGGCCACCAGAGACAAAAGAGCCCAAATGTAGCCCAAATATTGCCCAGATGTAGCCCAAGTATAGCCCAATGACAGAATGTCCCAGAGTGTTCTAAAGAACAACTAGAGCGCTAACAGTCCTACTTATTACAAAGGTATGGCACACCTGAAGCCATCTTGATTGGAATAAAGTGGTAACTCTTAAAACATTTAATTTAAAAAGAAACAACATGAGGGGGTATATTTTGCCATAGAAAGTATGATTAGTGCTGCAGAATGAAAAATTAGGGCACATTTTGAGTGACTTCTCAAATCCTTTTCTATTTCATTAAAACATTCTGACATGCAGTCTCCCAAAATGGCCACCAGAGACAAAAGAGCCCAAATGTAGCCCAAATATCACCCAGATGTAGCCCAAGTATAGCCCAATGACAGAATGTCCCAGAGTGTTCTAAAGAACAACTAGAGCGCTAACAGTCCTACTTATTACAAAGGTATAGCACACCTGGAGCCATCGTGATGGGAATAAAGTGGTAACTCTTAATACATTTAATTTAAAAAAGAACAAAATGAGGGGGTATATTATGCAATAGAAGGTATTATTAGTGCTGCAGAAAGAAAAATTAGGGCACATTTTGAGTGACTTTTCAAATCCTCTTCTATTTCATTAAAAAATTCTGACATGCAGTCTCCCAAAATGGCCACCAGAGACAAAAGAGCCCAAATGTAGCCCAAATATCACCCAGATGTAGCCCAAGTATAGCCCAATGACAGAATGTCCCAGAGTGTTCTAAAGAACAACTAGAGCGCTAACAGTCCTACTTATTACAAAGGTATGGCACACCTGAAGCCATCTTGATTGGAATAAAGTGGTAACTCTTAAAACATAAAATGAGGGGGTATATTTTGCCATATGAATTATGATTAGTGCTGCAGAAACAAAAATTAGGGCACATTTTGAGTGACTTCTCAAACCCTCTTCAATTTCATTAAAAAATTCTGACATAGTCTCCCAAGATGGCCACCAGAGACAAAAGAGCCTAAATGTAGCCCAAATATCACCCAGATGTACCCCAAGTATAGCCCAATGACAGAATGTCCCAGAGTGTTCTAAAGAACAACTAGAGCGCTAACAGTCTTACTTATGACAAAAGTATGGCACACCAGAAGCCATCTTGATTGGAATGAAGTGGTAAGTCTGAAAACACTCAATTTAAAAAGGAACAACATGAGGGGGTTAATTTTGCCATAGAAAGTATGATTAGTGCTTCAGAAAGAAAAATTAGGGATCATTTTGAGTGACTTCTCAAATCCTCTTCTATTTCATTAAAAGAATTCTGACATGCAGACTGAAACATGCACTTTGAATACCAGCAGCAGACGTCCCTGGTGAGCAGTAGCTTTACTACAGTGATCTAATGTGCAACTAGAGTGCTAACATTCAGAATTTATGGCAAATGTGTGACACATCTGAATGCCTTCTTGATGGAACCAAAGTAAACAAGCATTGAAAATGCAATAGATCTCGCCCTCGTTTAAGTTAAAGCCATTCTGTTTGTAATGAGGTGGCTTTTTAGCCTTGCTTTTATTAGTGTTTTTTCAACTTTCATGTAAATAACGCACCGTTTTCACCAAATCGACTTTGCCCAAGCACACCCTTCCCTTCGGCCAACAAATCCCAAAAATTCGGCACACCTGCCGATCCACTCTCCCTACAGCTCACCCAAGCCCCGTCCCTCTAGCGCAACTGGAACACCCCAAATTCACCTTCTCCATGCGCACCAAAAACTCCCATTGAATAACATGGCAATTCGCTACTCCGCACAAAAATTGCTCTTTAAAGCACTTCCACTGCTCCGATCCGCTTCAAACTTGGCTGGACACTAGTTCCAGCGATTCCCTAACATCTCACCAAAAATCAGCCTGATCTATCCACTGGAACGGGGACGAATTTCAACCCGAATACGCGCCCCCCGCAAACACAAAAAAAAGCCATAAAACGGCCAAATCTCGACCAAAAACCGCCAAAATCCCTCAAAACCTTGCCAACACCAATACGCACGAAACTGAACCGGCCCCTCAGCCCTAGGCTCCGGGAACCCTACTTAATTGACCCAAAAGCCCTAAAAAAGCAACATAATACACACGAAAACGCCCTAACAACCCTAAAATGCATATAAGTATATGTATGCATGCATTTATGTTTGTATTTATATAGATATACAGATGATATATGTTTATATATGTATGTATATATATATATTCACTGAAAAAACCATAGGCTATAGACCATATATAGTTAGGAATTAGCATTTACAAAACCTTGAAAATTCACTGAAAAAACCATAGGTTATAGACCATATATAGTTAGGAATTCGCATTTACAAAACCTTATTTTACTCACACAAAACCATTGAAATTCCATATATAGTTAGTTGCACTAACTATATATCGCGCACCCGCAATCCACTGCTGATGATGTCACATATTACATCATTCATGACATGGTCAGTGACATCACTGATGACATCACTGATGACATCTCAAATGACATCACTGATGACATCACTGATGACAACATCCAGTGACTGTATGTTTCTGTAAAGTTAAAATATGTCTTACATATTGAAGAATGAGTGGATGTATAAGTGTCTGGATGAAGGATTTAGTAGGTGCATGACTGACTGTATGAGTGAGTGATTAAATGTGTCTCACTGAGTGCATGGGTTAGTGACTAAACTGTCTTAATTTGTGCATCATTATGTCTGTTGTTCTGTAAACTGTTGCATGTGTTGATAAGTAGCTATATGAGTAACTATATGGGTTATTGATTGGTTGCCCAAGTATTTGTATGGGAGACTGAGTGTGTGTGTGGGTGGCTGGGAGGTGTATGACTCTGTGCATAGATGTGTGAGCAGTTGATTCACTAGATGTATGGTTTCAAAAGTGCATGTGGAAACAGCTGTATGGGCGGTTGACTGTGTGCATGAGTGTATTGGTGAGTGAATGGATATCTCAGTGCTACATGTCAAAGTAAGTGCATATGTAAAACACAGTACATGTGAGAGTTGACATATATAAATAACTGTGCATAAGAGCCAGTGAATGTGTGCCTGGCTGTATGGATCATTGTGAACTTGTATCAGGGATTGTATAAGAGAGTAAATATGTGTTAGTATATGTTTGAATAAGTAAAGTTTGTATAACTGTATAGTTGAGGAAATGGAGGTGTGATTGATTCTTTGCATGACTGACTAGGTGTGTGAGTAACTCCATGGATGAGTGACAGTCTGTGAGTGTCTGTTTACACTGATTGTATCTAAGGTTATATTAGAGTCTGAAGAGGTTCATCGTATTATCACATGAATGATATCATCAGTGATGTGATCAGTAATGTCAAATGAGATGTCATCAGTGATGTCATCAGTGATGTCATTTGAGATGTCATCAGTGATGTCATTTGAGATGTCATCAGTGATGTCATCAGTGATGTCACTGACCATGTCATGAATGATGTAATATGTGACATCATCAGCAGTGGATTGCGGGTGCGCGATATATAGTTAGTGCAACTAACTATATATGGAATTTCAATGGTTTTGTGTGAGTAAAATAAGGTTTTGTAAATGCGAATTCCTAACTATATATGGTCTATAACCTATGGTTTTTTCAGTGAATATATATATATATATACATTAATATAGAGTTGAATACCATGATTATTTTCTGTTATTGAGACACATGTAAATATCAATAACTTTCTTTGTTTGTGATTATTTTATAGCGCTTGTGTTCTCTCAGTGCCAGGATATTAAAAAACGTTGGTCATTTAAACAGTATTTGCCTTGCCTTATTAGATCTGCTCGTACATTATTACTACTGCTCATACATAGCTGCCTTTTAATTTGAAATTATTGTACCAAGATTGATATGAAATAAACATATTTCAGGCTGCTACTATAAGATGACTCATTCAGATTTTAAAAAAACAGACATATGTCATAAAATGTAGTAGGAAACACTGAACTAGATGTAGTCAATGACATGGTTGAATGGTCTATCCTTACTTCCTTTCACATTTTCCAAAATTACACAACCCTTTAACTAGGTGGGATTACTACTCATTCTCATTCAATTGTTTATTTTGAATTAAAAATCCATAAAGCATACAGAAGAAGATAAAAGTATATTATTGCACTGTGTGAGCCCTGTACCAAATGCAATAATCATTTTGGGAGCATAAGTCAACTTTTGAGGCTCTGTCCGCTGATTCTGAATTATCCATACAGCGTGCAAAAGTTTTGCTAGATTGACAACAATCACCTCCTGTGTATCTGTTTTAATATCCTAACTGCTGAGCTCAATGCCCTTATGCTTAGTAATCTGCAAAGAGGAATGATCAATTTTCTCCTTCGACTTAATCAGCCACACAAAAAAATAAAACGAGGCTTAGTGATTCAGAAGCAATACTACAGACAACAGATAATATTGAGGTTCTTGGAGTTTGCCCATGTAGCTGTATATTCTCGTGTGGGCAAAATCCCATATCTAAACTTTTGATATATCTGTCTAGGGAGTGAGCCTTAGAATGACGTCTAAGGATGGTTCGTACAGAGCGACAATCTTATAATCAAGGCACTTTTCTGTTAAACTCCCTACTTTACTTTTCTTCATTGTTTCTCCCTAGAAATGTTCTCTGCGCTGTTCCTTTATTAATTGCCTTGATGTTAAATGAGAGTGGAATCCCAGAGATTCTCCAGAGCAAGGGATTGGAACATTTTCTTTATGTACAACATCCATGGAATCCTCAAAAGAACCTCTGATTTTAGAATCTCTCTAAGCGAAGCTCTCTAGAGCTCCAACTCTGTTATTGACCACAGTTTGTGCCAGAATATTAATGGTTGTGCCTGGAAGGTGGATGAAATGTGATTTAAACACATATTTTGCATTAGTGGGAGGGTTGGAGAGCTGTATGGAAGGTATATTAAGAGCTTAAGTAATATATTATCCACTGTTGCTAACTCATTGGCCGATGGATCTCTCTCCTTCATCTGGGCGACCTTCGACTAATCCAAGAAATAGGAAAAAGCTCAGTGCAACATCTGCTGACTATTCAAACCACCTTTTCGATTCAGCCATATCTGAAGTATAACCTAAATCAATTTGAAAAATGTTTGCTTATTCGATTTAGACTAAATACTTTTCATAGGCTGATTTCGTTTCCAAAGCAGAACGACTGGACTAAGAATTTACCCTCATGTCCATGTGATTGTAATTCCCCGCAATCCTCAATCCATATTTCCTTGTTCTGCAAGTTTTATGAGGCTCCACGCAGACAATGGATTGTCCCGATATTGAGACAAATGGGACTCTGAACTTGCCGCCCAGCTTTCCTAGCACTACAGATGTTAGAAAATGAATTAAATGCTAAATTAATTGCCTGTTTTTTAAAAGTTTGTGTAAATCACCGTCCAAATCTTAATTAATTAATTACTGTTTTATCCTTTAGTCAAATCATGTATTTTCTTTTTAAAGATTTTAAGTGTATATACGTTAAGTTTGTACTTTTATGGTTTTCCTCGAATAATGAAAATCGAATAAAGATTTTGACTGACTGACTGACATTGGCCGATTCATGGCAACGAAGCACTGCCCCATGAAGGGCAGCCCTTTTTGCCCTAGTCTTAAATACTTCAAGCACAATTCTAGACCATGGTCAACAAAATTCTAAAAATCAGTTAAAAATTGCTTGCAGGCCTCTATATGTCATTGAAATAGGGAGCAGGTCATCTGCAGATAACAGCACAGGATATTTTGTGGGACCAATGTTAGGGGCATCATTATTTTGAAAATTCAAAGATTCTACCAAATGATTGATAGACAAGTAGAACAGGGCTAAAACACAGCCTTGTCATACTCCCTTCTCTATTTTAAAAGTTTCTGTTTGTTCCCCGTTCCTCCCGTACCTCACCTGTGCTGTGTTGTTTACATGGATTTTTTTTAAACTTCTAGGATGTTAGTTGGAACTCCCTTACTTGCTAATACTTGCCATAATTTGGGTCTCGGAACAGTGTCAAATGTGGAGTTTAGGCCAACAAAAATGACATATAGGTGCCCTTTGCCTAATAGGACAGGTTTTCAAATAAATCAAATTGAACCTCAAGATTTGCTCAAGAGTACTTTCTTCTGGGTGAAAACCCCCTTGTAGATTGGTAAAAATATTATTTGCAAATGCCCAATCGGATAGTTTACACAGGACCTGTTGAGAGAAAATCTTTTGAAGCCATCGATCAGACTAATGGGTCGTATAGTTTGCGGGTTCGTCCCACCTGCCTTTTTTATGTATTAGACCTATCTCTGCACTGTGCCAGGACTCTGGTATGAGGCCACCTATTAAAATTTCCCTCGTTAAGAGGTTTAGGTATGTGACTTTAAATATCTCAGGGTATCAACAATTTTACCTAGTAAATGTAATTCTGTAATTTTACATTTTTGTGTAATTCATTCATGATGATGAAAAATTGATCAATAAGTCAAATCAGTCCCTGAAATAGGTTTATTGTTATAGACGTGACAAGGAGATGTTTCAGAGTGGGCCATCCTACAGAAACAGGTGCTCATCTACTAACTCTCACATTTTTTGCATTTATCTATATACCTTTAGCAACTAGTTTGCCTTTATGGAATAGCACCTAAAAATCAGGACCAAGGGCTAGATGCACAAAGTAATTTTCTGGCCATAAAAGGCCGGAAAATTGTATTTTCACACGTACCAAATGCAAAATGCAAAGCAGTAGCTTATTATCGATTGGCAATTTGCATGTGCAATTCCGTATTTTGAAGGGGCCTGTTTTAACACAAAAAGATTATGTATTACTGTATGGTGACTAAATTCCAGGTGCAAAACAGTAATAATTTTCAAACATTTTAAAAGTGGTGAAAATCCATGTGCCAATGAGAAGGTATCCCCTTGGGACCCTTTCCATTTTGAGAATGTTGAAAAAAGATTTTTAAGCGCAGGCAGTGTTCCTACAGACTCTTAAAAACGTTTAATGTTTTTTCTTTTAAATGCATCCCATTTTCCTTTGTTATGCTATTAAATTTTATATAGCGCGCAATTACCCTATGGTATTTGGCACTAGTGTCATTATGCACTGCTAATATTGATGACGGTGGGCAAAACAGATATTATGTCTAATGAAGCGGATTGCTGAACATGTAGGTTTTTAGGGGCACATGCATCAACATATTTTGCATTCGCAAATGGTGCGAATCGCAAAATTCGGCCGTTTGCGAATGCAATATTTGAAAATGTGATGCATTATTTTTTTGTTCATTTTGGAATCGCAATTACTTCTGCGATTCCTTAAGAAATCGCAAAACTAATTGCGATTCCTTAAAAACTCGCAATTCTGTTTGCGAATCCTTAAAAAATCGCAAATTTAAGGAATCCTTAAAAATGTCCAAAAAACGGAATGCATCAATTTTCGCACATTAGAGTAATTCTCAGAAAACACATTTAAGAAGTGCTAAAATAAGATGAAGTGAGAGCAAGTGGTATTTTTTTTTTCACCACACATGTGGAAATGATTAACGACCTATAAAAGGGACTTCAGAATGACTCAGGATCTCTTCCAGGATGGCAGCAGCAATTTTCCTAGCACGTAAATGGCGGATGAGAGCAGCAGGGAGGAGGAGAAGAGTACTCAGTGAAAGGGTTTTTAGGTAGCGCATCACTTTGCTTGGGCAGACACAGGCTGACATATATGATAAGTATAGACTTAATGCAGACACCATCATTGATTTAATTGCAGAGTTGGACCCCATACTGCAAAGGCAAACACGTAGAACTCAAGCTATACCCACCCATGTGCAGGTTTTATATTGTCTACACCTTTTAGCCTCTGGCTCCTTCCAAGGTGTAATTGCAGTTGCGGGGGGTGTTTCACAGAGTGCATTGTCTAGATTTTTCAATGACTTCCTCAATGCAATGCTCCATAGGATAAACCACCACATAATTTTCCCCTCAACACATCAAGAGTTGCTGCAGACCAAGTTAGACTTTTATAACATGGCACACTTCCCACATGTCATAGGATGTGTTGATGGAACACATGTCCCCATTTGTCCCCCATCTGCAAATGAGTACATTTTTCGAAATAGGAAAAATTACCACTCTTTAAACATACAAGCAATCTGTGATTCCAAAGGAATCATCACTGACTTAGTTGCCAGCTACCCAGGTAGTGCCCACGATTCACACATTTTCAAACATAGTGCCATTCATGATCGCCTGCTTTCTGGAGAATTTGGTGATGGATATTTATTAGGTAAATTGCTTATGTTTACTGCCAAATGTAATGTTTATGACATGCATTTCAATGTGTCTAATGTTTATTTTCATATATCACCTTTCAACTTAGGAGATAGTGCATATGGAGTGAGGTCTTACATTCTCACCCCATAACTGACTCCAACTACCCGCAAAGAACAACAGTACAACAATGCCCATATCTCAACCCGCAGCATAATAGAGAGGACCTTTGGGGTCATGAAGTCTAGGTTCCGCATACTGCATAAGACTGGTGGAGCCTTGAAATATCGGCCAGATGTTTGTTGCCAAATAGTTGCAACATGTGCAGTCTTGCACAACCTAGCAACTCGGAGAGGCCTTGAACTAGATGTAGATGATTTGCTACCAAATAATTTCAACCAGGCACAACAACCACATGCAAGAGTTCATGGACCGGATGCAGCGGAAGGGAGAAGAAGAAGGGCAGAAATAACACAACATTACTTTTAATAAAAAGGTAGGAAATGTTTTTTTTGCTTCCAAATTTAAACACTTCATTTTAACATGTTTCACACAATAGGAACTTGAAAAAAATAATTCAAAGCATGACTTCTCCTAAAAAAAAAATTCCAGATATTAGACTAATATAATTCTTAGTCAATATCATTGTTCAGAGAAAATGAAAGAAATGTAATGCAACAATATCATGTCATCACTTCTTCCTTCCACGCAAACCTAAAACTTTATTTTTAACTGAATCTGAAACCATGGCAGGGCAAATATTACTTTCTTTCCCTCTTTTGCTACGGCGTTCACACACGTCATTGGTGTGTGCATAACCACTGGTTCCTGCAGAATCATTCTTAACATTGCCTTCATAAGCTGTATTCTGGTTATCATCAGGTGGCAGCACATTAACCCCACTTTTCATATTTTTTAATCCTTCGCACAGATCTGCACAACATTTTTTTATTTCCTCTTGCATGCGCATTGTGTGTTCGATGAGACGTGCATTGCTGCTGGTCACCATATTCAGAGCCCGTGCATAAGTGTGCATACTTGCCACAGTTCTCAAATGTCTATTACAATTGGCAATGTTTTGACTTTGAAAGACATCAGATATTGTCTCTAAAGCATTTGCTAAACGCTCAAAATTCTGATTTGAGGCAGTATGCGCCCCTTCAATCCCCTTGGATAATGTTTTCAATGTCTTATTGATTCCACTGAGGTCTTCAACCATATGACTCATTTTCCCCTTTATTACTCTCAGATCTTTACCGTGAAGATGCTGCACTTTCAATAATTTAAGCTCAACTGCACTTGCATGGACATCATCCACTGTGGAGTCTCTTGGATTGGAAGAGCGAGGCCTTCTTCTGTAGAATTGTTGGATTCTTCTAAGACCACTAAACAGTTTTGTCGAAGTGGCAGGCTTTCCAGAATCATCAACCACAATTTCTGTGACATTTGCCTCTTCCTCAGACTCTAATTCCTGTACTTTACGCACTGATTTTCTAATTTTTTCTAAGTGCACAGAGGGTGATGAAGTCACAGTATTATTGTCTGATTGGCTATGTATTTCCATGCTGATCTCATCATAAGCGTTTGTTTCATTTTCCTTTTGTAAATCTAAAATTAAAAAAATGATGCATGATGTCAATGTAATGTCTTTTCTTAAAAATAAATACAAATAAAGTCTACATGTGTTCCAGATGAAGGACGCCTTTTGAATCATAATTTACCATGTCTTTGTAAATTATTTTTTAGGCCAACAGACTATGTACATATTGCAGTCATGATGAATTGCACTGTTCAATAAAATTGCCTTTTACACTAGTTCTGTGCAAGTGAGGGTGTAACAGAAGTTTAGAATTATGTTACAGCATTTAATAAATGTCTAAATACATCCTGCAACCCTATTTAATTTAAGTTTGTATTTGGAAAAAAAAAATCTTACCTTGAGAAGTGCCAGCATGCTCAGAGGTGTCTATGTTTGTCACTCCTATTACAGCTTCTGTTACAAGTGTCCCCTCAACCAAATCCTCAAGGGGAGTTGTGGGTTTGTCGTTAGGGGAGCCTCCACCAGTCTTCTTGCAACTTTTCATTCTTGTCGAAATACTTTCTTTTGCGCGTGAGCGTAAATCGTACCAACGCTTTTGGAGGTTGGTGATGTCCCGGTGGGCAACCCCCACTGCATTCACTTTAGCCTGTATGGCTAGCCAAAGTTTCCTTTTTACAGCCTTAGGGAACTTTAAAGACAGCTTCCCAAACAGATGGTTGTGGTTGTGAAGTCACCACCTTCTGGCTTGTAAATCCTGACTGGCAGTTTCTGTCTCCATTTCTCCCACAACAGCACTCCAAAACACTCCTCCACTGCAGACAAACAGAGCTGAATGCACCAACTGCCTTTTTTCAGTTTGAATCAGCTTCGCAGGTGTGTGCAATCAGGCTCCTGGCTTCCTGGGTGTGTCCTGGCTGTGATGCATGAAAATGTGATTTTATTGCGAATTCGCAATTTGCGAAATTGCAAATTGCGAATTCGCAATAAAATCGCAATAAAAAGTGCGATTCGCATATTTCTGCGATTTTTAGCGATTCGGTACAAAATCGCAAAAATATTCATGCATTCCATATTGCGATTCGTAATTTGCGATTCCCTATTTTTCGCAAATTACGAATCGCAATTCTACCCAATGATGCATGTGCCCCTTAGTTCTTTCCTAAATGTTAAAAGATGGGATTGTTCTCTAGGAAGTGATGGAAGGGAGTTGCACCATTTGGAGGCAGAATAAAGAAAGCTTCTTTCTCCCATTGGGATCTTTTTATTCTTGGGATACAGGCCAACCTCGCAGTGCTCAACTGAAGGGTGCGAGAAGGAATTTACCATTTAAAAATGGATTGTAAAAAACAAGGTTCTGCCTGTTGTCGGGCCTTATAAGCCCAAATTAGTGCCTTGAATCTGATTCTTGTCCTGACAGGCAGCCAGTGAAGCTCTCCTATGACTTTGGATGCTGAAAAGAGTTTAGGTAGATTGTTAAGAACTCTGACTGCTGCATTTTGGATCATTTGTAGTTTTTTCAGAAGACGAGACTCGGCACCAACAAAAAAGCGCATTACAGTAATCGATCTTTGAAATCACTGTCTTCCTAGATTCCATAGGAGTGTAAGGCAGGATTTTCTTCAGAATCCTTAGCATAAGAAAGCATGAAGAAGTTACTTGCTTCAAACGATCCAAGAAAGTTTGCTTTGAGTCAAAAATGACCCCCACATTTCTTGCCTCTAGGACACTGAACGGGCCCAAGACTAAGTGGCACCAGGAAACCTTCCAAAATAAGTGTTCTCTCCCAAACAGTATTACTTCCATTTTATAAAAATTATTTTTTTTATATATTTTTGCATCCAGATGACAATCATTAGCATTATTGATCTAAAATCCTCATTGTTGGGGTTTGTAGACACAGACACCACAGTGTGGGTGTTATTGGCATACAATATCACTGAGAACCCAAAAGAACGCATTAGTGTGAATAAAGGAGAGATGTATGCATTAACTAGAGTCAGACTCAGTAAGGACCATTGCGGCGCCCCACATGGATGTGAAAGAGGGTCAGAAGTAAAGCCTCCCAACTCCATTGACTGCTTTCGGCAGTCTGAGGGAAGGGGCTCACGTACCCATATCTTTAAAAGATTTATCAGATAGGAGTGATCCACCATGTCAAAAGTGGAAGAAAGATCGAAAAGGATGTAGGCTGCATTGTTATCTCTGTCCGCTATAGATTTTATGGCTTCTGATGAGCTAGTATGGCAGATTCTGTGGAATAAATTGACCTAAGCCAGTATTGCGAAGGGTCAAGAGATTTAGATTCTTCAAGAAATGGACATTTCTTGTTTCTTAGTCTTTACCTAAGTTTTGGTTGGTAATGGGAGACCTGAGAAAGCACTATAGTAAACACTTTATTGTATAGTTAATAAAAACCATTACAAAGTATAAATACGACAATATTCTAAAACACGGAAAATTTACATTGCTGTGAGTGTGATAAAAAGTTATAAAATGAAAGTGTCTTTCAAGTTAAAAAACTTCCAGGTTCAAGCCTTTGCCAGAGTTCTTTGTTTTTTCTCGAAATTGTCAATGGATTTATCTGCTCTGCAAGTGAGTTGTGGATTTACTGAGCAAAGGATTAGTATGATCGTGGACTGGCAGGTGCGTGTTCCATATTCCTTAAATTTGGTTTTTAACCAACTCTGACGTTCCTGGCTCAGAGTCGGGCAGTTACAGATCAGGTAAATAAAGTCTTTTCTTCCTGTGCCACATAAACCGCATCCATCACGTTCTTGGGTCTTCCATTTTGGTGACTCAGCATTTGTTGGGAAGCTACCCAACCTTAAATTAAGGTATTTCTGTTTGATGAATGGCGAGAAAGCAAGGTCTAGGAAGGCTGCTGGTGCAAATTTTTTATATGATTGAATTGTTATCCAGGCATGGGACCGACGACTGAAGGTTAGTTTATCGTTGAGCAGCGAATGCCTGTTGGCAGCCTTCTTTACCAGCTGTTTGAAGGAAAATACTGGAAGCTTAGATTCCCAAAGTGCAGCCAAGTCAGTTAATTCTAGTGACAAATTAAGATACTTGGCGTAGTGAGAGTTTTGACGTTTAATAACTATTTTCCACATGGCACGATGTAGCGCAATTTCGTGGTTCATCCAGACATCGTACCAAAATGTTATGGTCTCGTACTTTTTCAGCACCACTTGTGATTGCAAACCGAATTCAAGTCTGACTTGTGCGGACGATGCATTATTAGGTAACGCAAATACACGTTTGTAGACTTTCATTTGAATTTTTTCCAGGAGTTGTACGCTCTTGCCATGATTGAGTATGCTCCCATAAGCAACTGTTGGGAGTAGCTTAGCTTTTATTATTGTTAGCAGGGGGAGACCAGGGGGCCTTTAAGTTTGGTCGCCAAGCTACTAAAAGCGTGCAATAAGACCATCCCCTTTTTTTCCATGCTATTGAAATGCGTAGTGAAGTTAAGACGCTTGTCCAGGAGTATCCCAAGATACTTGTAGCTTTCAACCGCTTCCAATTTAACATTGTCTATGGTGAAGGTTGGTTGCACTTTGTGGCGTTGGGTTATAACCATAGTCTTTGATTTTGTGCTGTTTATTACTAGCAAGTTCTGTTTGATATAGCGGGTCAGTTCCTGTAGTAGACGCTGTAGGCCTATTCTTGTCTGGCTTAGAAGGACCACGTCGTCGGCATAGGACAGGTGTTTTATACAGAGATTACATAGCCGCGATGGATGAACATTGATCTCATCAAGGCTTTCTGTTAAATCCGCCATGAATAAATTAAAGAGGTGGGGGGCCAACACACAGCCTTGCTTTATTCCATTAAAGGTATTGATCTTTCGGGTTAGCCTCTGTCCATTGTCGATCTTTACCTGCATCCAGGTGTTACTATACAGGTCAATGATCGGCTTTAGAATTGAGTCTGGCAAGCCCTGCTGCTTCAGTTTGGCCCATAGTAAATTCCTATTGACACGGTCGAAGGTCACCTTGAAGTCGACAAAACAAGTGTAAAGTTCCTGGTGGTTTTGTAGACTTTTTTCGCCAATCAAGCATAATGCCATTGCATTTACCATGCACCAGAAAGACCTATAGATTTTTACAATGGTAGATCAAGAGAGGTTTGTTATTAGAAAAGGCAGGATGGACGCTTTCTTCCAGACTTCTGGAAAAATGCCTGACTCAAGTTTAATATTACACAATGGCATAAGATGAGTGGTAATGGCTATAGCAACTAGGTGTAGCACGGGTCTACCGGAGCTCTCAATTTAATAGAGATGATCAAGTTAGAGACCTTCTCCTCTGTGAGAGGGGAAACAGATTGCAATTCCAAAGGGAGAGGACTGTCATCCAGTGCTACAGAGTCTTCCACTAAGGCAGATCCTATATTTACATCGGAAATATTGGGAGTTGTTTTAAAGTCCTTGTAGATTTTGTTTACTTTGGAAAAACATAATTCTGCCATTTCATTACAGAACTTTGGATGGGGGGTTACTGCCTTTGCGTTAACTCAAGTAGAAAGAGTACTTGGGATGAATTTCCAGCTGCTTTGATTTTTGCGCTGAAGAAATTCGCTTTAGCTTTTAGAATCAAAAGTTTGTAGTTTTTTATTATGGCTTTAGACATAATTTTTTCTTCCAAGCTATAGGATTTTCTCCGGATCAGTTCTTGATTCCTGCACTTCTTTTTGAATTCCAGAGGCTCCTGCAAATATCAGGGAGCAGAGAGAGCAGTCCAATGGTTAATTTTAGTTTTGAGAGGTGCTACTTGCGTGATCCCCTAACCAGGTTTCGTAGCCATTAGACACAAGCTAAATGTTGCTATCTAAGGAGGGTCTCGAACTGCATTGCTTAGTACCTTATTATCGATTTTTGTCCATGTCTGATAATTATATATACAAGGGGCCAGATGTACAACCATTGTTTACCGTCGCAAACGGGAAATCGGACTGTTTGCGACCACAAACTTTCCCCTTTGTGAATGTATGCAAAAATATTTTTTTTAAGAGCAGGCAGTGCTCCCACGGACCACTGCGTACTCTTAAAAAATGAACCCTAAAAGTTTCATTTTTCTTTTTTATAGGCATCCTGTTTTCCTTTAACCCCTTCACTGCGGCGGCTATTCCGCCGCAGTGCTAAGGGGGCGGGCGGCCGCGCGGTAGCCACATGCTGGTGACGGAACCGCTCCGTCACCAGCGTCGGTGAGCTGTGCTTGTGACGGAGAGGTTCCGTCATGGCCCACCCCGCTCAATAGAACGTCCAGCGCAGGCGCGAAATTCGCGCCGCGCAGGCGCGTCGAGCGGGCCATGACAGAACCGCTCCGTCATCAGCACAGCGCACCCGCAACTGATGACGGAGCGGTTCCGTCATCAGCGTCCAAGGGGTTAAGGAAAATGGGCTGCATTAAAAATAAACTGTTTTATTTAGGAAGCAGTTATAGACATGTGATCTGCTGACCCCTGCAGGCCACCATCTCTGGGAGTGCTAGCCATTCCCAATGGGGTCACAAATTGCATCTGACTCATGAATATTAATGAGGCAGGCAATTTGCGAACACAGTAGAAATTGCAAACAGTGTCTGTAACACTGCTGTAAATTACATTTTGCGAGTTGCAAATTGCCAGTTGCAAAATGCCTCAATTTGCGCCTCACAAGTTGTAAGAGTCGTACATCTGGCCTCATATGATTTAGGACCAGAGAAGGTTTTGATCAGTGCGATTATTTTAAACACAATGCACTAAAACCTAGTGGGTAAGAAATTGCGACAAACCTCATTATTATGCATGAGGTGGGCCTATTTGCAACGCACTAGGAATTGTTAATGAAAATCAAAAGAGATTCATACATTAGGAATAGAGATTTTCCAATTTCGATTCGCAGGAAATCATATTTGGAAAATAGCTGTCCCTAATTTTCCTCCATCTGGCATCAACTGCCTTCTAAGGATGGGAAGATTAGTGGATCTCCCTCATATGCACTGGGGGGTTTAGAGGAAGGAATTCCTCACAAATAAAAATGTAAGATCCACCTAACAGAAAATTCAAACAAATACATTTCACCAGAAGCTTTGCATGTACCTTTAAAGCAAGAAGATGCACCTCCAACAACAATTAAATAAATGAACTAAATGCAATACTTATACCTTCTTTCATATGCTGCTTAACAAAGAAGAGCATTTGTTTAAATAATCATTCTCCCGATTGCAAATGAAACATGATTGACAATGTGTTATGGTGTCTTGGGTAACATGAAAAAGGAATACGAATATACGTGTGAATGTATGAGAGATCTGCCCTTTCAGTTGGGCTGAATTTGAATGCCACTGTAGGAAATGTCAGCAGGAACTTTGAAGTACAAATGGATTCTTTGAAAGAATTTCCGAAGAAAGGACAACAAGAAAATTCATTTTGTTTAGCAGAACTCTCTTCTGCTCTATAAAACAACATCATTCATCACTGTTTGATACATAAACTGGCAGCAAGCGGTTTGCATGGATGTATGCCTTTGACTTTTACTTCAAGTCCATTAAGCACACACTGCTTGAATGAAATACTTAGAACTAGTTTATGGATTCAGCAGAACTAGCAATGTAATTTTAATTGACTAGTTCATGGCATTTCTAAGTGAACTGCTATGCCTAGTTTAGTACCCTAGAAATGATACATGCATTACATTTTGTCAATGCTGTTCGTGTTTCATTACCTGTAATACAATAGAGATAAAGCAAAACGTTCCTAATTGTGTCTTTGAACTGTACAGAGTACCTACGACTTTATGTCAAAAAAGATTCCCTTTGGGCATCTTAATAGAGAGACCCCAATTCTTACTACTGCATACACACCTCAAACATGAACAAATATGTATTGAAACAATGTTAAAATCATAGTAACATAACTCTATAACAACAAAATTAGGTCTTCACAGTTTATTCAGATATCTTAAAAAGCAAACATAAACACTTCCTATTTATTTTAAATAAAAGGGAGAAATACACTGCACATTAATTAAGGATTATTCTGACAGCTGCGGAATATCAATTCTTATAGTGTATCTCCTTTTCTAGCAATACGAAGTGTTTATGGTTTTTGCATATTTCTGTTCTTCTATATATTGTCTGTGTTCCCAATTTTAATTATGTCTCTTTATTACTTGCTTTTTAAGATATCTGAATAAACTGTGCAGACCTAATTTTGTTGTTATAGAGTTATGTTACTATGATTTTTGTGGTTGTGGGTGTGGTTGTGGTTGTTGTGGTGGTGGGTGTGGTGGTTGTGGGTGTGGTGTGGTGGCTGTGTGTGTTGAGGTAGGTGTGGTGGTGTGTGTGGTGGTGGTTGTGGTGGGTGTGAGGGTGGTGTCTGTATGTTGTTTGGGTGTGTGCTTGTGTTTCTTGGTGTGTTTGTGTTTATGTGTGCATGTGCTGTTTGTGTTTGTTGTAGTGGGTGTATGCAAAGGTGTGAGTGACCTTTGGACAAGGCTGGGAATTGGGAACTGGGATGGGGAAGGGGCCTAAGTTGATGCACAAGGTTGGGCTAGTTGAGAGACTGTGGCCAGTGAGGAAGATAGCGCTGTATATGCTCTCTGCAGGCCAGACATAGCACTATGAATGCCTTCTAGGTATGTTACCCTTTGTTACATGTGGCAACTAAGCCCATTGATAACATTCAGCAGTTCAGTCTGGCCTAAAGAGATGTTTTGTAGGAGGTCAATAGCCTCCTCAGTCATCGCAGCCAGGGGGATGGGGCAGGGGTTGAGATGCCTGCAGCGAAGTAGATGCCACCCCTTTTAGGGGGGGGGGGGTTGGTCAACTGGGGGAGCTAGAGGGAGACTCACAATGGTTCTCTTGTGGTAAATATTTAATTACCGTCTTAATTTCCATGCAGGTAAGTACTAAAAATAGAATAACTCAATCGGAAAGAAAGACGCAGAGTCCGTGGTGTTAGAGTTCTTAGGGGTTTTATTCCTTAAAAAGGAATGGTTCTTGAACCGGATATCGTGTTCCTGACACCACTGGGGTTCAGGAAGGGATAGAGCATACTTTATTGACAAGACATAACTTTTATACTTAAAGCATATAATGGATACCAATACAGTAGGCGTAACAGCTGAGAGAAACAAGATAAAAGCACACACGTGTTAGCAATACGTAATCAAAAGGCGTGAACTAGGCGTGAACATAGAGGTGTGTGCTAGAAACGTCACATGAAAGTGTCACAAGTGGGTGGGTACATAGCAGAATCTTGCAATGTCAGCAGAAATCTGAGGTCTGGATGCGCGCGCAGCTGCATGACGTGTGATTGACGTGAAGCTGGAGGGTGCAGGGGACTTGACATTTACACTAGCGGAAAGAGACAGAAGTCTGGCATGTCAGATCAACTCGTACCTATATCATATCTGATATCTGATGTTTGGGAACCATATTATCTAGAGGGAAAGGTCTCTTGGGCAGAGGCTATTCTATACTGACTGTGAGTGCGTGTATAAGCGTCTACGTGTCTGCATGAGATGCGAGGGGGCATGGGCCTACCATGGTAACAGAAGCTATGAATTACTTGCACGGAGACAGTGAGGCCGGGCCCTTTGCTCTGCAGCTGGAAGGATGTTTACTTGAACTAGTAGGCAGGAATGTATTTTTGAGGAGCGGAGCAGATAATTCGAAGGTTGAATACAGTCTTGGCAGGCAGCAGGCTGAGCTAAGCGCCGTTAGCCGCACAGGGAGTAAGGCAGAGGTCACGGGTACAGAGGCAGCCCAGGGTGAGGCATTCAGAGTCAGAAGGCAGGAAAAGGCTCGGTGGCAGAATTCAGGGCCTACTTCGCCAGAGCTGAAAAACGTGTAAAGTACACCACAAAAAGACGTTGGCATGGCATACTTAGGAACGGAATATTCAACCCGTTCGGGGTGGATCTGAAAAAGCACATGTTAACGTTGGACGCAAATGTATTTGCGTCTTCATAGCTGGCACAGGAGGGAAGTTACATGCACTTTAAGCTCGTACATGGAGACGGTGGGGTACACGTTAGGGAACATTTCTTGACCATAAAATTTATATTTCCTCATTCCCTCCTTGTTCCCTACGGACCCTTCATGATATATCGATCCTCATGAATCGATCAGTCTGTTCGTGTAACATCATTTGCTCTTCTTTCTTCTTTTCGCGTTTTGAGTGAAAACTTGAATGCGGAATACATGATGTGGCACACAGACCACAAATCGCTGGCCCACATTGTAGGCACAGGCAGCAACTGAATACTATGAGAAGGGCAATGCCTAGGAAGGATAGGATCTTCCATCCCCAAGCGGTCAACGTTGTCCAGAACCAACCGGACCAAGTCCAGGTGCCTGGATTCTGATGTATCAAACATGCAATTTTATGAAGACGTGTGATAGCTTTATATACTGTTGGCGCGTTTTCTGGAATGAAAACACAGCAACTCGACCCGATGACCTTACAGGCTCCGCCCCTATCTGCTAGGATGACGTCAATAACAAGACGATTTTGAAGAACAACAACCCGCATGGCAGATTGCTCCTCTGTTAAGTTGCCTAGAGCGGAGGTAGTTTCATTCACTACTGCTTCGAGGGTTCTAGTTAATTTTCGTATCAGTTTAATATTAAAGACAGTACCTAAGTAGGGGAAGAAACCTTTATTGAAGTCTGTGTATTTCTCCCATGCCGTTTCAGTATAGTCGACAATCGGGAGATCTCTTCGGAGTCTATTCTTTACTAGATTTGTATTTCTGTGATAATCAGGAGGGGCTAGGAAAACGGGTGGCAGAAGGAATGCAATGTAACAGGTACCATCCCAATCTGGAGGCAAGCGTATGTATGCGGTATGGCCACAAACAAAGTAGGAATGACGAGTAGCTCTAAATGAAGACTTGCCTTGATCACTGAATTCGACCACAGCAGTACATTTACTATGACCTAAGTGTACTGAACCCTTCTTTCTGACACATACGTCACCTGTGACTGGTAATACTGACATAGCAGGCAAAACTGGTGCAGCTTCGGATTCAACAGTAAGAATCATGAGGTTAATTGTATAATTACCTAATCCATATACTTCATTTTCTAGATCAGTTCCTATCCTAGTGGGAAGTCCCTTCTTGTCGGGATAACAGGCGTTAAGCAGAACTAAGTTCAGGTTTCCCCAAACCCAATTTCCTTCGAAAACAGCAATATCAGGATCTAAGGAATTAATTAATCTAAACCATGCTCCACATGAGCCATTGTGAGTGAACGGGTATGGAAAGAGAGGCAGAACTCCCTTGTATTTCTGATAGGGAGGGAGTCGGCCACATATCCAACAGTTTGTAGCATTATTAGTCTGATGGGAGTGATGTAACATACTAATGAATGTGTTGTTGCGCAGCGCAAGTCTGTAAGATAACTCGTGTGGGGGTAATTCGCTAAAAGAATGTTCGGCAGTGACATTGTAAGCAGATTGTTCACGCTTGAAGATAGGGTAATATATATGCAGCAATATACTGGCAGCAATAATCAAAAGGCTTAGAAAAAACATAACCAATAATGTCACTATACAGTGACTACGAAGTGATTTACAATATGCACGTTTCTTGAGTTGTCTCTCTCTCTCTCTATCTCGGTCTAGGGGATACATGTCAGAAACTAATTTAACCAATTCACCTAGGGGAGGACTTAAACAATTAAACTGTCTGACTTGCTAGACCGCAATTTGGATTTATACTCCTCTTGTGGAGTTTTCTCTCTCTTGGGAACTTTAAAGTCACTAGAATCGGGGCAGTCCTTTGAGGGGGTGGAAGAGTCAGTTTCTGGCAACAGTTCATTACATTTTTTAATATGACTCGTATGGATCCACCCCTTTCGGCCCTCAACTTTAATTGCAGTCCTCGTGGTCAGAAGGACGGGCTTCGGATCCTGCCAACGGGGCTCCAGCGGACTCCTCCTGTCGAAATTTCGTATCAAGACTGTATCACCAGGACGGACATCGTGTGGCTTCACATCAGTGTTGTCGGGAAAGGCTGCGGCAACCTGTGAACGACATGATTGGAGTGCAGACATCAAGGAGGCAAGGTAATCTGTCAGCATATTACAGTCAACATCGGTTATTTTCTTAGGCATGGGCGTCCCCCACATATTTGGTGGTCGGCCAAAGACCACCTCATACTGGGATAGTCCTGATCTCGAATGGGGGACCATTCTCATATAGAACAGTGCAACTGGCAGGGCGACTATCCAGTCGACCCCTTTCTCTTTACATATTTTCGCAAGACGTGTTTTCAGTGTCTGGTTATGCCTTTCTACAAGGCCAGCTGCCTCGGGATGTCGGACGCAATGGAATTTCCACTGATATCCTAGCAGAAGTGAAACCTGCTTCATGAGCTCGGATGAGAATGGCTGTCCGTTATCTGAGTACACGATACGAGGCAAGCCGTACCGTGGGAAGAATTCTCGAACCAGCTGCTTGGCAGTGGTCGGGGCATTGTAATCTGGGACTGGATATGCTTCGGTCCAACGGGAAAGTGCACAAACAACTACGAGGACGTACTTGAATCCTCGACAACGGTCCATCTGGATATAATCCATCTGGAGGACTTCAAAAGGGTGATCGGGAGGATGAAATCCACCTTGCTCTACAGGGACGCTTTTACCTGGATTGAACTGACAACAGATCATGCAAGTACGCACTTTCTGTTTTGCTGCTGCTCGTAAATGTTTGTTGTACCAGAGATTCTGTAAACTGTCTAACATCGCTTTTTCTCCTAGGTGTGCTGGACTATGTGCTGTATTTATTATGACTTGAACCATAGAGTCGGGGAGAAACCATGTAAATTTTCCCTTCGTCATCCATCCCTGATCTGTCTGGATCCCTCCTAGTTCAGTCCATTTCTTGATTTCATCTGGAGTAGCATGTGTCTGAATATCGATTACATCTAGTGTGGGATCCCTAACTGTCATACAATGTGTCGGCATTATGATCTTTGTTACATCCGTTGTCTGGATGTGAGTCAATGCTGTATGTTTTGCTGTTTGGTCTGCCAGGTCGTTACCCTGGGAAATGGAGTCTGTAACTTTAGTATGTGCTTTACACTTCATGATGGAAATGCCTGAAGGCAGATGTATTGCTTCTAACAGTGCTTGAATAAGGGGACCGTGTTGGATCTTGGCACCGTGAGAGGTCAAGAAACCTCGTTCTTGCCATAACACTCCGAAGTCGTGTACGACTCCGAAAGCATAACGTGAATCTGTGTATATGTTAACATTTCTGTTCTTGGCTAGTATACAGGCTCGGGTCAGAGCGATAAGCTCTGCTGCTTGAGCGGACAGTGTATCAATACGATGTGTTTCTTTAACTTCAGTTTCAGTGGCCACTGCATACGCGGCCACTAATTCTCCTGTGCTTGTTCTCATACATGAACCATCCACGTAAACTGTCAGGTCTGGATTTGTCAGTGGAACATCTGTTAAGTCTCGTCGGGGCTTTGTTACTGCATTAATGATTTCTATACAATCATGCGGGGCTGAATCTGTCGTAATTGAAGGTAACAATGTTGCAGGATTTAGAATGTTACAGCGTCTTATTTCTATATGTGGCTGGAATAGCGTCAATTCATAACCTGTCAGTCGTGCTATAGTCAGGTGTTGAGTCTGTGTTCGGTTTAGAAGGACCTCTACAGAATGTGGAACTTGTACTGTCAATGGATGTCCTAATACTATTGAATCACTTTGTCTGATTGCTAGGGCTGTCGCTGCAACTGATTTTAAGCACGCAGGCAGAGCCTGGGCTACTGAATCCAATGTACTTGAAAAATAAGCACAAGGCTTATGTGAACCTGCTTGATCTTGAGTGAGGACAGACAACGCTGTACCATCACGTTCTGTAACAAAAAGTGTAAAAGGTTTGCTGTAACATGGTGTCGCTAAAACTGGTGCTTGACATAAAGCTTTCTTTAATTCCTCAAAGGCCTGTGTATGTTCCTGAGTCCAAGGGAGGGCAGTCGAACTTGCTGCCTCCTGTGTTGTCAACTGAATGAGTGGTTTAGCTAGAAATGCATATTGAGGAATCCATTGTCTGCAGTACGAGGTGAGGCCTATAAAGGCCTGCACTTCCTTTTGTGTCTGGGGTTGTGGCATGTTTACAATTAACTGGATGCGGTCAGGAGTGAGCTGTCTCCCCACTTTGGACAGCAAGTGACCCAGGTACACAACTTGCTGAACACAGAATTGTAGCTTCGAAGGAGACACCTTGTGTCCCTTGTCGGCCAGAAAATGTAAAACTGTCAGTGATGCTTGTTCACATTCGGGTTCACTTCGTGCGGTGATCAGCAGATCATCGACGTACTGTAGTAAGGCAGTGTTAACTGGCATTTGGATACAATCAAGTTGTCTTTTCAGTGCTTGGCTATAGATGCTGGGGCTTTCTGTGAATCCTTGAGGTGCGCGTGAAAATTTGAAACTTCGGCCATTTAAACTGAATCCGAAAAGATATTGGCTCTCTGGATCAATGGGTACACTGAAGAAGGCGTTCTTGAGGTCAATTACAGTAAAGAACGTCGCTTCTGAATCAATAGCAGTCAATAAGGAGGAGATGTCGGGAACCACAGGATACTGTGGAACAATGCATTTATTCAGTTCTCGTAAATCAATCACAGCCGATATACTGGCGGTGCATTGGGATCAGTACGTTTAAGAATCGGAATGATAGGGGAATTACAGATATTGGAGTCGGTTTCTACGACCACTCCTTGGGCAATGAGCTCTTCAATGATTTCCAGTAAAGCCACTACAGCATCGGGTGGTAACTTGTATTGTCTGATTCGTGGTAAAACAACTCCTGGTTTGAGTGTAACACGGTATGGTGTGATGTGCATGCAACCTACATCGGTTGGGCCTTGTGCCCACAGGTGTTTCGGTACATTTTTCAATCTGACATCAAACTCTCGTAATACATAGTGACCCTTAAAGTCACGTAGAAAAAGTCTAACTCCTTCCGGAGAACAACATATCACAGCTCCTAGAGCCTTCAATGTCTTGATACCTAACAAGTTTTCTGGACATGATTTCGTGAGTAACAAGTCTGTAACGCGTGATAATGGACCTACTGCTAGGGGGACTGGTTTCGATACTTCATTTACAATAGGCTGTCCTGAAAAACCAAGGGAAACATTCTGTGAGCCTGAGAGGGGTGCCCCTGGGACTTCATCATGGCTGATTGTTGTGCGGCTTGCCCCTGTGTCAATTAAACCTTTCTGTCTTTTCCCAATACTTGACTGTGTACATAAGGACCCTCTTGATCTACAGGAATCTCAATAAGAGGCAAGCCAACCTCCCTCTCTAGGCTGTTTCATGTGTATCGCTGATAATCGGGATAATCAGATTGGGCATACTGGTTCATCTGCCGTGAAACTTGCTGCGTAGCGGCAATAGGCTGTGGCTGTGATACCGCTGCGGTCTGTACTGTATGTGGTGGAGCATGCATAGGCTGTGTATTCTGGGAAGTCTGTTGCTGGACCTGGTCTTGTCTAGGCTGATGCGGTCTTTCTTTAGTTTTACCTGTTGCTATATTGTGTTTCAGGACTGGACATTCATGTACGTAGTGACCTGGCTGTTTGCAATAGTTGCATGTCCCTTTAACGGGAGCTGCTGCATTACCTGTCTGGGTCGTACCCTTCCTCTGACCGTCGGCTGGAACCGACTGGGCCACTAACATTTTCATTTTCGTGTCTTTCATACGTCTCTGTTCGTGATCCTGTTCTTCCCTAATTCTGTTCTGGTGGTATTGTAACATTTGTAACATCTGGGATGGCGTATTTGCTTGCCATGTACTTTCAACTTTATATACACGGTTCTTAACTTGTGTCAGGGAATTCTCGACTAATTTTGTTACAAAAAGATGTGGGTATGACTCGCTACCTGGTTTTAGGCCACTATTAATAATAAAACATTTCTCGAATCTTGAATAGAAATCACTAGTATCTTCATCGTGTTTCTGTTTACAGGCTGAGATTGCGTCCCAGTCTTCCTTTTTAGTTGTCAATAATCTTGGCAAGACCTGTACTATTAAACCTGGTAATGCTTTAGCTTTGTCCCCAAGGCCTAGCCCTGGAGTACGACCTTTTTCCTCGTCTTCTATTTCAGTCCAAATAATCTTTTTATCTCCCACCTCCCATTCTTTTTCCTTGAGTTTCTCGTAAATGCCAGTGGGCAGCAGTACTTTTAACAATTTCATGATATCTGTATACGTGTAATCTCCCATGAGTAACATGTCTTTAAGTTCTCGGTGAAAACCTGCAGGGTCTTTATCGTGACAGGGTACTAGTTTCTTCATTTCTAACAATTCCAACTTTGTTAAAGGTGTGTACACAAACACACGTTCTAAGGCATGATTGGCATTCATAACTGGGTGTACTTCACGTAAAGGATTCTGCCTGTCTAAATGAAACATTTTTCTTTCTGAGGGCGGAGCTGAAACATATTGTGGGCCTAAGAAAGCGTTATATCTGCGCCGTTGTTCTAGAATTATTTGAATTAACTTGGTACTTAGGCCTCTCCATCTATTCATAAGTAGTGCTTCTAATGTATCAGGTAAGGGACCTGGATCAGAATGTTGTTGTCTGTATAACGTGATGAGATGCTGAATCATGTACACACCGGCTAATTTCTGCTCGTCTGGGGAAAGGTTCAGAAATGTCTGTGCTACTGTATCATCATTGTATGTACTAGGGTTGTCAGCCCATAGTACTGCTGACCGGGCTAGTTCTTGTTCATCCATAGAATTGAGTACATGGTACCCCATTTGTTCTTGAAGAATTTTATCGGTAACTTGAAACAGATATTCGGGAGAACTTGGTTTTGATATGCCAGAGAGAAAAACTCTCTTGCTTTCTGGACGAATGCTTTTCCTAAGGTAATTTCCCTTACCTACATACGCTATCATTTCTTTAGCCGTGCCATGTTCTTCAGGTTCGTCCTCCTCGGAGGAGTCATTTCTGTCATTTTCTTTTTCTTTTTCTTTTTCGTGTATTTCTATTACTGCTTTTCTGATTTTCTTGTACATGCTTGCTATACAATTTAGTTTATCATGGTTTCCGTCGGCTATATTTTGACCCCACCTGTTTAGTGCTTCCATCTCTTCCTGGTCTACTCCAGGCCTGTCTCGTTCTCTTATTAAGCAATTTATGAAAAAACGTAATATACAACCTTGAGTGTCAACTTTCTGGTGAGCCAGGGCCTCCTTAATGCTGTCAGGATTTTCCCCAGTCTGGATAAAATGCTATATTCTATCTAGGTGTTCAGTCATTCCTGGAAATAACACTAGGTAATCTGTAACTTTTCGTAAACGTAGGGATGCTAACAACATTCTATCGTCTTTACCGGGTACTGGATCGTATCTGCAAATCGGAAGGGGTTCTTTGAGCATGTCTAATCTTGGTGTTTGCGGTGTACGTTGCTTCATTATGTCCCTAAGGTTTAATCTGTGTGTTGGTGGCGGGGTCTGGAGACCTCCTGTCGCACCTCCTGAGGCGTAGGCTCGAGCATTGTGTGTCTGTGGAGTCGGTATCTGTACCTGAACTTGTTTCTTATTAGGATCAGGCGTAAACGGATTTTGTATATTAATCTTAGATGTGGGAAGTGGTGGAGGTGGAGGAGCAGGTGGAGCAGGCTGTCGAACGGGTGAATCTTGTTGCGGCAATGGCGGGACATTGTCTTGAGGCGGGTTGCCACCTCCGTCACCGTCAGTAGGCGGTACGTGGGCACGTGGATTGGTGTAAGCGGGTGCTACATCGTCTAGATAGGAAGCAAGGAATATGTCTTTGGTGGTCCTGTGACTTACTTTAGTAGGAACCAATGGTGGCGGCAGATCTTTCGGTATTTCTGAAGTGGCTTCAGGCAAACCCTCGGCCACTAAGTACATGCCATTTACAAGATTGTTTCGCATGCGGTCTACTTGTTCTGCTTTTACTCGGATCCCTTCAGTAACTAATTCGTTTTCTCGGACTCTATCCGACTCTTCTCTATGTCTGTCTTCTTTTCGGAGTGCTTTTTCGGCACGTTTATGTGATTCTTTACGCCACAATTCTATGGCGTCTTTCTGAGATTGTCTGGCTTTCTTTTTCCATAGCGCTTCTTCTACCTTCATGATGCACTCGGCATCCCATGTTCCTGTAACGGGCCATCTGTGTCTCTCCTCTAGGTGCTTAGTATAATCGGCCCATAAATCTAGATACAGTATGGCATCTAAGCCATGCTTATGGTACATAAAATTTCCAGGAGTGTCCCTAGGGGGGGATAGGAATTTCTTCCTCTAGTATCCCTTTCCTAGTTCCTATCTGTCTTAATTTATTGAAAAACGGCATCTTGTTACTTAGTACTGGATACTCGACACTTGTTACTTACTCTGAACACAGCTAGTTACACAAAAACACAGTAATGTACATCAAACAGTCACTCATACCACGACATTAATCACATGAAAACATTTTGAACACATATGACTACCCTTGATACTAGATGTACTGCTAAACAGCACAGATACACTGTCGAGAACAGTGCAAGAACTTGAATGCCTGATATACTGCTAAACAGTACAGATACACTGTCTAAAACAGTGCAGACCACGTTTGTGTACCCAAACCCGTCTTTACCGGATACATAATAATGCACCCGTCTAGATACGTCCCCAGCAATGGTACTCACCGGGAAGCACGGAACAGAAGGCCTCGGAAAACTCGACTGGACTGGACCGGACTCGACTCGACTCGACTCGACACGTGAATACTTCGGAAACTGGTGGGCCTCTTGACACCTCGGACCTTGCTTCTTTCGGCTAGGCTCTGGTCGGGATCCTCCGCACTCCTCACCGCCTCGTCTGGGTGCTGATCGCAGTCTCCGTCACCTCCGTAGGCCTGAGGGAGATACAGGAAATCCTGCGGGTACGCGTAATTGTCCGTCTTGACTTATGGCAGGGGGCAAAGGTTGCAACGCACCAACCGGCGCGTAAGGTGGGGGAGGGGTCCCTATTCGGGCGCCAAAATAATGTGGTAAATATTTAATTACCGTCTTAATTTCTATGCAGGTAAGTACTAAAAATAGAATAACTCAATCGGAAAGAAAGACGCAGAGTCCGTGGTGTTAGAGTTCTTAGGGGTTTTATTCCTTAAAAAGGAATGGTTCTTGAACCGGATATCGTGTTCCTGACACCACTGGGGTTCAGGAAGGGATAGAGCATACTTTATTGACAAGACATAACTTTTATACTTAAAGCATATAATGGATACCAATACAGTAGGCGTAACAGCTGAGAGAAACAAGATAAAAGCACACACGTGTTAGCAATACGTAATCAAAAGGCGTGAACTAGGCGTGAACATAGAGGTGTGTGCTAGAAACGTCACATGAAAGTGTCACAAGTGGGTGGGTACATAGCAGAATCTTGCAATGTCAGCAGAAATCTGAGGTCTGGATGCGCGCGCAGCTGCATGACGTGTGATTGACGTGAAGCTGGAGGGTGCAGGGGACTTGACATTTACACTAGCGGAAAGAGACAGAAGTCTGGCATGTCAGATCAACTCGTACCTATATCATATCTGATATCTGATGTTTGGGAACCATATTATCTAGAGGGAAAGGTCTCTTGGGCAGAGGCTATTCTATACTGACTGTGAGTGCGTGTATAAGCGTCTACGTGTCTGCATGAGATGCGAGGGGGCATGGGCCTACCATGGTAACAGAAGCTATGAATTACTTGCACGGAGACAGTGAGGCCGGGCCCTTTGCTCTGCAGCTGGAAGGATGTTTACTTGAACTAGTAGGCAGGAATGTATTTTTGAGGAGCGGAGCAGATAATTCGAAGGTTGAATACAGTCTTGGCAGGCAGCAGGCTGAGCTAAGCGCCGTTAGCCGCACAGGGAGTAAGGCAGAGGTCACGGGTACAGAGGCAGCCCAGGCTGAGGCATTCAGAGTCAGAAGGCAGGAAAAGGCTTGATGGCAGAATTCAGGGCCTACTTCGCCAGAGCTGAAAAACGTGTAAAGTACACCACAAAAAGACGGTGGCATGGCATACTTAGGAACGGAATATTCAACCCGTTCGGGGTGGATCTGAAAGAGGACATGTTAACGTTGGACGCAAATGTATTTGCGTCTTCATAGCTGGCACAGGAGGGAAGTTACATGCACTTTAAGCTCGTACATGGAGACGGTGGGGTACACGTTAGGGAACATTTCTTGACCATAAAATGTATATTTCCTCACTCTGGGTGGCAGACAAGCATTCAGTTGGTAATGTTCCTGTAGGTTCCGGCTCCCCGAGGAACTGCTCACTTGTGGAGGCCTCCGAAGATCATGTTGTTGAGCTGGTGGCCTACATTTCAGTCCCCTCACCTTCCATGGCACTGGGTCCCTCGGTGTTGGTGGTCTCAGCACCTGAACCACAGTGGCCAGCAGCTTCCCTGCCTATGTGGCCAGGTTCTCCTTTGCCTCCTGCCGAAGATGCTATAAAGACATATATTAATAGCTTCATTGTCTCTGTGTAAATAAAAGTGATCATAACGTTTTTCCTCTTAACATTTTCCATTTTTTCAGATTTCTCCTGCTTCAAGGCTTACTTTGGTTCTATTTCTTGCTAATCATCTCATGCATATAGGAGACTTTTTCAGAAAACCTTTGGTCAAAGTTTTGAAATTCACTTATTGCACCTATATAATTTATGATTGTTTCACTCCTCCAGGAACTGTTTATTACCTCTGAATGCTTCTGACTTGTTATTTAAAAAAATGGAATTATGTCACAAAAAATATACCAAGCAGAAATATGTACATTACATTTACTTATAAACATTTTTTAGGAATAAAAAAATTGCAAAGGAAAATTAATGTCAGGACAAACATGGTGAAATGAAAAACTTGATTTATTCACATCATGAGATACTTCTCACATTTTTTAAACTAAAGGAAAAATATTTAAAAATTCCAATGGATTGCACTGTTGTGCACTTGTTGCTTACTTGAATCCTATATAACTGTAAACTGGAACATCCTCAGGAAGGACCACCTAGTGAAAAGAGAGCAGGAATATCAATGATCTCCCTTGGCAGAGGTCGTTTTGGGAGGGGTGGGTTTGGGTTTTAGTGGGATGGTTTTGGGTTTAAGAGGAGTAGTTCTGTGTTTGGGAGCGGTGGGTTTGTGTGTTGGAAGGTGTGATGGTCCAAGCATCAATAACAGCTGAACTAGTATAAAAGGTAGGAGGTGTGGGAGAGGACTAGGGTTTGGAGGTAGAGGGAGCTAGAGTGTGTGATGTGCATGTGTCTGCATGTTGTGCAGTTGCATGTGGGTCTGGTGTAGGTTTTTATATTTGGGTATGTGTTTCTTGGTAGTGTTTGGTATTCAGGCATGTGTGTGTTTAGCTGGTGTTGATGTGGCTGTAGGTGTGGTTTTTTGTGGGTGTGCATGTTCAGATTAATGTGCTGTTGAGGTGTCTGGTCTGGTTGTGGTGCTTGTTGTTGTACTGTTACTTGCGCGTGTGATGGTGGTCGTGGTGGTTATGGGTATTGTGATAGTGTTTGTGGGTGTTGTGTTTTTGGGTATAGAGGTGGTTGTTGGTGTCATGGTGGGTATGGTGGTTGTTGTGGTGTGGTGGTGGGTACTGTGGTTGTAGGTGTGGTGGTGGGTGTTTGTGGGTGTGGTGTGGTGGCTGTGTGTAATGAGGTAGGTCTTGGTGGTGGGTGTGTTTGTTGTGAGTGTGGTTGTAGTTAGTTGTGGGTGGTGCGGGTGTGGTGTCTGTATGTTGTATGCAGATTAACATCCTACCAAACACTTCATATCATGGAAAGGTTTCTGCACTTAACATTTCTCTCATGTAAAAAAAGGGCTATATTTTTCCTATATACCCATGACACAGTGTAAACTGCCCACTGAGAATAAGGGGCCTGCTGTTTGTAAGTGCAACACTATGAGATGGGAGGAAATTGAAATGAAGTGTTAACTCAATAATTATGTAGCTCTCTATTTCATTTTTCTTCCATTAAAAATCATTCATAAGTATCATAAGTATCATTTTGTTCACAACTCCAATCTTGTGTTGACAAGAAATGTTCTCTAACTGTCAAATGCCTCACAGCCTGACCCACAAATCTGAGAGAGCACTGCCTCTTGTCAAGCCCTGCTATCTGCAGCCTGATGATCATGATGTTACATAAACACAGCCTTCCCTTAACTTTGAAATTAAAGTCTGACCGTGTGCACATTTGAAAACAACTCAAGGCTGTGAGCTATTTTGAAGGCACCTAGAAGCTACTGGTAGCTCCCAAACGACTGGTGGAAGACATCTGATCTATGGAGAGTGATTTGTGGGATAAAACACTTAGAAAACATCATTTACATTTGGTATGTAAAATGTTACATATGTACTGCACCACACATCCACAGGACCCTTTCTCCTGATAAAGGACGCAGCACTCACGGGGGTAGTTTTCAATACGATTTTCATAAAAAACTTTCAGCACATCAAGACGCGTTTCGGCATCGGCCTTCGTCAATTGTTGCAACAATTGACGAAGGCCGATGCAACAGGGAAATTTCTATGGTTTTGTATGAGAGAAATGTCCAACTAACTATAACGTCCCTGAAACCTGCTTTTTTCAGTGAATTTCAAAGGTTTTTTAAATGTTAATTTTGAATTATAATGTTCAATGAACCTATGTTTTTTTAGTAATTTTGAATTTTGTCAGTCACAGTTTGTAACTTTAATATCCTAAAAATAGTTTTTGTAATGTTTTTTGTTTGTTATTAAAATAATACAATGTCTTCTGTTTTTGAGAAAAAAAGTTGTGCACCCATCGTGTGCCTATCTCGGTGAGTGTGTGGATTCAAATTGCAATATTGGTAAAGTCATGAAGGATGCACGTTTCAGCCAGCCCACCCTGCTTACACTTACAGGGAGGAAACTACAACGCTACATGTCCCAGTTCTTCCCTGTAGTGATCTGATGATCACAGGTCTAGTTTTCAGCATGCCACTGCCACTTCCTCATGGCTAGTTTACACCCACACCACACCCATGCAGCCAGGCGTCACAGGACATGTGACCCTGCCAATAAAAAGGGCCGGGCACACGTGCTCGACGCCATTGCCTCTCTCTATCTGGATGTATCCGTGTGCCTATTATGTTGATGGCAGCCAAGACACTTTGAGTGACATGGGCCTCCCGCAATGTGGCGTTGACTTGAGGTGCACAGAGTTGGTGGCAGCTGATTCACTTTGCCGGACACTAGCCTCCTGCCACATCATGATGACTTGAGGTGCACAGAGTTGGTGGCAGCCAAGTCATTTTGGCAGACACGGGCCTCCCACCATGTGGCGATGACTTGAGCTGCTCTGAGTTAGTGCCACCAGAACTGAGTCGGTGTGCAGCCTGCGATGATGCGTAGGCCTCAATAGACCATCCTGGCAAACAAGACCCGATTTGAATTGTGAGCTCCACTGGACCATGTGTACGTCAAAGGCAGCTGGCTATACAGACATGACTCCTCGGCACGGTGCAGCAGGATGCGCTGGGGGCCTGTGCCACGGAATCCAGCGACAGCTGAGAAGGTTTCTCTCGCACATGGTGGGCCCTCTTTGAGACACACCAGTGGTGGCAGGTGAGCATTGAGGTCCGGGTGCGCAGGGTCAGGCAGTCATCGCTGGCCGGCGGACAGGTCTGGGAACCAGGGCTGGGATGCTTGCAAAAGATGCAAGAATCATGCACACTGCCTGAGAAGTTTGCGACAAAATTAGTGTAAAGGCCCCAGTGGTCCAGTTTTGCCTGCACATTGTTGGCATGAGTGTGTTTTCTGTTGCGGTGATTGTGTGCAGTGTCGGCAGGGGGACAAATAGTACATGTGTGCAGTCAATGGCCCCAAACAGGTGCAGGAAGCCTGCTTTGGCATGGTTCCCTAGCTTGGTCTCCAGCTGTTCCTGCGCAGTGTGGGTGAAGTGAACATGCAGGTGTATCAAGCTGAAACAAACAGTGATGCTTACAGGTATGATAAATCTTGCAAAATTAGACCGTAACAGAAGTTTGTGTCGGTGGAACGTTCCTTTTCTTTCCTACAAAGGTTACGACCACACAAACTTCCGTTACGGTCTTTTTGTGCAGGATTGATCATACCTGTATGCATTCCAGTTTGTCTGAATGCATTACATTGTACCATATTACATTTGTGAACATACTAACGCTTGACCATTGTCTTCATTTATCCAACAGGTTTCTGAACATGGAGTTTTGGGATTTCCAGGACGATCTACAGTTATTTCAATCCACAAGTTGATGTTCCTCATTGGAAATTTCACTCGATGTTTTTGTGTTGGTAATTTATGTTTTTCTAATAAAGTACTGTTTCTCCACTACTGTTGACTATTGGACGTCATGACCTGGCGCACCCCCATTTCAGTGCTACAATCTAGGATCCGGAGCACAGAGGCTTCCAGCAATGGCTTGGGTGGGTTGTGCGGGAATACTACAAATTGGGATGGGCTGGTGGTGCAGATACAGGGGCCCTACGTTGCTTTTGTGTACATGCATCCAAGACGTGTAAGGAAGTTTAATAGGGCTGGCTGTGAGACTCCACCTACTCTCGCAGTTGTTAGTTGGAAGGTACCAGAGGCCAACAGGTACAACACAGCCAGCAGCTTTGTCTGCGGAAGGATGTTGAGTGTCCGCTGTGTTGGTACCGTCAACCTGAGGGCAATGTGGCAGTGTGCACCAACTTGAGAATGAGGCGATAATTCTTTTGCCACTTTTGCTGCGCTAAAGTGCCGATAACTCTGTGATAAGTCCACACTGTTGGGTTACAGGGTGACTCTAAAACAAGCCCTTGTCTTTATTTCAGACTTTGTTGTAGCTAGATGTGAATCACAAGAAAAAAGATGAAAAAACAAGAAAAGTGGACAGGGTACAAACACCTTAACCCCTAGGCCTGCTTAGGGGATCCCACAAAATCCCCCAGGGCCCAAAAATGATTACACTTTTTTTTTAAATGGCTGGGTGCACAAATCTGGACGAAAAAATAAAAAAAACAATGTGGCGTATTCTCAAGGACTTATGGCTGAGTTATCAGCACTTTAACACAGCAAAAGTGGTGAAAGAATTATCATCCCATTCTCAACCTGGTGAAAACTGCTGATATCGCCAGTGATTGCTTCCGCAATAAACAATGCCACGAATGAGACCGACAACTAACGCCAATGATATGCAGAGTAGGCGTTCCTGTGCAAAAAAAACACAAAAACACCACTTCCCGATATTTTCCACGACCAGCCAATTCTGCATTGTGATCCAAAAACAGTCGATAAGCCGCGTTAGCAGTAAGAATTTAACATCTGTCTTTTACTGGTGTAAAGCAGAATGACTACCTACAGTATGAAAGGGAGCCCAGCCCAGAGCCACATCTGAAGACCAACACATGTCATAGATCTACTGATCATGCAACTCCGACACCCAAGAAGGCCACATCACCCACCACCACCACCCCCAGGACCTCCCCGAACTACCACTGAGGCAGTGCAGAACACGACAGCGGACCTTCCCAAAATGGCATGGCCCCTCAGCCACACAATAGCTGAATGTTGGAATAGGTGGAAACCAAGTATGTGTGAAGGAGGCAAGTCACCCATCAATAACAATGCACGCAATACCAAGTGTAGCAGTGATGTGCTAGACAGACCTCACTATGCGGAGCACAGACCTCTCCATGTGTACATATACTGCTGGTGCTTGTAGTGTTGGGGACAGGTGATGCAACCATGTTACCTCAGGCAGTTGGGAAGATCTCGGTCATGTAGCTGTGTCATCCCTCTGTAAGCTGAAGCGGAAGCAGAGTGGGTTGGTCCAACGTACACCAGCGTAGGAGTATGAATAAATAGGCCAGTGCTCTCTGCGTAGTTCACTTCTGGGAAGGTCAAGGCATCTGCCAAAGCGTCGGCCATCACCCTGCCATGAGGCCGCTGCCCTGACCGCATGCCTCCTTGACACAGGCCTCCTGCGAACCCAGCGGCACAGTACCACAGAGTTATGTCTGTACAGACTACTGCCTTCGATGTACACTGCGGACAGCAGGGCTCACAATTCAGATTAAGTCGCGATTGCAGATGAAGCAGTCCAGTAGGTAGCAGACGTTGATACCAGTGCTGCCCTCCTGGACCAGGCATCATCGCTGGCTGTGCACACGCTGAGTACTTCAGGTGCCACTAACTCAGTACACCGCAAGTCACTTCCACGTAGACTTATTGAGGCAGAATTCATTAGGCAAAAGACATTGCTCCCAGTGTGACCTGCCCGGACCACGCATCATCACTGGCTGTGCACAAGCTGAGTGCTCCAGGTGCCACTAACTCAGTTCACCAGAAGTCACTGCCACATAGTCTTATTAAGGCAGAATTCATTAAGCAAAAAACATTGCTACCAATGTGGCCGCCGGGACCATGTATCATCAAAGGCTGCACACATGCTGAGTGCTTCTGGTGCTACTGTGCAGCTCAACTTAATGCCACGTGGCTATGAGACTTTGCTGACCGCTGCCCCCGGCCAACACTGCCGCCAGCAGGGCTCACAATTCAGATTGAGTCACGATTGCAGATGATGCAGGCCAGTAGGCAACAGACATTGCTCCCAGTGCAGTCCGCCCGGACAACGCATCATCTCTGGCTGCCCTCACGCTGAGCACTTCAGGTGCCACTAACTCTGTGCAGCTCAAGTGAACGCCACATGGCTGTTGGCCATTGCTGACCGCTGCCTCCGGCCTACACTGCGGTCAGCAGGGCAGATTCCCCATTTAACTTTAAAAGATGGGAGTCAGCCAAAGGTTTCCCATTCTAACAGTTGAAGGATCCCACCCGTTTTAGTCATTCTCTCTCCAGCTTCACAGGAGAGACACCTGTTTTGTTTTTGCAGCTAGTCTGTAAATTTTTTGGGTGTTTTTTGTAAAAAATTGGAAATGGCTTCTTCCAATCCTCACCAAGAACATACTTCTGATGAAGAAGAAATAGAAGAACCACCTCCCAAAAAGAGACCAGAATCCATTGTGTGGAAATTTGTCACCATCCCAGATGGTGAAATGAGAGTCAATGCAAGGAAGGTCCGTTGTAGTTTCTGTCTAGGGATTTTGTCTAGAGGTAGTGACAAAAAATACTCTTGTGGCATGCCGAGCATGTACAAGCACTTCCAGACAATCCACCCCAGACATTTTGCACGGGAGCAGATGAGACGCAAACAACAAAATATGCAACAAGGTGACCAGGGAGCTGGTCCCAGCACTTAAGGAGCATCAAGTGCATCATCTCTAGGGCCGGACATACACTGTTGGCCCTTGCTGACCGCTGCCTCCGGCCTACACTGCGGTCAGCAGGGCTGACAATTCAGATGGAGTCACGATTGCAGATGACGCAGTCCAGTAGGCAACAGACATTGCTCCCAGTGCGGCCCTCCCAGGCCACTCATTATCACTGGCTGCAAACACGCTGAGTTCTTTAGGTGCCACTAACTCTGTGCAGCTCTAGTCAATGCCACGTGGCTGTGCGCCCATGATGACTGCTCCCTCTGGCCTACACTGTGGTCATCAGGGCTCACAATACAAATTCAGTCTTGATTCATTAACTGCAGAGTCCATTAGGCAACAGATATTGCATTCACTGCAGCCTGCCTGCATGACACATCATCGCTGGCTGCGCACACGCTGAATGCTTCAGGTGCCACTAACTCTGTGCAGCTCTAGTCAATGCCACGTGGATGTGGGCCCTTGCTGACCGCTGCCTCCGGCCTACAATGTGGTCAGCAAGGCTCACAATTCAGATTGAATTGCAATTGCAGATGACGCAGTGCAGTAGGCAAAAGACATTGCTCCCAGTGCGGCAAAAGACATTGCACTGTCTGTCATTGCTGGCTGCACACACACTGAGTGCTTCAGGTGCCACTAACTCAGTGCACCACAAGCCATTGCCATGTGGCCTTATTAAAGCAGGATTCATTAGGCAAAAGTACACCTGTTTCAGGCTTTTGTTCGTATGGAGCCTAAAACAGGTAAGTTGCCTCCATCAGATTTACAAAGAGGCTTAAAAGGAAGAGTTTTGTATTTACCTTTAGACTTAAAAAAAATCTTGAAACTATTGCTGTAGAGAAAGAGGAAACCGAACCTGTAGTTATACTAGTTAATGGTGCTCCTACGAAGAGTAGAAAAATATGGCAAGAATTAGCAGATGTCAGCAAAGTGCTGAAGGCTACGTTATATCTCACAAAGAACAATGTTTACTCCAAAAATGTGAATGTGGAAAAAGAAGAAATTGATTGAGTTGATGATAGCGAAATTTCAAGTGGACAAATTGAAAAAGTGGACATCTCCAAAAGTGAAGAAATGTATGAACATTATAGTGTACATCCTTTCCATTCAACGGAAGTGATTGGAAATACTATTTAATTATTCCAAATTAAGAAAGTGAAGGGATTTCCATGAGAGTTTGGGAAAGAAGTTTGGAAGCTCATTGTTTTGCACATCTCTTCCCCACTGGAAAGGTATGACAAACGACCAGTACAGATTCCAGAATTAGAATATCGTACAACAAGATTGTACTCAGAAGATTGAATATTTCAACAATGTATTTCTAATTTATTCCATCTTCTGTTCCATACGCCTACACTGCGGTCAGCAAGATTCACAATTCAAATTCAGTCTTGATTCATTAATTGCAGAGTCGCTGCCTGCGCACAAGCTGTGTGCTTCAGGTGCCACTAACTCTGTGCAGCTCAAGTCAACGGCATGTGGCTGTGTGCCCTTGCTAATTGCTGACTCCGGCCTTCCCTGCAGTCAACAGGTGTCACAATTCAAAGTAAGTCGTGATTCATTAATTGCAGAGTCCAATAGGCAAAAGACTTTGCATTCTGTGAGGCCCACCCGGACGATGCATCATCACTGGCTGCGCACACGCTGAGCTCTTCAGGTGCCACTAACTCTGTGCATCACAACTCATGGACCCTTTATGATTGGCTTTCATGCAGTAGACACTGGATGCAACAATGTCACCACAGGCAGCAAGAATATCCTGAAGAGACATTAAAAATTTCTTCACATGAGCACGCTCATCTCTGGTGCCCCTACCTCAGTGCACCACAAGTCATGGACCCTTTACGATACAATCTTTGGTGTGTGATTTAAGATCTGGTGCCTCAACATAGTGCACCACAAGTCATGAACCCTTTATGATTGAATCTCTGTGTATAATCCGATGATCAATGTTGTAGTTGTTGCCAGCACCACATATTCCCTGAGGGCTGGCTTACACTCACCCCACACACATCCAGTGCAGGCGTCACTGGGCATGTGACACTGGCAATAAAAGGGGGCCGGGCGCAGGTGCCCATAGCAGGTTCCACTATCTATCAAACTGTGTCCATGTGTTCATTATGTATGCATGATGGCACTGGGACCTACCACATTACATTGTGCTATTGACTGCACATGCAACCATGTTCCCTCGGCAGTGGGGAAGACCTCCGTTATGTAACTTTGTCTGGGTCATTCTATGAGTACATAGGTAGAGACTGGATGATCAGAGTAATGCAAAGAGAGTCTATGGTGAATTTATAAGTGCTTGGGGATTGGCAGAGTGATTGGCTAAGTACATATTTTGGTGGAGCCTAACCCCGAGCACGAGCTTGGCTCTAATTGGTTACCAACCAATGGCAACGCCAGCAGAGGATCAGGATTGCAAACCAAGCCTCTGGAGAGCCGACGCAAGGCACAGAGCATGAGTAGGCACTTTATCGGTTCCTGAGTCACCCGCCTTCTTTGCTACGGGATCCCCACAGCCCTCGCTCTAGTACCCTGGGTTCCCGCTCACTAACATCTGGGGCACTGGCTAGCAGGATGACTACACGAATGCCTGGAAAACTGAGTCCAGGAGCTTGGAGTTCTCATTGTGGTATACTGCATTCTCATTCAGTGAATACCCTCCCAGGTCATTGATCTCTGGATCAAGGAATTCTGACTGTTGGATCCCCTGAGTATCTTCCACTGGATCCCCCTAAAGCGAGCTGCTGGGTCCGTGGAGCACCGATAATAAAAGGCCCAGAATCCTATCTGCAAGATATTCCCAGCCCCACAGCTGGATCGTTGACATACGGCTTATAGAATCTACAGAATTCTGTAAGCGTAAGCGGAGTCGGCAGAGCGGGCGTACGCCAGTCAGGGGCACAACTAGAGCCAAATTTTGGGGAAGGCAGTTAACAATTTTGGGGGGGGTAATTCTTTCAGTCATAGGCAGAGTGGAGATGCAGGGGCCCTAAGAAGGGGTGAAAACACACCAAAGCCTCATTAACAGGTAAATGCTAATTTAAAGACCTGTGAAGTACTTGGGTTCTGTACTTAAAGCCACTCACCCATTGCGTTCACACTAGGGGACCGCACAGAGAGCCACGCACCCAGCAAGTTCACAGTAGGGGGACAGGTTGAGAGCGGTGCACCCAGCACGTTCACACTAGGGGCCATGCTGAGAGCTGCATTAGAATCGCCACTCCAAACTTTTAAAAAAAACAACTGTCTACTTACAATAATTTATAATCGCCCCGAGGACCCCAACCCCTGGTGCATGCCCAATTCTTGACTGTTTTTCTTAATCATTAGGAAGGGGGGCCGTGTGGTCCCCCTTCCCTTGTCCACTTCTGGCCCCGGGGACCCCACTCCAGGGACCCCAATCCTGCTTTGCTTCATTGAAGCGAGAGCAGGTTTTCCTCCTATCACTTCAACTAAACAAAGCAGGGTTTGCTATGACATGGCGGGCACCCTGTCATAGAAAACAACAATGTCCCAGGGGTGGGATCCGCGGGACATTGCAGGAGCCGACCCTGGGGAGTGGCAGTCACCAGGGCCATCAAGGGCTTCAGGAGTGGGGTGCGCGGCTCCCCTCCCTCTATTTTCAAAGCCCGGGGGGGGGGGTGGTCACCGGGGTTTCAGGGGTCCGCAAGACCCCCCATCATATTTAATTAAAGCCCCGGGGGTGGCGAGACCAGGGGCTTGGGGGGAGCCCCAATAATTACATTCAGTTTCTAAAAAAAAGTGTCCGGATTTGCGCACCTTGCGCATTTGGACGTTTTTGTGGGAGCACGACTAGGGGGTCAGTGTGTTTCTACCCTGCCTTCTTTCTTCTTTTATAATTTTTTTTTACTGTTGTCTTGTGACTCAGTTCTACCGATTCACAAGGTGGCTGCCAACACTTCCTGGTTTAGAGTGTTGGCAGCCAATCATAGTGAAGCTCGTGGTCGGGAGGGTGCGCAAACCCACTGCTGCCCCAGATATCAAAACTTTTATTTATTTCAATGTCTCAGCAACTACCCAACAGATTTACACCATTTAAAGAGAAAGATGCTTTCTGAATCAAGCACTACCTTTTTGCCAAATTTGGTGCAATTCTGTTCAGCAGTTCGGGCTATAGCCGTAGCTAAAGCTTTCCATGGGAAATTGATGTTTAGACTTTTATTTTTTGAATTCCTCAACAACTACTGAACTGATTTACACCATTTAAAAGAAAGTAGCTTTCTGAACCCAGTTTTAACTTTTTGCCAAATTTGGTGTAATTCGGTTCAGCAGTTCAGGTTGTAGTCCTATGGAAATTAACATAGAAAACACTTTTTGCAACCCCCCTTTTTCTCAGCCCACGCTTGACGAATCCGGCCAAATTTTCAGGATAGGAAATAACCGCGATAGACATTGTGTGGGGGAGAATTTTGAAGATTATTCAAACAACTCCAAAGTTATTAGGAAATCAAAAAAAACTTTTCCTATGGAAACTAGGATCTAACTATAACTACCTACTGGTCACCGCCAGTAGGTATTATATATATATATATATATATATATATATTCAATGAAAAAACCATTGGTTATAGAACATATATAGTTAGGAATTTGCATTTACAAAACCTTATTTTACTCGCATAAAACCATTGAAATTCCATATATAGTTAGATGCGCTAACTATATATCGCGCACCCGCAATCGACTGCTGATGATGTCACATATTACATCATTCATGACATGGTCAGTGACATCACTGATGACATCACTGATGACATCATCCAGTGGCTGTCTGTTTCTGTAAAGTTAAAATATGTCTTACATATTGAAGAATGAATGGATGTATAAGTGTCTGGATGAAAGATTTAGTAGGTGCATGACTGACTGTATGAGAGAGTGATTAAATGTGTCTCACTGAGTGCATGGGTTAGTGACTAAACTGTCTTAATTTGTGCATCATTATATCTGTTGTTCTATGAACTGCTGCATGTGTTGATCAGTAGCTATATGAGTAACTATATGGGTTATTGATTGGTTGTCCAAGTATTTGTATGGGAGAGTGAGTGTGTGTGTGGGGGTGGCTGGGAGGTGTGTGACTCTGTGCATACATGTGTGAACAGTTTTTTTACTAGATCTATGGGTTCAAAACTGCATGTGGAAACAGCTGTATGGGTGGTTGACTCTATACGAGTGTATTGGTGAGTGAATGGATATCTCAGTGCTACATGTCAAAGTAAGTACATATGTAAAACACAGTACATGTGAAAGTTCACATATATAAATTACTGTGTATAAGAGCCAGTGAATGTGTGAGTGGCTGTATGGATCATTGTGAACTTGTATCAGGGATTGTATAAAAGAGTAAATATGTGTTAGTATATGTTTGAATAAGTAAGGTGTGTATAACTGTATAGTTGAGGATATGGAGGTGTGATTGATTCAGTGCATGACTGACTAGGTGTGTGAGTAACTCCATGGATGAGTGACAGTCTGTGAGTGTCTGTTTACTCTGAGTGTATCTAAGGTTATATTCGAGTCTGAAGAGGTTGATCGTATTATCACATGATTGATGTCATCAATGATGTTGTCAGTGATGTCATTTGAGTTGTCATCAGTGATGTCATTTGAGTTGTCATCAGTGATGTCATCAGTGATGTCACTGACCATGTCATGAATGATGTAATATGTGACA
Source organism: Lissotriton vulgaris (assembly GCF_964263255.1). Lineage (NCBI taxonomy): Eukaryota > Metazoa > Chordata > Amphibia > Caudata > Salamandridae > Lissotriton > Lissotriton vulgaris. The sequence continues at coordinate 403,715,664 of NC_141700.1, forward strand.
TCATCAGCAGTGGATTGCGGGTGCGCGATATATAGTTAGCGCATCTAACTATATATGGAATTTCAATGGTTTTATGCGAGTAAAATAAGGTTTTGTAAATGCAAATTCCTAACTATATATGTTCTATAACCAATGGTTTTTTCATTGAATTTTCAAGGTTTTGTAAATGCAAATTCCTAACTATATATGGGCTATAACCTATGGTTTTTTCTGTGAATTTCATTGGTTTTTTAAAAGCTAACATCTGTAGCTGTAAAATGTATTCTACTTTAAAACCCAAAATATATTTTACATGTTTATTGATAATTTTAATTGAAATATTTTTTTTCTTCGCTTTCGGTAAGCGAACCGGGAAGCTTTCCGTTAGCTCATCTTGATGCCGCGATCTAGTACGCAAACCGGTAAACGTTACGTTAGCGGAACTGTGACTCGTCGCGGAAGCGCGACGTATCATTGTCGCGAATGCGTCTTATGACGCGCCGCTTTAGCGCTCCCGAAAGTGCTCGGGACCGCGAACCGGAAACGATGCGGGACGCGGCGCGCACCGCGTAACGTGAGCGGAACAAGTCATGTGACTTGTTTATCAAAGTTTTCATTGGTTCATTTCACTTTTGGTTTCCAAATGATGTATGACTAGGTCATGTGACCTAAAAATAACACTTTTCATTGGTTCCGAACTTTTGCTTTTCCAAAATCACGTAAACCCCTTCTTCTTTCCTCACTCTGACTTTCATCTTGGTGAGAGAAAGACCATTTTCCATTTTGATTACAATGGCTTCTATCTTTGCTTCAGCTGGTGGACCCCCACCACCACCTCAACCTCCTCATGACAAGAGAGGACCACCATCTCAATTCATCTCAAACAGAGAGGAGGAAGAAGACGACTTAGAAGAAGAGGACACTGATGAATCTGAATTTATTCAGGAGTTGCCCCGTGTTTCCGGAAGGAAAACAAGTTTCATTTGGCAATTTTTCTCAATTCCTCGAGGGGAGAAGAAGGTTAATGCCAAATATGCCACCTGCCTAATTTGCAAAAAAAGATTATCTCGAGGCACAGAGAAAAAGTATAGTATGGGCAACTATACTATGCATCGCCATATGGTCAGGTGGCATCCATTAAATTACAGCCGGGCAGAGTTAAGGGATCTGCAAGATAATCCCCCGACAACTCCTGTGGCCAAATCAACTTCTAATATAAATTTGACTGTAAGAGAGGCACAGGAAACTGTGCCAAACATACAGCCAAACTTCAAGCACATGAAGTTAACGTGCATACATTGTGGTGCTATGCTCTCATGTGGCAACATGAGCGTAAACTTAATAAACTTGGTGTATGAAAACCATAACTGCCCTAACCCACCCAAGCAGTAATTTTTTCTTTGCTCCTGTTGAGCCCTTTTCGATGCCTGTTTTTTTGTTGTTTCCCCTCCATGAAAAACACAAAAAAAACATAAAACTGTTCTAAAAATACAAAAAAAACAAAAAATGTTCAGAAAAAAAAATAAATAAATAAAACAACAAAAACATAAAAAAAGTTCTTTTCAGAACTACCTCCCCTTTCAAATAAAATTGCTAGAATGTTTAACACTCTAGCAAGCTCTATTTCTTTTGGTTCGCTTCAAGTTCGCTGCCCGGTTCGCGAACTTGAAGCGAACCAAAAAAATATTTTTTTTAAAAAAAGAAGAGTTAGTATAAGGGAAGTAAACAGAGAGTAATGTAAAAAGAAAGACAGCTATAGAGAGTAAATCAGAGATAGTGTTTAATAGATCTATTTATTAATTCAGGATGACGATAAGGTGTGATGTCTCGTGAGGTTTGTTTAAGGTGAGACCTACTCAGGGTTACAGATCAATTTTACACTTGTTGAAGAATACAGAGCAGATAAAGCATGTGAAGGCCTACCAATGAAGTAAATCATGTCCTCTTATTACATCATTCATGACATGGTCAGTGACATCATCAGCAGTGCATTGCGGGTAAAAAGAGTAGAAAACATTTACCTTATAATTCTTGTTACCTTTTTTAAATATTTTTTCATACTTTCAATCTGTAAAAGAGAAAACAAACATTTCCAAAAATATTACTACATGTATTTAAAAATTACAAAAGAAAAGGGAAAAGGTTCAAGAAGAAACACTTTTTCAACAATTTTGACATTTACAGAAGCCTCTGCTTCTCTACGTCCCCTACACAATCCTAAAGATATATATTTTAAATAAACAGTATCTTCATGCTGATGAACTGAGACCTATTTTGGAACATGGTACTTCTTTTGCACTGCTGATGTTTCACAATAGTGATGCAATAGCAGCGAAAAAAAGATGTAAAGCCATCATAAAATTGTCTCTAATATTTTAAATGATAGTTTCAGGATGCAAATAAGATGTGTGCTTTGAAGAGCTTTCTTTGAGGTGAGACCTATTCCTTTTTTTTTAAAAAACAGTACCCGGAAATACAGCACTATAAGCATTAAAATTGACACTTACAGAAGACTCAGTTTTTCCATATCTACCTCACATTTCTAAATGTATATCATAAGTACAAACAGAAGAACATTAATTATACATGATATATGGTTTATTTTTGCTGTTCTCAGAATGTATCAAATTTCACTTAAATCAGTGACTTGAACGTATTCATCATGTAACAGCGGGGGAAAAAAAACACAATCAAAATGACTGTGTTTAAAAAACCCATACAACCTAAGAAATCTGATTTCAAAACTCCTTAAAATTAACTTACTTTCAATGACGTCGAAGGATCTCCTATGAACAGCATTCACTCTGTTGTGCTATAAATATTTTCAGCCCGCCACTTTCTGAAAGAAAACCTCCATCGATACGAAAAATATGTTACATAGAAGAAAAGACTTCTCTCATTCTATCACATGTTTCCACTAGGCCAAATCATGTTGCCGCGATTCGCTACTCTTGTAATTCTTCCAATCAAATCCCGACATTTTCTATTTTCGCAACTTTCAAAAAGAATACATTTAAGATTAATTTTACAATCCTGGACTACTAATATCTTACCCTTCTTTGTCACTCATGTTCTCCTTTTCCTATGACACTGATACTGCTTACTATGAAGCAGACTTACTTGCATCAGGTTTATATAGTTGGATTTTTAAATTGACATTATAATTAAAAGTTTTGGACCAATAATCTAGACAGCATTGCAGACTTACATTCCCTCTACTTCATGAACCTTTTGCATTTCTTCACAGGAAATCCCGAGATTCTTTCATTAAAATTTTGGTTTTAAAAACACCAGGTAAGAATTTTTAAGGTCAAACGGCAATTTTTTTTTGAAAGTTACAACGGAATCATTGCAGAATGACCAGCCGTTTCGAGACTTTAAATAAGCTGTATAATGTCCTGATGTTGTTGAAGGACCATCGTGAAAGATAATTGCTACAGTTACAAAAGTCCTTCCTGATATTGAAAGCTGAGAAGCCACAAATTTTTTTATTAAAGTTGACAATTTTGATCCATCAGGCCTACATCGTTGAATCATTAAAATTACATACTGTCCATATCTACGTATAAATAATGTTGACATCATTTCAGATTTACATTGGCTACACTCCATGTTGTGATCCGCTGCATTTACTAGCTTATTAAAGGAGACTGATTTACTGTCTGGCAAAGTTAAATATATAAATCTTTCTGAGTCTACAGTAGTAGTACTTGATACCCTACAATTCTCGCAGTCATGCTGCCATTGATAAGAAAGCCCAAACAGGTGATCTACATCTACACCGTCATCTTGCAATACATCAAGCATATACATTAAAAACTCCTGACAATCTTGCTGATTATTTTCAGAGAAGTCTGTTTGCCCTGAACATTCATCTAACAGATAACGAACTTCAGACACACTTTCTACTTTTGTTCGATCACTGCTACATTTCTCGAAAACAGAATTCAATAAACAGCATAAAATTTGTTCTGAATTCAACAGAATCTGTTCTTTTAAACTCTCTAGTGAAAAGAGAACATTAACCACTACATTTGCATAGCAGTTGACACCAGAACTGTTTTCAAATTGAAAACCGACAACATCTTCAACAGAATCCACTTTCTTTCTGCTAACAATTTTCTGTTCATTGACTTTTAGTCTTTTTGCAACAACCTCCCTACTATTACTGATATTTCTACGTTTGCGGCCTACCACACATTTCTCAAACAAAGGATATTGAGGCAAATGTGGCGCATACTCTCTTCTTAACCTATTGTATTCCTTAACACAATCTAGATCCGCACAAATGTTTGTGACATCACAGTCAATCAAGTACAATCCTGATAAAGTTCTTACTCGTGACAATGCCACATATGCCATACCCTCCTTGAACACAGAACTGCCAATATTCACCAATGCACTGTCTACACTTAAACCTTGCGATTTATGAATTGTTACCGCATATGCCAAGCAAACAGGAAACTGTTTACGGCGAACATATAAGTCTTTAACAAGCAAAAACCTAGCAGAACAACGACCAATTAGCTGTACTTCCTCAATGCCATCAAATTTAATTTTTAAAAATTCTATTCCATCTCTATTTCTGTACTTCTCAAAATCAACAACATTACCCATTGATCCATTTACCAGACCTCTTTCAACATGTAAATTTCTTCTCAAAATGATTCGGCAATTTAAACACACATTCAAAGTCTTTTCAAAACCCGCTGTTTTAGATATAGTCTTCTCTAATGAATCCAATTTTGATTTCAAATTCTCTGACAAAATAATTGTTGATCCCATGTGCTCTATTTTGTCAATAGCTTCAAGTTTCACAATCTCTTGCTTTTCCAAATTCAACATTTTGTTGTTGAAGATGGCACATTCTGCAAGAGTTGGCATCAAACATATTCCGGATTTCTTCTCAGTAATTTTCTGAAAAATATTCTCAGCCACAATCTCTTGTTCGGGATATAAATTTGAAAGTAATCGTGCATTCAAAGCTTCTTTTCCATGCTCGGTCACTTTTCCAATTCTAATATCTTGTAGAATATTCTTGTAATCTTCATCTTTTGCCTGACGCATATTTTCATGCAGTTCAGCATAATTGAAGTTTAACCATATATTGACGTTGCCAATGCTCCCTAGGCACTTCCTGGTATCTTCATGCGTGAGTATTTTGAACACAGGTTCTCCTTTTACTGGTGTCAGCTGCAGAAGATCTCCGAAAACAATGATGTGTTTGCCACCAAATAACACATCATATTCAGTTTTAAGTACTTCTTGCATTCTCAAATGCACAAAGGCAAGCATGACATTGGAAACCATGCTTACTTCGTCAATGATAAGTAGTTTCATTTTCCTCAAGACTCTTGAAACTTCACAGCAAGCATCCCCAGATAACTTGTGATATTGTAATTTGTTGTCATGCTCCACCGGCAGCATCAGTAGACGATGCAAAGTAATACCTTTAATGTTATGTGCTGCAAGTCCAGTAGGAGCGGTGACAACACAAGACAGCGATGACTGAGTCCTTTCCTGCAGATAGCATGAAATTGCTTTAATGAGGAAACTTTTTCCAGTTCCCGCTTCTCCACTCACATACAGTAGGACAGGCTTCAACGATGTACATGAGCACTCTTTCTTCTCATGACTTAATCCATGCTCAATTTGCTTCGTAACTTCATCATATATTTTCCTCTGCTCAACGTTGAGTTGTTTTTCCAAGTCTTCTAAGTTAACTGAATCCTCCTGAGCATGTGCCATGGCTCTTTCCACTTCATTCATAGCAGTGGCAGCTTCATTTTCGATAATAGGTCCTCCAAGTGGATCTTGACTCAATGAAACAGAACTCTGACTGTCCTGAGAACTGTCTCTGGCAATCTCGGCTGCAATCGTTGCTTCCTGCTCAATTTCCAAAGTTAGCATTTCTTGATATTTGGGAAAAGCAGGACATTCTATGGTCTCCTTAGCAGCAGTGAAAGAGTCTTCGTAACAGAGGAAATCTCCAAGCAGTTCCTCTTCTGCACGCCAAGGCTTGAAAAGTTGCAAAAGTGCTAAATAGAAAAACTCCTTTTTTTCTGGAGATTCGCCACTCAATTTTCGATGGTTTACTAATTGGCTTTTTCTTTGCTTGACCAGGCATCCCTCACTTCCAATTACAGCATACACTCCTTTCTCAATATCTTCTTTGATGTTTCTCTTGAATATATAATTTTGTAGAACCTCATATAGACAAACATTCTCAAGGTGACTGCTTCGATTTGGATAATATGTATCCAACATGTTGGTCTTCAAAATGTCGGTACTGTTTGGTTCCTTTTCTGCCAAATATTCAATTTCCCGGACAGGTTTTAGAACCCGATTTCGCGTTGCAGCAAGACCAAGACTCGCCCAAACAATACTCCTGGATTTGGCATAGAGACTTGCTGAAGACAATCGTTCTGAACATTCGTAAGCTCCAATTTCTCGATGCGACAACATCTTCAGACTGAAACTGTACAACTTCTTGCTGAGGCTCTTTTCATGGGAAATGTCCTCCCACATATCCTTCAGTTCTGTCTTTTCTTTTTTGGTGATGTAAGATGTCACATACCGAGCCACAGCCATACAGTTGTCACCCACAAACTGTATATCCATGTTAGCATTCCACATGGACAAAATCACTGGGTTGTAGTCGTTGATGTACTTGGACTCTTCGTTCCTTTTCAAATTGTATGTATTTTTGGGTGATTTCCTCGTCACATTATGTCGCAGTGAAGACATCAAACTGTTCACTTTTCCTTTAGAAATCACCGGTCGTGGAAAGTTGAAACGACATTTGGTGTAGAACTTGTCCTTGTTTCTGAATTTACGACGACAGTACTTTCCACAACGATGGCTTTGGAAACGTAGAACTTGTTCTCTTAGGCTTTTCTTCTCCGTTGCGTTTGGAACAGCACACGTAGAATACTGTTCTATGAAATTCATCACTAAGTCATCCGGATCTGTTCCAAATTTAGGTGCATCCTTGATCCACAACAACATATGTATATGAGGAGCACCTCTTGCTTGGTACTCCTTTCTCCAGAAGAAATCCAACACCTCTCCAAGAGGTGGATTCTTCTTATTTGTGATGAAAGACATCATAGCTTCAAATCTATGATTGAAGTACCTGCATACATTCACAGGATCCAAAGAACACAGTTCTCCAGGTGTCTTGAATTCAATGTTTTCAATATTTCCATTTGCCTCTCGTAGAAATTCAAGTAAGTCTTCCCAGCCATACTCGGCACAGCTCAGAGTGAGGAACCATGTCGGAGTTCCTAAGTTCCTCAGCATACATTTTAAATCACCATGACGACGGTACCAGTACTCATTAGTACCACGCTGACACGCCATGAGATTAATTAAGTGAGAATCCAAAATACTGTCTTGGACATTGACTTTATGCATAAAGTCCCTTGCCGAGATATTTCGCATCTGTATACCACTTTTTAAGATGTGGTTCACTGCATATGACAGTCCAGACAGATCGCTTTCAAACAGGAGATGAAACAAATAGGGAATGCATTGACGAAACCTAGGATCGTCTGCATACAATCGTAAAGTCCGGTATTCAGACGCAGGAATTTGATGAGGTCGCTCATCATATCTTCCTCCTCGACCTGTGGGAAATAGCTGTGGGAAACACCGAGCTTCCAAACTTTCCTCCCAAACACTAATGGGACTCCCTTTAGCTTGTTTCATTTGAAACAACTCAATAGCATTCCCCATGACTTCCTTGGAATGCAAAGGATGAACACTATAATGTTCATATATTTCTTCACTTTTAGAGGCTTCTACTTTCTCAATTTGGCCAGCACACAAATCCCTATCCTCTTCATCACTTACTTCCTCTTCTGCAACATATACATTCTTATAGTACTTATTATTTGTCTTCAAATACACTGTTGCCTTTTTGACTTTCCTAACATCCACTAAATCTTGCCATATTTTCTTATTCTTTGTCGGAACCCCATTAACTAAGATAACCAGAGGTTCCTCTTCCACTTTTTCTATTCCAATTGTGTTAATGTTTTTGTTCAAATCTAGAGGCAAATAAACAACTCTTCCCTTTAATCCTCTCTGTAAATCTGCTGGAGGCAACTTCCCTGTCTTTGGCTCCATTCTTACAATAGCCTGAAAGGGATGGATACTTTGAATCAAAATACATTCATAAGTATTTAAATCCTTCAATTCAGAAGGAATCTCAACCAATTCCAGATTATTATGAACTGCCCTAGCAGGCATCTGGTTTTGGTTTAATTTATTACAACAATAAGTACACACACGTTGATCCGATCCTAAATCAAAATAATTTTCTACCATCAAGTATGTGGCAAAATCCTTCCATTCACTATTATTTTCCCTTTCACTTTTTGCATATAAATCCACTACTTTAGTCTGATTCTTATAGTAAGTGCGTCGACAACATACACAAGTGAAATTAGGCCTCTCACTTGATTTCATCTGAAACGTGGCAATTTCCTTCTGAAAATTATCTGTACTGGAAACCTGTACATTATCTTCAACATTACCCTCTACTTCAAGGTCAATTTGAACATTCTCATCTTTACTACTAAAGTAACAAAACTCAATTTCTTCACAAATATTCTTCACATCTATTTCAGAACCATGCAAAAGAGCAGCACATAATTGTTTAAGCATAATTGCTGGACTCTTAGCATAATACAACATTCTCACTAATTTTCTCACTTTATTATGATGCACTGCTAGCATCCTGAAATGATGAAAAACACTCTGGCATACTCTCCTGGAAAGACAAGCCAGTGAATGACCACGCAAACCTGTCATTTGTCTCACTCTGCAAGGATCTAAATTTTGCAACAACTTCATTTTCTGCTTCAAACTTTTCTTATTAAATGTCCGTATAAAATCACAAAGCAAATTGATAGAAACCTGTCGCACACTGCAAATAGAACTACACTTCCAAATGTACACAGGACCCTTAGGACGTCTTCCTAAAACCTCATCACTTAGCACCTCTTCTGTCTCTGTTGTCACAAGTTTTTCCTTTTCAACTGGACAACCATCCTTCACTTCATAAGCTCGACCACTGGTGTCAACTGCAAACATCAAATCATTATCCTGAAAATAACTCTCCTCATTAAAAAATGCCTCAGAACTTGAACTATGCATCCATTCTCCGGAAAAAACTTCACAAAAGTTACTACGATTTACTACTCTCTTCCATCTACTGTTTGTTTTGAAATCAGAAATTACCTTGCTTAGTTTCCTAATTCTATTGATTACCAAAATAAACAACTTTCGTTTAATTTCAAAAGCATGATCAATAATTTTCTCTACATGTTTCTTCTTCTTATAAAATGCCGCTTTCTGTTGGCCTTTTTTAATATTTCTTAATAAATTAACTATTATCCTGTTACGAAACATTCGTTTTCGAATGTCACAAAACTGTTGTTTCCTTCTACTATCATGTACAGAGTTATCTCTTCCTCTACCAATAACATTTTTGATGGGTCTTTCCTTTCCATTTAAATTACTCTTCTTTTTCTGAACTGAAACATTTTGGCGAAAAATACTTTTTTTACTAAAAATATTTTTTAAGAATGATTTTGTGCTCTTACCCGGAGCTTTCTTGGTGTTTTGATAAGTATTTGGGGAAGAGGACTGCTGCAATAAAACATCATCCTGCTGTCTTTGACGTTTTCTAGCCTTTCTAATTCTATTTTTCGTAGGCATTTTTCAAATTTAAAAAAGATCTGCAGTTGAATCTGTGGAAAAATATAGTAAAAAATGTTATTAACCACTATTACCAAACAGTAAATGAATAACAGTCATCAAAAACTTAACGCCCTACTTATTATTTAACATAGAAAATCTTTTGCACCAGCACTGCATCACAAGGACATTTTCAGTCATTTCCTCTTGAATGCAGGTATACAATTGATTTATGTGCTGTGTTTATAAACGATTTTTTGAAATCAATTACATTTCTGGATATGTACTGCTAGAGCTTTATAGGTTGCTTTGGGTCATATTTATAAGGCATATGAGTGTCTATAATGTTATTTTTCCATTTTAAATGGAAAGCGTTCTTCATGGTGCAAGTTTCTTATAAATACGCTCCCACCTGCGAAACGGAACTTTGCGATGCGAAGCTGATTGCCTCCCCGGTGTCTGTCAACATTCTAAACAGACCGGAGCGGCCGCCATCTTATCTCTCGGTAGGATCGAGAGAGAAGAAGAAGTGAAAAACGAAGGGGAAATTAATGAAAGGGGGCAAGGTATACCCCTCTTGACCCCCTAGGAATGTTGTTGGGGTTTTTAAAGGGTCCCGTGGGGAAAATAAAAAAAATATATTTTTCACGGTAGAAGCGCTTTCCGAACACCGAACTGGGCCGCAAACTGCTGGCGAAACGGGAATAGGTATAAGGGGGTGCGGGAGACCATTTTGTGCTTCGTTTTAATTAAATTACTAAGTATAAGGGGGTGCGGGAGACGTATCCTAATCCCTTATATTTTCTGAGGGTGGCTGAGAAGGCTCATATATGTTGATACATGTGTTCCAGCGGCTCTGCGTGAGCTTTTTTTTTTCCTTTGCTGCGGCACGTCTGTTAACGTTCGATTCGAAGGAAATCAGGAAGTGTTGACAACCAATTTGTCAGTGCGATAAAATATTTCGTTATAAATGAATCCTTATTGATAAACATTGTCTGCGCCATCTTGTCTTTTTTACAATGCCACAATTTTGTCGTGCACGGTAGCCATTTTAGATGCCAGGCCGGTCCCAGGCTATCACCTAGCCCCAGCTGTAGAGAATCCACACATACCAACCCTCCCGATTCAGGCGTCAGAGTACTGATTTCAGTGCTACTCTCCCGCCTCCCGATTCCTGCAACCAAAAACGCGGGGGTATATTACCAACCACTAGCGATAACTTCTTTAGAGACAAAAATTATCGCCGCACATCGGCGATTTTTATCGCAGATAAACCTTGCTATTAGCAAGGTTTATCGCAAATGCGATAAAAAACGGCCGCAATGCATGAATATCGATGAAAAGTCAGCGATATTCATGCATTATCCAGCAAATGCTCATAGCCATGTTATCCACCTCTCATTGGATAACATGGCTAAGAACTGCTCGCAAATGCGATAAGAAGCGGCCGCAATGCATCAATATTGCTGAAAAGTCAGCGATATTCATGCATTATCCAGCATATGCTTTTAGCCATGTTATCCACCTCCCATTGGATAACATGGCTAAGAACTGCTCATGGCCCCATGAGGAACGCTTTCCATTTAAAAAGGAAAAAATAACATTATAGAAAAGAATCGTTTTTAAACACAACATATACAACAATAACTTGTGTTACTGCATGCCAGAATGCTACACCGAATATGCAATTACAATTTCTCAAAGTAACAAAATCTATTTCTATATCACTACAGACAAAGCCACAGTTTAAAAACACAGCTTTCTTCATCATTTTCTCCTTAATTCATACTATTCTCTATCTAAAATAAATAAAATAAATCTTTTCTCACCTTAGCAAATACTTTTTGAGTTTTGAAAACAGTCTCAGAAATACACCAAATTGTCTTCAGCAGAAGAAAAAGGATGCACTCCAGAGTCTGCAGCTATTGAAAGCACAGAAATACATATATTCATTTCACATATCTCTCATATTAGCCAATCATAACTCTTTCCTCACTTTTTTCAAATCAAAACCCTTCCCCCCTCTGCCCTCTCTGCCTTTTTTCCATAGCAACGACCTCCTGGAAGACCTCTCATGTTTGCAAATTCACACAACAATGTTTCAATTGAACTCTGAACTCTCAGTGCACCTGCGTATCCAGTGCAATCTTTCATTAAAAGTTTCTTCCTTGACTATTCAAATTACATCTTTCAAAGAACACATCCATGCACCCTAACTTTCTGTTTTCAGAAATGGAAATACACCAATCACTGCTAATGAATCATTAGCATTGGAAATCCACAGTTTTTTTTCTTTACAAACTCCTACTGTTTCAACTGCCCTTTCATTACCACACTTCATCTGACTGCAGCACAACCTTCTCCCACCATGTTTAACGTCTGGATTGTTGGACATAGTTACATCCACTGGGCTCAAAGGTATGCTGAGAGCAGAAATTTACACAACCTCAATTTACAAGATGTGGAAATTAAGTGGTTGGGCCAAAGAGGATTAAAATGTCACCAATTGATACCGTTGGTGAAAACCTTTATGCATTTGCCAAAACCTCACCTGTTAATTGTGCACTGTGGAGGTAATGATTTGGGCACTTTGACAGGGGTAGGTCTGGAAATGCTTTTAAAGGACACCTTTGAGCAATTAATGGCACTTTTTCCCAAACTGCCTTGGTATATTCCAATATATGCCAAAGACAGAAATGGAGGTGGTCCAACCAATTTTGTCCACAAATTGAAAAGTCGAGGAAGCATGTAAACAAATCTGTTTCAGCTTTCATGAGAGACCATGGAATGGGCTCCCTGTACAACAATAACTTGCGTTACTACATGCAAGATATCTACAGAGGAGATGGAGTTCACTTCTCAGATGAGGGCAACAGAATTTTCATTCTGAATTTAAGAATGTGCATTGGTACCTACTTATAAGTACCTAAATGTACCATAAACCCAAAAGCTCTTCTCAGAGCTACCCTTCATCTAATCACTCACAATTATTATTTTTTTCTAACTTTTTTCACTAATTTTCCACAAAATACGCTCCCCGGTTCGCTAACCGAAAGCTAACCTCGCGGAATTTTTTTAAAAAATGTTTTTTTTCCGCACATTTAAGCCTCCTCAGCCACCCTCAGAAAACCTAGGGGGTCAAGATAAGTCTACCGTGCCCCCTTCTACACATTCTGAACATTATTTGCCCTCCATCTTGTATCTTAATGCGACCGAAACACAAAATGGTGGACTCCCGTGACGCTTAAGGTTCGCTAACCGGGCCGCTTTCCAGAAAGCGGTCCTAAAAAAAGGTGGGAAAGTAATTAGCAGAAAAACGACTAGAGACACTCTCACCAAATATAGATTAGCTCATACTACATAACAATCCCTTTCATTCTCACAAATTTGATTGAAATTTCATTTAGCCATTTAGCCTGTAGACCTATCTAAATACCCTGAGGTAAATTACTTCACAAAACACATCTAAAATATTGGAATTGACAACCAATGAAAACTTTACTTTCATTTACAATTTTTATTACCTGACATTTGATTGGTTATATACCTGAATATATATAAAGGAAGAGAAGGAAACACAGCCATTTTCACTACTACTTCCTGAACTACATTTCAAGAGCCTTTTCACCTCCCTGTAAAGTTATTTGATAATTTGTAAGTGGCACTTTAAATTAATTTGTAAAAACGTTTATTGATAAATATTTACTGTCCCCCTGCTATAGTTATAGATACAGATAACCTCCTCTGTTACATTTATTGATTGACTTACACTTCTCTGCTATAATTATGAATTTACTTACTTTAATTTCACTGTTAAAAAAACAGAACTACATGTCTGAACTTAAACCCAACAGTGCCCTAACTCTTCTAATATAATTATTTTTTTTATGCAATTTACAGCAAAAAAATGGAAGGGGAGCAAGAAAAAACTAATGTTTCCTTCGAGATTACATCCGAAGACATTGTAACTGAAGAAAATGTGGATGAAGATTTTATGGATCAATCTTTTGACGAACAATTTATTCAAACCTTACAAGAGACAGAAACATCCATGTTTGACGAGATACCAGATGATATAATGCTGGAAGTTTTAATGAACTATGAAAATAATAAATACATTTTTTTTAAATCAAAATAAATAAATAAATAAAAAAAACGAACAAAAACAACAAATAATTAACATACAGTATTAGAAAAGGCTATCATTCTTTTATCCTTAAAGTACGCTGCCCAGAACGCTTTCCGGTTCGCGAACTTGGCGCTTACCACGCAAAAAAAAAATATATATATATTTTTTTTTGGACCCTCCTAGGCCCTTTTAAAACCTCCACATAAAACCTAGGGGGTCAACGAGGATCTACTATGCCCCCTTATGGTAATTTCCCCCTTTGTTTTGGCCTCCTCTTGTCTCCCGATCCTACCGAGAGACAAGATGGCGGCCGCTCCGGACTGTTTAGAATGTTGACAGACACCGGAGGGCCAATCAGCTTCGCATCGCAAAGTTCCGATACGCGAAAAGTTCGCTAACCGGATCGCTGCCCGGAGCGCTGTTACAGATATATATCTTGATTTAAACGTTAATTTCTCAAAATCCACTGAAGCACATATATTGAGACCTAGCAAAGGCACATCGGGCTAACAGTCCCTACAATTTTGCCAAGTTTCGTGAAAATCCATTCAGCCGTTCGGGCTAAAAGTGAGTCCAACCGCCCTATGGAAATTAACATGGGAAAAACGCGTTTTGGGACCCCCCTTTTTTCTCGGCCCCCCCTTGACGACCCCCCCCCAAATTTCCAGGAGCTGCTCAGAAACAAAATGTGCCATTTTCCTGAAAATTTCAGCTGATTCCTTCCACAAACGCCAACGTTATTAGACATAGAATTTTCAGAAATGCCATAGGGAAAAAATCCTAACTATATATACCTACTGGCGACCGCCAGTAGGTAATATATATATATATATATATAACCTAATGGCGGTCGCCAGTAGGTAGTTATAGTTAGGATTTTTTTCAATGTTAAATCTCAAAATTCTATTTGGAATAACTTTGGCACCCGTTGACGAATCTGCCTGAAAATTTCCTGAAAATGGCCTCGTCGAGCTCCGGTCCTTCCTTGAAAGTTTGGGGGGGATACGTCAAGCGGGGGCCGAGATAAAAGGGGGGTCCCAAAACGCGTTTTCCCCATGTAAATTTCCATAGGGCGGTCGATTTCACTTTTAGCCCGAAAGGCTGAATGGATTTCCAGCAAACTTGGCAAAATTGAAGGGACTGGTAGCCCGATGTGCCTTTGCTATGTCTCAAGATGTGTGCTGCAGTGGATTTTGAGTAATTTAGGTTCAAAAAAATATATATATCTATAGGCGCTCTCCGGTGCGCGCACCGGAGTGCGCTCCAGGAGCGACACGCGACTTGCGCGCAGGAAGCTGATTGGCTCTTGGGTGTCTGTAAACATTCTAAACAGTCTGGAGCGGCCGCCATCTTGTGCCTCGGTAAAATCGAGACACAAGGGGTTTGAAAAAAAAAGGGGCAAATGACCATAAGGGGGAAGAGTAGACCCCCTCTGACCCCCTAGGTTTGATGTGGGGGCTAAAATAGGGTCCTGCGGGGCATTAAATTTTTTATTTTTTTTTTCGTTTTGCGCGGGGGAAGCGCATGGTACGCGCACCGGCGAAGCACGGGGAAAATCCAGGACCATATTTATGAAGGCCTTGCGCTGCCAGTTTTGCGCCGCCTGTGCGTCAATTTTTGTGACGCACCAGCGGTGTAAAAAAATGCGCATTGTTACGCAATATTTAAAAAGTGACGCATCTATCTAGATGCGTCACTTTTTAAATATAGTGCAACGAGGCACATTATTTTACACTGCTGGTGCGATGCGTCACTTTTCTGTGCGCACTCCTTATGACATTCCAGATGTGTCATATTTAATGTATGACGAATCATGTTGCAAGGAGTTACAGATACATCAGTATTTCTGACATATCTGTAAACATAAAAGTGACGCGAGGCAGGCGCAAGATTTTGACGCAACAGCATCCTAAAAGTGACGCAGAGAAATCTCATAGATTTCAGTACGTCGTTATTACCAAGCTTTTTGCGGGGGAATGCCCCCTCTGCATACATTATACCTGACGCAGATATAATGTGGCGCAGAGTTTTAAAAAGTGACCCATGTACCTAGATGCGTCACTTTTTAAAAATAGCGCCAGGTATAATGCATGCAGAGGGGGTGTTCTCCCGCAAAAGCTTTGTAATAGCGACGCAGTGAAATCTTTGAGATTTCACTGCGTCACTGTTAGGATGCTGTTGCGTCAAAATCTTGCGCCTGCTTTACAGCAGGTGTTAGACTGACGCAAGACCTTTCACATGGTGCTTTTTCCATGTGAAAGGACACATTACTGGAGTTGCGTCACTTTTGTGACGCACTCCAGCAATGCGTTACTTGGAATGTCATAAGGAGTGCGCACAGAAAAGTGACGCATCGCACCAGTGGTGTAAAAAAATGCGCCTCGTTGCGTTATATTTAAAAAGTGACGTATCTAGGTAGATGGGTCACTTTTTAAAATCAAGCGCCACATTATATCTGCGTGAGGTATAATGCATGCAGAGGGGGTGTTCCCCCGCAAAAAGCTTTGTAATAGCGACGCAGTGAAATCTTTGAGATTTCACTGCGTCACTTTTAGGATGCTGTTGCGTCCTTTAAATATAGTGCAACGAGGCACATTTTATTACACTGCTGGTGTGGTGCATCACTTTTCTGTGCGCACTCCTTATGACATTCCAGATGTGTCATATTTAATGTATGACGAATCATGTTGCAAGGAGTTACAGATACGTCAGTATTTCTGACATATCTGTAAACATGAAAGTGACGCGAGGCAGGCGCAAGATTTTGACGCAACAGCATCCTAAAAGTGACGCAGAGAAATCTCATAGATTTCAGTACGTCGTTATTACCAAGCTTTTTGCGAGGGATTGCCCCCTCTGCATACATTATACCTGATGCAGATATAATGTGGCGCAGAGTTTTAAAAAGTGACCCATGTACCTAGATGCGTCACTTTTTAAAAATAGCGTCAGGTATAATGCATGCAGAGGGGGTGTTCCCCTGCAAAAAGCTTGGTAATAATGACGCAGTGCGTCACTTTTAGGATGCTGTTGCGTCAAAATCTTGCGCCTGCTTCACAGCAAACCTTTCACATGGTGCTTTTTCCATGTGAAAGGACACATTACTGGAGTTGCGTCACTTTTGTGACGCACTCCAGCAATGCGTTACTTTTGTGTTTACAGATACGTCAGAAATACTGACATATCTGTAACTCCTTGCGAATTGATTAGTCATATATTAAATATGACATATCTGGAATGTCATAAGGAGTGCGTCCACAAAAGTGACGCATCGCTGTTTTCACGTAGCGATGCGTCACTTTTCAGAAATGAGGCCTCCAGTTTATTCACTGTGTCATAACTTTCTTTTCTAACACTCACCTTCTTTCATTCCTCCTACTTCACTTCCTTTCACCTCTCATACCTTTCTGTTCTTTCTTACTCATTCTCCTTTCAATTATCAATGCACTATATTTCACTTACTCTTCATTTTTTTAAGAATATAGCTCTTTGATGAGAATTAGAGGTAGTTCTGAAAAGAACTTTTGGTTTTCTTCTTTTAACTGAACAGGAACAAAAACAGGGAATGGAAACTGCTCAACAGGAGCAAAAAGAAAACAAAAAATTAGGGGTGGGAAGGGCAGCGATGGTTCTCCAATGCTCGAACCATGAGCAGGACACTTTGCTCCCCATAGGTGAGGGGTTGATTGCAGTATCTGCATTTGACGACCCCATGGTTAAATGCAGGTTGTATGTTTGGCACCTGCTCCTGCGATTGCTCTCTCCCTGAAGAAGTTGCTCCTCCGGTTGATGTAGAGGCCCCATCTCTGGGAACCTCTTGTGCCAGAGCCCTGACACTTTCCCGGGCAAAATTCTGGGGGTGCCTCCTCTCCACATGTCGAATCATGGTAAAGTTGCCAAAAGAGTACTTTTTTTGGGGGTTACCCCGTGACAGGACCTGTCTGCAGATCCTGCACTCCACTTTTGGTGCATTCACCTTTTTCTGGTCTGCTGGAAACTTAAAAAATTTCCAGATGAAATGCTCTTTGACCTTCGGCTGAGGAGGCTCTTCATCAATGAATTCAGGCTCATCTTCACTGCTGGATGGTCTGGCAGCCATGATTATCCAAGAAATATGCAAGAGCAAAAAGGCAGGTCTTTCAGTCACAAAAGTGAAAGAAGAAGTGAAGGAAATGGGTGGGGATTTCATTCATTGTAAAAAAAAACTGTTAGCAACCAATGAAAAGTGTTATTTTAGGGTCATATGACCCGAAGCGTTTACGCTGCGCGCTCCGGAGCACTTCCGGTGCATTTACGCAGCACGATCGTAGGCGCTTCCGGGGCGCAAACGTGGCGAGATCGTAGGCGCTTTTGCGTGCGTTTACGCGCCGCGAACGTAGGCGCTTCCGAGGGCACTTACGTTGCGCGCCGAAGTGACGTCATCAAACTTTTACAGAAATGCATAATCATTTTCCTTATTAAAAAAAACTAATTTTATTTGTATGGTACGAAATGTTTTGCATTATTATTAACTTTTCATTCATATTTTTTTTCACGAACGACAGTAGCGCTCTGGGTGCGCTTTCAGATGAGCTCACGGAAAAGCTTACCGGAGAGCTTAGCTGAAAGCTTCCCGGAGCGCGCACCCAGAGCGCAAAAGAAAAAAATTATATAAAAAAAATGAATACTTTAAAAAAAACAGCAAATTGTAAAAAAAAAAAAAAGGTTAGAAACTCGATATACAAAGGAATTAGCATTTTAAAAACCTATGAAATTCAATGAAAAAACCATAGGTTTCACACCAGTTATAGTTAGGAATTAGCATTTAAAAAACCTATCAAATTCACTGAAAAAACCATAGGTTTAACACCAGTTATAGTTAGCTGGAAATTTTACTGATATAAAACCATTGAAATTCCCACGTTATAGTTAGATGGACTCACTATAACTTGCGCGTGCAATGCACTGCTGATGACGTCACATATTACATCACTCATGACATGGTCAGTGACATCACTCATGACATCACTGATGACATCATCCTTGAGACAGAGTGACAGACCTCCTTTCAGTGTAATGTAACCCATGAAACACATATTCAAAAATAGAAATTAACATTTTCAAAAAATGGAGATACACATAAAAGTTACAACAACCAATTCAATAATTCCACCATCTATATACACATCCACTCATTCACCAACAGTTCTATATAGTCACTCATACATATACTCACTCATCATATGTAGTGATACACCTATACATCCTGTTACACACCAACAGTCATCCAAAAGTTACTCTCACACATACTCACACATGCAAGTAAACTATTGAACATCCGTTTATTTGCATATACATCTAAACACACACTACCACCTTACTTCTAAGGAAACTTACACATACTTACTCTCTTAAACAATCACTTATAGAAACACATACTTATTTAAACAGGAACTCTTACAATCTCTTACTCTCACATATACTCACTTATATACATCAATATTCACATATACTAGATTAAAACATATGTAGTTACTGATAAAGACACTAGTGAGACAGTCATTCACGCAGTAACACACACATATACACACTCATCCACCCATACAGTCCTGCACATATGCTGTCTTCAAAACACATACAAAGAGAGAGTCAGTCATTCATGCATCTATGTGATAAGTTATACCCCCACCAAACCGGATGTACCATGTTACAACGCATACCGTTACAACTACCTACTATTACAACGCGACCATTACAACGCATACCATTACAACGCATAGCGCTTTGAGGTGCTGGATAGTGGTAAGTATAATTTACTATTCTAACTCCAGTCCCCGTGGACACTAGGGAAGGTGTTGGATAGTAAATTATACTTATTCCCTATCCTAGAGCGCCCCTCAGCGCAATGCGTTGTAATGGTATGCGTTGTAAAAGATGCGTTGTAATAGTAGGTAGTTGTAAAAGATGCGTTGTAACGGGTGTATACCCACCAAACCATACAAACACTCATACTGATACTAAAAAAACATCTAATAACCCATATACCTACACATGTAGCTACTCACCAACCCATGCAGCCACTTATAAACAAAGTGAAACACTAATACATATATTTAAATATTTAAACATTACTCACTAATATATGTATTCACTAACATACACTTAATAAGCCAGTTAACCAATCAATTTTTTTTTAAAAACCATCCATTTAGACACTTATTTAAACATTTATTCTTCCATCAACTTTTACATATACATATATAAAATATATTTATTTTTCAGAAAGACACACATTCACTGGATGGTGTCATCAGTGATGTCATGAGTGATGTCACTGACCATGTCATGAGTGATGTAATATGTGACGTCATCAGCAGTGCATTGCACGTGCAAGTTATAGTGACTAACTATAACATGGGAATTTCAATGGTTTTATATCAGTAAAATTTCCAGCTAACTATAACTGGTGTTAAACCTATGGTTTTTTCAGTGAATATATATATAAGTCAGAAGTACTGCGTCAACACACTCTCGGTTGCAGTCAAAAATACGCCAACCAGAGAAATCCAAGGGTGTTTAATTCACTTGCTACATGTTTCGGCTTCTCACAAGCCTTGATCACGCAAATGACCGAAATGTGCACAGTGTTTAAATAAAGTGAAATAACAACAGTAGAAAGAGGACTGCAGTATAAACAGGGGCAGACATCAAGGCAGTACAGACACGTATACATAAAACATGTCGAAAACCTTCAACCCATGGACGAAAATACAACGAGTAATATGTACAACGTTCCGAAAGATATTAGGATCATATCCAAACGGGGTACATACAATAATAAATAAATAAAGTATGTACATGTGAAAAGTGCCAGAGGACCGCAATGAGGTCATAAAGTCCTGAAATTGTATAATACATCATATGTACATGTGCAAATGCAAATAAAGCTGGACACCTGGGACAGGTGCAGCCAAAATCAAAGACCGCACTGACCATACGCGGGAGAAGAAAAGCTGCTTGTGCTGTCTCTGTAATTAAAGAGACAGTACCAATAACCGCTAGCAACAAAGTCAAGCCCAAAAGGTGGAGAAGGGGGGATGACGTGAATGTGCTCTTAACAATACAAGTCACAACAGTGATACAGGCACATATGGAAATCAGATGCCCAATGCAAAAGATAAAGTAACAGTAAAGTACTTGCAAGGTAATGTTAGAGTCCCAGGAAAATAAAAGTGAAGGTCAGGTCTGCCTGTCAAGCCCAAAGCCCGCAAAATAGTCCAAGATGTGTCCAGTGATGCCCAAGTGGGCGTGCTCTATACAGTAAAGACAGGAATCATCCAGCACATCGAGAGGCCACTTTTATACACATTTTCTGTTATGTTCTTTTAAGATAATAACATTATGAAATCAATGTTTTTAGAAATGCATTTTTAAAACAATGAATAGTCCCTGATTTTATGATGGGTAATGATTGGTTTTTTCTAAGTGCATTCTTTGATATTTTATAACATGTATTTCATTGCCTTCTTGAATATACAGTTTGCACTTTATCTCTAGCCTCTTTGCACACTAGGCATGGTTGTCCTAGCTTTTTTTAGGTTGTTATTTAGTACTGCTCCGTTAGGCCCTACATTAGTTGAAAGAATTCAACTTTATTCTAACATGATGTTTATACAAGTTAGCACAATAATTGTCGCTATCTCTAGATGACATATTCAATATGCTCAAAACATTCTTTGAGTATATGATGTATCTGGATTTATCCAGTTATGATATCCTTTTTTGGAATTTATTCGGAGATTTGACTGCTGTGTATAAAAAATCTTTTTATACTATGTATACATTGCGCATTTATGCTGAAATTGCTATGTTTATACAAATTTCTGTTTTGTTTTGAACTTTTTATTGAGATAGTCTGTTTTCCCCTTTTATGGTGGTCACATGACCCTTAAGGGAGGAGGGCTGCAGGCGGGGAACTTTAGCACTTTAAAAGCACTGTAAAAATCACTAATGCCTTGCATGTGAACAAGGGCTGCAAAGCCCGAAACGCGTCATATTTGGTTGGTTGTGGAAAATACTGGAAAAATAAAAATACTTACCTGAATGCTGCGGTCTGTCTCCTGCTTCGCCGGTCCTGCTGGATTGGAGGTGGTTTCTAGGAGCTACTGTTGCTATATATATATATATATATATATATATATATATATATATATATATATATATATATATATATATATATATATATATATATATATATATATATATATATATATATATATATATATATATATATATATGACGGACAAGCACTCCAATTACGAAGAACTCAGAGGCCAGAGGGATTGCAGGACAAACAGTCGTTTATTTCACAGGTAAGCAGTGGCGGCGAATGCATTTCGGCTCAAAACGGCCTTCCTCAGCGCCCAATCACTGTGGCATGTCCTCCCCCAAATCATCTTCTTCCTGTTTGAAATATTTTCCAGCATGTGAGTCCCCTCCCCTTTAAGGCAGTCGGCTCACCTTCAGTAGTTCTCGAAGGTTTTTGAACCACATTTCCCAGGATGCACTGTGGCGGCTAGTCCGGGTAGGTGGCGTAGGGGAGTGGGGTACGCGGTAGGCTTTTGCTGGATGCAGGAAGGTGGAGGCAGGCGCGCATCCAACACCTGAGAACATCCACGGCTGCCTGTTCCTGGTCCCTCGTTCCGTTGCGACCAAAGACCGCACGCGTTGATTCCAATGAGCAGGGGCAGTCAATGCGGGCTGTGATCCCTCACCGGTTAAATACCAGAAACTCCTCACTGGAACGCTTGTGTCTCTGGCAGTCCCACCAGCTATCGATCCCTCGATGATTGAAGTACTGCAAGCAGCGTGATGCCAGAATTGCTGGTGGGACACTTAGGTGCATCGGGGCCAACTGTGCTGCGTCGTCTGGCTGGCGCAGAAAATATGACGGACAAGCACTCCAATTACGAAGAACTCAGAGGCCAGAGGGATTGCAGGACAAACAGTCGTTTATTTAATAAAAATACTTACCTGAATGCTGCGGTCTGTCTCCTGCTTCGCCGGTCCTGCTGGATTGGAGGTGGTTTCTAGGAGCTACTGTTGCTATATATATATATATATATACATATATATATACATATATATATATATATATATATATATATATATATATATATATATATATATATATATATATATATATATATATATATATATATATATATATATATATTCACTGAAAAAACCATAGGTCATGAGTGATGTAATATGTGATGTCATCAGCAGTGCATTACACGCGCAAGTTATAGTGAGTCCAACTAACTATAACGTGGGAATTTCAATGGTTTTATATCAGTAAAATTTCCAGGTAACTATAACTGGTGTGAAACCTTTGTTTTTTTCTGTGAATTTAATAGGTTTTTTAAATGCTAATTCCTAACTATAACTGGTGTGAAACGTATGGTTTTTTCAGTGAATTTCATAGGTTTTTTAAATGCTAATTCCTAACTATAACTGGTGTGAAACCTATGGTTTTTTCTGTGAATTTCATAGGTTTTTTAACTGCTAATTCCTAACTTTTTATAGGGCCTCATGCCTATGTGTTTTTTAGTGAATTTCTAAGGTTATTTTTTCGCAAATATCTATAGCTAAAAAAGTATGTTTTTCTAAAAATGAATCCTATATTGTATATTAATATAATATTTTGGTTTTTAAAAGTATATTCTTTTTTTTTTTACATTTCACTCTGGAGCGCTCCCGGTGCGCGTACCGGTGAGCGCCCCGGTGCGCGTACCGGGGCACGTCCCGTCAGCGCATCAACAAACAAAAAATTAAAAAAAATAATGAAGGAGTGAGCATGAGGAATGGGGACAAAGAGAGTGGTGTAAAGAGAAAGAGAGCTAGAGGGAGAAACACAGAGGGACTGTGTAATAGATAGTAAAACAGAGAAAAGGTATAAGAGGAAGTAACTGAGAAAAGGAAAATTAATAAGGGAGCAAAAGAAGAGAAGAAAGAGGAAGAAAACTAAAGCAGATGTTCTGGGAGAATGTGAATGGGTGATGAGAGTAAAAGGAAGGAGAGTAAAGGATGAGGAATGAAAGGTAGTGACGGAACCAGAGAAAAGGAACAGTGGTGACGGAGGGAAAGAAAATAGCAGTGAGTGTAATTAAAGAGGAGTGAAAGAGGGTGGATAAAAGTGAATAAGGGTAAGACATGGGGAGTGACAGAGAGAAAGAACAGAGAGTGTAAAGGAAGGAGTGTTAGAAAGGGACTAAGTGAAGCAGAAAAAAAAGGAAAGAGAGGGAGTGTGGGTGAGCAGGGGCACTGAAAGAAGTTACAGGTGGTAGGAAAGTAAGGAAAAGAGAAGTAAATATGGAGGATAAGAATAAGTGAGGGAAGCAGAGTAAGAAAACAGGGGTGAGGTAGGGTGAGAGAAAAGTAGTGAGGTTAAAACAAAGGGTGATGATAAACTACATTTTGTAGTCACACTTACCATATCATTAATGAAAACTTACTTGCATCTTTAAACTACACTTTGTATCTGTGAAAGACAAAATAAAAAACAAGTTATAATTAGTAAAATATATATTTTAAAATAGAAAAAACAGGTCAAGAGGTAAAAAATTAAAAAAAGTGTACTAAGAAATAAAGCAATAGTGAAGGATACAAAAACAGAAATAAAGTAATGTAGAAATAGAAAAAAGAGGGGAAAAGAAATAGAAAGAGAACAAATTACTGAAGATAAGTAAGATACTAAAAGAATGCGAGATACCAAAACGAAATCAGGAAAGAGAAGAAAGTAAAAGGAAAATGAGTGAAAAGGAGAGGAGTCTAAATGAGGAACTATTAATGGGAAAGTGGAATGGAAGATGACTGAGAGTGAGTGAAGGGGAGTCACAGAGTGAAGGGATGAAAGGAATGAGGTTAATATAGAACGATAGAGGAAAAAGGAGTGAGAGAGTAAGTACACAGAAAGACAAAGGGAAGGAATGAGTGAACTACAGTACAATGAGTGAGAAAGGAAAAAAAATAAAGGAGCAAAAGAAGGAAAGAGAGGGGAAGAGAACTAAGGCAGTGGTACTGAGAGAATGTGAGAAAGAGGAAAAGTGGTGGAAGGGAGAGAGGAAATGCAGACAGTTGAAATTGGATTGAGGAGTTGTGAATGAAGTGGAGTAAAGGAACAGCGATGAAACAAAGTGAAAGAAAGGCAGTGTAAGTGAGTAAAGAGAGCTAAATAAGGGTGGAAAAAGGAAAATGAGTGTGAGACAATGGGAATACAATATAAATTACACAATGCAAACTATAGAATGACTTATACAATATGTTACATTGTTTATTTTTGCTGTTCTCAGAATATATTGAATTTCACTTAAATTAGTGAGTTCAAACTCTTCATCATATAACAGCGGGAAAAAAAACACAATCTAAAAGATTGTGTTTAAAAAAAAACATAAAAACTTACAACTCATATATGTACACTAATCTTTAATTCACTTACTTTTCCTTGAGGCCAAATAGAAGATGGTGAAGGCCCTTTTGGTGGAAAAAAGTCTGCTGTTCTCTATAACTTCCATTTCATCGACTTCCTATGAGAAAAGATCTAAGAACATCATACCTTACACTTTCCTTACGGCCAAATCGTGTCAGATATGAGTATTTTTTTACTATGAGATCCATTTACAGTACCTATATGAGATAAATAATTTAAACATTAGACTAACTAACTAACTAACTTTTATTAACTATTCCTGTCTTCAAAGGCCAATTACCTTTACTAAAACTTTGGTTTTAAAAACACTAGGTAAGAATTTTTATAGTCATAAGGTTAACGTTGTTTATAAGTCAAATGAGAATCATTGCAGTAACTCCAACCTTTTTGACATTTTAAGTGGCATGTATAATGTCCTGATGTTGTCGAAGAACCGTCATGATAAATATTAGCTACAGTTGTAAAGGTTCTTCCTGAAATTGATAACTGAGAAGCCACAACATTTTTGATAGAAGTTGTCAATTTTGTTCCATCAGGTCTACATCGTTGGAAAACTAAAATGATATACTGACCATAACTTTGTATAAATAATGTGGATAGCATTGGACACTTACATTGGGTACACACCATATTATGGTCTGCTGCTTTAATTAGATTTTTAAATGACACTGATTTACAGTCTGGTAAAGTCAAATATATAAATCATTTAGTGTCTATTCTAGTAGTACTTGATGAACTACAGTTGTGGCAGTCATGCTGCTATTGATTAAGCATGGGCGAATTTTGCGAATCTCGCGTTCGCGAATTTTCCGGATTCGCGAACTCGCAATCCGCAAAATCCGCGAATTCTCGCGAATTATTTTTTTTTGTGTTTGCGCGGGTTTCTGCCAGTTCGCGAGGGTTTTGTACACTTTCGCAAATTGCGAACTTACCTGTCGGGTCGCAAGTTTCGCGAACTTGTTGTTTCTACGTGTCCAGCCTGTTTGGGACACTCTTCTTCATCACTGCCACTCTCTGTCACCACTGCCACTCTCTGACTACTCATGCCACCCTCTGGCCCACCCATGCCACCCTCTGTTTCATCACAGCACCCTCTGGTTGTCCAGTCAGTGTACATTATTGTGGCAACGCAAGCACACCTTCCCTGCCTCAAGTGACCTGAATTAATTTGGGGCTGATTAATGTGTCACAGAATATTTTTTTAGCTGGCACCTGCTTCCTTAGTGCTTCCTGATTAGTGATCTTTTGCACTTGCTAAGTGCTTTCATTGTTGCAAAATTAGTTACAACACCTGCCCTGCCCCAACTGACAATAATGAATTAGGGGCTGATTAATGGATTTGAACTTCCAGCCTGGCTCCTGCTTGTCTCCCTTAGCTGTAATTCAGGACCTTTGTGGCATATGTGTAACTATTCTGAGGTTCAGAGCAGGGTCACATAATAGTTGCAACTGGCAACTGAACTCTGGAGGGGCCCCTCAGGAAGCACTACAGGAAATGGCTACTAATGATGAGCCTGAACTTTTGAACCTGGTAAGTAGTTTCAGTTTTGCTAAGATCGTATTTCTGCAATTTTGCACTCATTCGCGGGGCGCGAAGTTGTACTGGGAAGCCGCGAACTCACGCGAACAGTGCGAGCAGTGCGAGCAAAATCCGCTGCTCGCGGATTTGCGGATTTTGCGGGAGATTCGCGAATCTCGCGGATTGCGAATTTACCGAAAATCCGCGAGCGAAACGGATTTTCCGCCCATGCTTACTATTGATAAGAAAGGCTAAAAAGATTATCTACATCTACACCTTCCTCTTCCAAAACACCAAACATATACATTAAAAATTCCTGACAATCCTGCTGAATGTTCTGTGAAAATTTATCATGACCAGAACACATATCTAAAATATTTCGAATTTCTGTTACACTTTCTATTTTTGCTCTATCACTGCTAAATTTCTCAAACACAGAATTCAATAAACCACACAATCTTTGATCCCGATTTTCAACAATCTGTTCTTGTAAAGTTTGAAGAAAAAAACCAACATTAACCACTACATTAGCATAGCAGTTGACACCAGAAGATCCTATGTAAAAGCACTCAATTTCACTACTGAACCCTCACTATTTCACAAAATACGAATCCTCTATCTTGCAAATGTTGATATCAAGCATTATCAAAAAGCAAGACACAAACCAACAACAAAAAAACTCAGGGCCTTATTTATGAAGGCCTTGCGCCACCAGTGCATCACTTTCTTCCCATGTTAAAAGTGACATACCGGCGCCACAAGACAATCATAAATAAGGGCCAAATGTAAATACCATTGATTTGCCCCCAAAATCGTTTTTTGAATAACATTTAAGAAACACTGCGCAGAACCTATGTACAACCACTCAATATCACTTTTGAAACCTCACTGTTTCCCAAAATACAAATCCTCTATCTTGCAAATGTTCATAGCAAGCATTATCAAAAAGCAAAAAACAAACCAACAGCAAACAAACTCAGGGCCTTATTCATGAAGGCCTTGCGCCACCAGTGCGTCCCATGTTAAAAGAGACGCACCAGTGCCACAAGGCAATCATAAATAAGGACCAAATGTAAATACCATTGATTTGCCCCCAAAATCGTGTTTTGAATAACATTTAAAAAACACAGCGCAGATCCTATGTACAACCACTCAATATCACTTTTTAAACTTCACTGTTTCCCATAATACAAATCCTCTATCTTGCAAATGTTCATAGCAAGCATTATCAAAAAGCAAAAAACAAACCAACAGCAAACAAACTCAGGGCCTTATTTATGAAGGCCTTGTGCCACCAGAGGGTCACTTATTTCCCTTGTTTAAAATGATGCACCGGCAGCACAAGGCAATCATAAATAAGGGCCAAATGAAAATACCATTGATTTGCTCCCAAAATCGTTTTTTGAATAACATTTTAGAAACACAGCGAAGATCCTATGTACAAGCACTCAATTTCACTACTGAACCCTCACTATTTCACAAAATACGAATCCTCTATCTTGCTAATGTTGATATCAAGCATTATCAAAAAGCAAGACACAAACCAACAACAAAACAACTCAGGGCCTTATTTATGAAGGCCTTGCGCCACCAGTGCGTCACTTTCTTCCCATGTTAAAAGTGACGTACCGGCACCACAAGGCAATCATAAATAAGGGCCAAATGTAAATACCATTGATTTACCCCCAAAATCGTTTTTTGAATAACATTTAAGAAACACTCCGCAGAACCTATGTACAACCACTCAATATCACTTTTGAAACCTCACTGTTTCCCAAAATACAAATCCTCTATCTTGCAAATGTTCATAGCAAGCATTATCAAAAAGCAAAAAACAAACCAACAGCAAACAAACTCAGGGCCTTATTTATGAAGGCCTTGCGCCACCAGAGCGTCACTTTTTTCCCATGTTTAAATTGATGCACCAGCAGCACAAGGCAATCATAAATAAGGGTCAAATGAAAATACCATTGATTTCCCCCAAAATCGTTTTTTGAATAACATTTTAGAAACACAGCGAAGATCCTATGTACAAGCACTCAATTTCACGTTTGAACCCTCACTGTTTCCCAAAGTACAAATCCTCTATCTTGCAAATGTTCATAGCAAGCATTATCAAAAAGCAAGACACAAACCAACAGCAAAGAAACTCAGGGCCTTATTTATGAAGGCCTTGCGCCACCAGAGCGTCACTTTTTTCCCATGTTTAAAGTGATGCACTGGCAGCACAAAGCAATCATAAATGAAGCCCAAATGTAAATACCATTAATTTGCCCCCAAAATCGTTTTTTGAATAACATTTTAGAAACACAACACAGGACCTATGTACAAGCATTCAATTTCACTACTGAAACCTCACTGTTTCACAAAATACAAATCCCCTATCTTGCAAATGTTCATAGAAAGCATTTCCCAAAAACATGCCACAAACCAATAAAAAAGAATCTCAATCTGCTTCCAAATCTGAGGTAATGCAAGTGACATCATTCTAAAAGGTTCAAATATATTTATTTAATGAGGCAAACACTATTAATTACTTCTCAAAAGTATAAAAGCCATTCTTTTACCCCAAAATCGTTTTTTAAATAACTTTTTACAAACACAGCACAAGTCCTATGTACAAGCAATCCATTTCACTACTGAAACTTCACTATCTGCTTCCAAATATTCTCCATAGAGCAAACAAGTCTCTATCTAAATTAAATGAAAAATTACTTACCTTTACAAATGCTTTGGGAGATTGAGAACAGTGTCAGACACACACACCAATTTTTCTTTAGCAGAGCAAAAGGTGTGCACTCAATACACTGAAACCAAGACTGGCATAGAAAATCTCTAATTCTACACACATATGCCTTATTTCAACCAATCAAAAGTCTTCCCTCACTATTTTCAAACCAACACCCTTCCCCCTCTCAGACCTTTCTATCTGTTACCATAGCAACTCCCTCCTACCTGAACTCTCAGGTTCAAAAGTTTATTCTACAATGTTGCAAATTAAGTCAGCAAGGATGTTTGACCTCTCAATACACCAGCTTATCCAGGGCATTATTGCTTTTAGTGACTTTTTCTTAACCATTCAAATTGCTTCTTTCACACAACACAACCATGCACCCTAACTTTCAGTTTTCTACTATCTGAATCCACCAATCAATGCTTGTGATTCAACAGCAGGGAAACTCCACAATTTTTTTTTGTAAACTCCTACTGTTCCAACTGCCATTTCATTCCCACACTTCATCTGACTGCACCAGAACCTTCTCTCATCATGTATTCTGTATGGATTATTGGACATAGCTACATTCACTGGGCTCAAAGGTATGCAGCAAGCAGAAATTATCACAACCTTGATTTATCAAATGTGGAAATCAAGTGGATTGGCCAGAGAGGATTGAGATGTCACCAATTGATACCATTGGTGAAAAAATGTTTTGCATCTGCCAAACCCTGGCCTCTTAATAGTGCACTGTGGTGGAAATGATTTGCGCACTATGACTGGAGTTGGTCTGGAAATGCTTTTAAAGGACACCTTTGATCAATTGATGACACTTTTTCCACAAACTGCCTTGGTATTTTCCAATACATGCCAAAGACAGAAATGGAACTGGTCCAACCAATTTTGTCCACAATTTGAGAAAGCACGGAAACATGTGAATAAATCTGTTTCTGCTTACATGAGAGACTATGGAATGGGTTCAATATACAACAACAACTTGCGTTACAACATGCAAGAAATCTACAGAGGAGATGGTGTGCACTTCTCAGATAAGGGGAATAGAATATTCCTCCTGAATTTAAGACTGTGCATTGGAACCTACTTGTAGGTACTTATATCAGCGGCAGAACACAAAAGCTCTTTTCAGAGCTACCCTACCTCTGATCACTCAAATTGATTTTCTTTTTCAAACTTTTTTCACTATTTTTGACCAAAGTACGCTCCCCGGTATGCTCCCCCGCGAAAAATGTAAAAATGTTTTTGGGGGGGGACATAAATGGGCCTTCTAAACCCCCCTCAGAAAACCTAGAGGGTCAGGAAGTGTCTACCGTGCCCCCTTCTACCCATTCATCACGTTGTTTGTCCTCCATCTTGTGTCTCAATTCTACCGAAACACAAAATGGAGGACTCCCGTAACGCTGGCGGTGCGCGTACCGGGGCGCGCACCGGTAAGCGCTCCCAAAAAAAAGGTGGGAAAGTAATTTACAGAAAAACAACTGGAGACACTTACATCAAATATAGAATACGCCCTACTACATAGCAGTCGCTACCATTTACCCAAATTTGGTGGTATTCCATTGAGCCATTTGGGCTGTAGCCCTGTCTAAATATTCTGAGGTAAATTACATGACAAAAACACATATGAAACTGTTTGAATTTTCAACCAATTAAAATGTTACTTACATTTTGTACTTTTATGTGCTGACATTTGATTGGTTAAGTACATGAATATATATGAAAAATGAGAGGGAAACACAGCCATTTTGACTAACACTACCTAAAGTACATTTGGAAAAATTTTTGACAGAAAACTTTAACTACTTTGAAGAAGGTAAGTTGTTAATTTGAAAGGAGAACTATGTTATGCACTTTAAGTTAATTTGGGAGAACGTTTTCAGATAGTTATATACTGTCCCTCTGTAAGAGTTAAAAAGATAAATGTTCAGCTTTGCGTATGACACTTTGTATCAATAGACTGTTGAGTCTATCTTCACTTTCACACTTTTGTCACATGGTATTTAAAAATCTTTGCAGCATGAGATCAAACACTCATGACTAAGGTAAGGAAGCACTGAAACGCGTCGAGTGTATTCTTGCGTGTAAGACCATGAACGAATAAATCTTCGTCTGCTGCTAAACAATCTTGTTGGTGTCTGTTACTGCGGTGTTGTCGGCAAGGAAGAAAAGCACTGCTTTGGGCGTAATATATATATATGTATATATATATATATATATATATATATATTACCTACTGGCGTTCGCCAGTAGGTATATATAGTTAGGATTTTTTCCCTATGGGATTTCTGAAAATTCTATGTCTAATAACTTTGGCGTTTGTGGACGGAATCGGCTGAAATTTTCAGGAAAATGGCACATTTTGTTTCTGAGCAGCCCTTGAAAATTTGGGGGGGTTTCGTCAAGGGGGGGCTGAGAAAAAAGGGGGGTCCCAAAACGCGTTTTTCCCATGTTAATTTCCATAGGGCCTTTGGCCTCACTTTTAGCTCGAACGGCTGAATGGATTTGCACGAAACTTGGCAAAATTGTAGGGACTGTTAGCCCGATGTGCCTTTGCTAGGTCTCAATATATGTGCTTCAGTGGATTTTGAGAAATTAACGTTTAAATCAAGATATATATCTGTAACAGCGCTCCGGGCAGCGATCCGGTTCGCGTACTTTTCGCTTATCGGAACTTTGCGATGCGAAGCTGATTGGCTCTCCGGTGTCTGTCAACATTCTAAACAGTCCGGTGCGGCCGCCATCTTGTCTCTCGGTAGGATCGAGAGATAAGAGGAGGCCAAAACAAAGGGGGAAATTTCGATAAGGGGGCCTAGTAGATCCTCCCTGACCCCCTAGGTTTTATGTGGAGGTTGTAAAAGGTTTCTGCAGGGGGGAAAAAAAAAAAAAAAAAATATTTATGCGTGGTGAGCTCCTAGTACGCGAACCGGGTAGCGCTCTGGGCAGCGTACTATAAGGATAAAAGAATGATAGATTTTTTTAATACTGTATGTTAAATATTTGTTGTTTTTGTTGGTTTTTTTTTGTTTTCTTTATTTATTTATTTTTTTTATTATGATTGTGTTTCATACTTTATTAAATTTCATTGTCAGAAATGTCATAATTTATTATAGGGTGTAATTGTTTTTCATTTTGAAGCAGGTTGTCTACTGCTTCAATACATTGTAGAAGTTTGTGGTCTCTACTGTCATCCATAAAGTCATCAAGTTTGTCTTGGCTGCTCTCCTTCAGTTCAATCGAAAATGAAACTTGTTGTTCGCCTTCCATTTTGCCTGAAATTTTGAATAAAAAAATATATATTAGTAGAGATTGGGCACTGTTGGGATTAATTTTAGATAGGTAGTTTTTATCAGTGAATTTTTCTTTTGGCAGTGTATAGTATCAGAGTGG
The DNA here is from genome assembly GCF_964263255.1 of Lissotriton vulgaris. Classification (NCBI taxonomy): domain Eukaryota; kingdom Metazoa; phylum Chordata; class Amphibia; order Caudata; family Salamandridae; genus Lissotriton; species Lissotriton vulgaris. The sequence continues at coordinate 403,748,587 of NC_141700.1, forward strand.
AAATAGGACTATAAAAAAGTGTATGTAATTTAACGAAGAGAAGCCTAACTCTATCCATAACTATAACAGAGAAGTCTATCTAAATCCATAACTACTACAGAGGGATAGTGTATATGTATCAGAAAAAGTCTACCATATCAAGTTATAGTGTTCAATATACTTCATTTTTAAAAATAACAACTTACCTTCAGAAACAAGTTGAAGTCTTAGGTAAGTATTGAAATGTGATGTACAACAAGAAGTAGCAGTCAAAATGGCTGTGTTTTCTTCTCTTCCTTTATATATATTCAGGTATATAACCAATCAAATATCAGGTAATAAAAGTAGAAAATGAAAGTAAGATTTTTATTGGTTGTCAATTCCAACACTTCAGATGTGTTTTGTGAAGTAATTTACCTCAAGGTATTTAGAGAGGTCTACAGGCTTAATGGCTAAATGGAATTTCAATCAAATTTGTGAAAATGAAAGGGATTGTTATGTAGTATGAGTTAATCTATATTTGGTGAGAGTGTCTCCAGTCCTTTTTCTTTGAATTACTTTCCCACCTTTTCTTTGGGCCGCTTCCCGGGAAGCAGTTTAGTCCGCGAACTAGAAGCGTAACGGGAGTCCACCATTTTGTGTTTCGGTCGAATTAACATATAAAATGGAGGTTAAATAATGTTCAGAAAGGGTAGAAGGGGACACGGTACAAGTATTTTGACCCCCCAGGTTTTCTGAGGGTGGCTGAGGAGGACCATATGTGCGGAGAAAAAACATTTTTAAAATAATTTTGGGTGGTTAGCTTCCAGTTCGCGTACCGGGTAGCGCTCTTTGAGCGTAGTTTGTTGAAAATTACAGAAATAAGTTAGAGAAAAGTATTAATTGTGAGTGATCAGATGAAGGGTAGCTCTGAGAAGAGCTTTTGGGTTTATGTTCCATTTAGGTACTTATAAGTAGGTACCAATGCACAGTCTTAAATTCAGAATGAAAATTCTGTTGCCCTCATCTGAGAAGTGAACTCCATCTCCTCTGTAGATATCTTGCATGTAGTAACGCAAGTTATTATTGTACAGGGAGCCCATTCCATGGTCTCTCATGAAAGCTGAAACAGATTTGTTTACATGCTTCCTCGCTTTCTCAATTTGTGGACCAAATTGGTTGGACCACCTCCATTTCTGTCTTTGGCATATATTGGAATATACCAAGGCAGTTTGAGGAAAAAGTGCCATTAATTGCTCAAAGGTGTCCTTTAAAAGCATTTCCATACCAACCCCAGTCATAGTGCCTAAATCATTTCCTCCACAGTGCACTATTAAGAGGTCAGGTTTTGGCAAATGCATAAAGGTTTTCACCAATGGTATCAATTGGTGACATTTTAATCCTCTTTGGCCCAACCATTTAATTTCCACATCCTGTAAATTGAGGTTGTGTAAATTTCTGTTGTCAGCATACCTTTGAGCCCAGTGGATGTAACTATGTCCAACAATCCAGACGTTAAACATGGTGGGAGAAGGTTGTGCTGCAGTCAGATGAAGTGTGGTAATGAAAGGGCAGTTGAAACAGTAGGAGTTTGTAAAGAAAAAAAACTGTGGATTTCCAATGCTAATTATTCATTAGCAGTGATTGGCGCATTTCCATTTCTGAAAACAGAAAGTTAGGGTGCATGGATGTGTTCTTGAAACATGTAATTTCAATGGTCAAGGAAGAAACTTTTAATGAAAGATTGCACTGGATACGCAGGTGCACTGAGAGTTCAGAGTTCAATTGAAACATTGTTGTGTGAACTTGCAAACATGAGAGGTCTTTCAGGAGGTCGTTGCTAAGCAAAAAAAAGGCAGAGAGGGCAGAGGGGGGGAAGGGTTTTGATTTGAAAAAAGTGAGGGAAGAGTTATGATTGGCTAATATGAGAGATATGTGAAATGAATATCTGTATTTCTGTGCTTTCAATAGCTGCAGCCTCTGGAGTGCATCCTTTTTCTTCTGCTGAAGACAATTTGGTGTATTTCTGAGACTGTTTTCAAAACTCAAAAAGTATTTGCTAAGGTGAGAAAAGATTTATTTATTTTAGATATAGAATAGAATGATTTAAGGAGAAAATGATGATGAAAGCTGTGTTTTTAAAACTGTGGCTTTGTCTATAGTGATATAGAAAGAAAATTTTGTTACTTTGAGAAATTGTATTTGCATATTCGGTGTAGGATTCTGGCATGTAGTAACTCAAGGTATTGTTGTATATGAAGCACATTCCATGGTCTTTTATGTAAGCTGAAACAGATATGTTGTTTTTAAAAACCATTTTGAAAACAATTAAATTTTGGATATGTACTGTTAGAGTTTCATAGGTTGTTTTGGGTCATATTTATAAGGCATTTGAGTGTCTTTGATGTTATTTTTTCATTTTTAAATGGAAAGCATTCCTCATGGGGCAAGTGTCTTGTAAATACGTTCTCACCTGCGCTTGGCAAATTTAGATTTTGATTATGGGAGTTACATAGCCATGTTAATAATGTCGGAAAAATGGTGCTAGGGTATTCCAGAAAACGCTTTCGTGTGTCTCAAGGACATTTTCAGTCATTTCCTCTTGAATGCAGGTATACAATTGATTTATATGCTGTGTTTAAAAACGATTCTTTTCTATGATGATATGTTTTCTCTTTTAAATGGAAAGCGTTCCTCATGGGGCTCTGAGCAGTATTTAGTCATGTTATTCAATGGGTGGTGGATAACATGGCTAAGAGCATTTGCTGAATAATGCATGAATATCGTTGACTTTTCAGCGTTATTCATGCATTGCGACCGTTTTTTTTCGCATTTGCGAGCAGTTCTTAGCCATGTTATCCAATAGGAGGTGGATAACATGGCTAAGAGCATTTGCAGGATAATGCATGAATATCGCTGACTTTTCAGCGTGATATTCATGCATTGCTACCGCTTTTTATCGCTAAGGAGAAAATGATGAAGAAAGCTGTGTTTTTAAATTGTGGCTTTGTCTGTAGTGATATAGAAATAGATTTTAGTGTACAGGTTTGATAATATTTCCCTACATTCGCAGGGCTAGGTGATAGGCTGAGACCAGCCTGGCATGTAAAATGGCTGCCGTGCACGACAAAATTGTGGCATTGTAAAAAAGGCAAATTGGCGCAGACATTGTGTCTCAATAAGGATTCATTTATAACAATGTGGTATTTTATCAAGCCTGTGCGCTTCAATTATCGCCGCTTTATCAGCCGAAAACGACCGATAAAGCGGCGATAATGGGCTTGATAATATGCTCTATGGATTTCCAATCGAAGTACATGCTAGATGTGAAGACATCTAAAATGGGCTTCGATTGGAATTTCACAGAGTATATTATCAAGCCCATTGTCGCCGCTTTATCGGCGATAATTTTAGCGCACAGGCTTGATAATATATCTCAAAAGATTTTATCGTACTGAGAAATTGGTGGTCAACAGTTCCTGATTTCCTTCGAATCGAACGTTAACAGACGTCACGCAGCAAAAATTTAAAAAAAGCTCACGCACAGCCGCTGGAACACATGTATCAACATATATGAGACTCCTCAGCCACTCTCAGAAAATATAAGGAAATAGGATACGTCTCCCGCACCTCCTTATTCCTAGTAATTTAATTAAAACGACGCACAAAATGGCGTATTCTCGTGCAGTTTGCGGACCAGTTCGGTGTTTGGGAAGCGGTTCTATCGTGAAAAATATATATTTTTTTATTTTCCTCAGGGGACCCTTTAAAAAATTCCAACAACATTCCTAGGGGGTCAAATGGGGTATACTTTGCCCCATTTTATTAAATTTCCCCTTCGTTTTTCACCTTTTCTTCTCTCTCGATCCTACCGAGAGATAAGATGGCGGCCGCTCCGGACTGTTTAGAATGTTGACAGACACTGGGGACCCAAGCAGCTTTGCATTGCTAAGTTCCTTTTCGCAGGTGGGAGCGTATTTACAAGAAACTTGCACCATGAAGAACCCTTTCCATTTAAAAAAGAAAAATAACATCATACTCAGTCATATGCCTTGATTTGCTATGTTAAATAATAAGAAGGGCATTAAGTTTTTGATGACTGTTATTCATTTACTGTTTGGTAATAGTGGTTATTAACATTTTTTATTATATTTTTCAACAGATTCAACTGCAGATTCTTTCATAGTTTGGAAAATGCCTACCAAAAATAGAATTATAAAGGCTCGAAAACGTCAAAGACAGCACGGTGATGTTTTATTGCAGCAGTCCTCTTCCCTAAATACTTATCAAAACACCAAGAAAGCTCCGGGTAAGAGCACCAAGTCTTTCTTAAAAAATATTTGTAGTAAAAAAAGTATTTCTCGCCCAAATGTTTCAGTTCAGAAAAAGAAGAGTAATTTAAATGGAAAGAAAAGACCCATGAAAAATGTTACTGGTAGAGGAAGAGATAACTCTGTGCATGATAGTAGAAGGAAAGAACAGTTTAGGGACATTCGACAACGAATGTTCCGTAATCGGATAATAGTTAATTTATTAAGAAATATTAAGAAATGCAAACAGAAAGCGGCATTTTATAAGAAGAAGAAAAATGTCGAGAAAATTATTGATCATGCTTTTGAAATTAAGCGAAAGTTGTTTATTTTGGTAATCAATAGAATTAGGAAACTAAGCAAGGTAATTTCTGATTTTAAAACAAACAGTAGATGGAAGAGAGTAGTAAATCGTAGCAACTTTTGTGAAGTTTTTTCCGGAGAATGGATGCATAGTTCAAGTTCTGAGGCATTTTTTAATGAGGAGAGTTATTTTCAGGATAATGATTTGGTGCATGCAGTTGACATCAGTGGTCGAGCTTATGAAGTGAAGGATGGTTGTCCAGTTGAAAAAGAAAAACTTGTGACAACAGAGACAGAAGAGGCGCTAAGTGATGAGGTTTTAGGAAGACGTCCTAAGGCTCCTGTGTACATTTGGAAGTGTAGTTCTATTTGCAGTGTGCGACAGGTTTCCATCAATTTGCTTTGTGATTTTATACGGACATTTAATAAGAAAAGATTGAAGCAGAAAATGAAGTTGTTGCAAGATTTAGATCCTTGCAGAGTGAGACAAATAACAGGTTTGCGTGGTAATTCACTGGCTTGTCTTTCCAGGAGAGTATGCCAGAGTGTTTTTCATCATTTCAGGATGCTAGCAGTGCATCATAATAAAGTGAGAAAATTAGTGAGAATGTTGTATTATGCAAAGAGTCCAGCAATTATGCTTAAACAATTATGTGCTGCTCTTTTGCATGGTTCTGAAATAGATGTGAAGAATATTTGTGAAGAAATTGAGTTTTGTTACTTTAGTAGTAAAGATGAGAATGTTCAAATTGACCCTGAAGTAGAGAGTAATGTGGAAGATAATGTACAGGTTTACAGTACAGATAATTTTCAGAAGGAAATTGCCACGTTTCAGATGAAATCAAGTGAGAGGCCTAATTTCACTTGTGTTTGTTGTCGACGTACTTATTATAAGAATCAGACTAAGGTAGTGGATTTATATGCAAAAAGTGAAAGGGAAAATAATAGTGAATGGAAGGATTTTGCCACATACTTGATGGTAGAAAATTATTTTGATATGGGATCGGATCAACGTGTGTGTACTTATTGTTGTAATAAATTAAACCAAAACCAGATGCCTGCTAGGGCAGTTCATAATAATCTTGAATTGGTTGAGATTCCTTCTGAATTGAAGGATTTAAATACTTATGAATCTATTTTGATTCAAAGTATTCATCCCTTTCAGGCTATTGTAAGAATGGAACCAAAGACAGGGAAGTTGCCTCCAGCAGATTTACAGAGAGGATTAAAGGGAAGAGTTGTTTATTTGCCTTTAGATTTGAATAAAAACATTAACACAATTGGAGTAGAAGAAGTGGAAGAGGAACCTCTGGTTATCTTGGTTAATGGGGTTCCGACAAAGAATAAGAAAATATGGCAAGATTTAGTGGATGTTAGGAAAGTCAAAAAGGCAACAGTGTATTTGAAGAAAAATAATAAGTATTATAAGAATGTGTATGTTGCAGAAGAGGAAGTAAGTGATGAAGAGGATAGCGATTTGTGTGCTGGGCAAATTGAGAAAGTAGAGGCCTCTAAAAGTGAAGAAATATATGAACATTATAGTGTTCATCCATTACATTCCAAGGAAGTCATGGGGAATGCTATTGAGTTGTTTCAAATGAAACAAGCCAAAGGGAGTCCCATTAGTGTTTGGGAGGAAAGTTTGGAAGCTCGGTGTTTCCCACAGCTATTTCCCACAGGTCGAGGAGGAAGATATGATGAGCGATCTCATCAAATTCCTGCGTCTGAATACCGGACTTTACGATTGTATGGAGAAGATCCTAGGTTTCGTCAATGCATTCCCTATTTGTTTCATCTCCTGTTTGAAAGCGATCTGTCTGGACTGTCATATGCAGTGAACCACATCTTGAAAAGTGGTATACAGATGCGAAATATCTCGGCAAGAGACTTTATGCATAAAGTTAATGTCCAAGATAGTATTTTGGATTCTCACTTAATTAATCTCATGGCGTGTCAGCGTGGTACTAATGAGTATTGGTATCGTCGTCATGGTGATTTAAAATGTATGCTGAGGAACTTAGGAACTCCGACATGGTTCCTCACTCTGAGCTGTGCCGAGTATGGCTGGGAAGACTTACTTGAATTTCTACGAGAAGCAAATGGAAATATTGAAAACATTGAATTCAAGACACCTGGAGAACTGTGTTCTTTGGATCCTGTGAATGTATGCAGGTACTTCAATCATAAATTTGAAGCTATGATGTCTTTCATCACAAATAAGAAGAATCCACCTCTTGGAGAGGTGTTGGATTTCTTTTGGAGAAAGGAGTACCAAGCAAGAGGTGCTCCTCATATACATATGTTGTTGTGGATCAAGGATGCTCCTAAATTTGGAACAGATCCCGATGACTTAGTGATGAATTTCATAGAACAGTATTCTACGTGTGCTGTTCCAAATGCAACGGAGAAGAAAAGCCTAAGAGAACAAGTTCTACGTTTCCAAAGCCATCGTTGTGGAAAGTACTGTCGTCGTAAATTCAGAAACAAGGACAAGTTCTACACCAAATGTCGTTTCAACTTTCCATGGCCGGTGATTTCTAAAGGAAAAGTGAACAGTTTGATGTCTTCACTACGACATAATGTGACGAGGAAATCACCCAAAAATACATACAATTTGAAAAGGAACGAAGAGTCCAAGTACATCAATGACTACAACCCAGTGATTTTGTCCATGTGGAATGCTAACATGGATATACAGTTTGTGGGTGACAACTGCATGGCTGTGGCTCGGTATGTGACATCTTACATCACCAAAAAAGAAAAGACAGAACTGAAGGATATGTGGGAGGACATATCCCATGAAAAGAGCCTCAGCAAGAAGTTGTATAGTTTCAGTCTGAAGATGTTGTCGCATCGAGAAATCGGAGCTTACGAATGTTCAGATCGATTGTCTTCAGCAAGTCTCTATGCCAAATCTAGGAGTATCGTTTGGGCGAGTCTTGGTCTTGCTGCAACGCGAAATCGAGTTCTAAAACCTGTCCGGGAAATTGATTATTTGGCGGAAAAGGAGCCAAACAGTACCGACATTTTGAAGACCAACATGTTGGATACATATTATCCAAATCGAAGCAGTCACCTTGAGAATGTTTGTCTATATGAGGTTCTCCAAAATTATATATTCAAGAGGAACATCAAAGAAGATATTGAGAAAGGAGTGTATGCTGTAATTGGAAGTGAGGGATGCCTGGTCAAGCAAAGAAAATGCCAATTAGTAAACCATCGAAAATTGAGTGGTGAATCTCCAGAAAGAAAGGAGTTTTTCTATTTAGCACTTTTGCAACTTTTCAAGCCTTGGCGTGCAGAAGAGGAACTGCTTGGAGATTTCCTCTGTTACGAAGACTCTTTTAATGCAGCCAAGGAGTCCATAGAATGTCCTGCTTTTCCTAAATATCAAGAAATGCTAACTTTGGAAATTGAGCAGGAAGCAACGATTGCAGCCGAGATTGCCAGAGACAGTTCTCAGGACAGTCAGAGTTCTGTTTCATTGAGTCAAGATCCACTTGGAGGACCTATTATCGAAAATGAAGCTGCCACTGCTATGAATGAAGTGGAAAGAGCCATGGCACATGCTCAGGAGGATTCAGTTACCTTAGAAGACTTGGAAAAACAACTCAACGTTGAGCAGAGGAAAATATATGATGAAGTTACCAAGGAAATTGAGCACGGATTAAGTCATGAGAAGAAAGAGTGCTCATGTACGTCGTTGAAGCCTGTCCGACTGTACGTGAGTGGAGAAGCGGGAACTGGAAAGAGTTTCCTTATTAAAGCAATTTCTTGTTATTTGCAGGAAAGGACTAAGTCATCGCTGTCTTGTGTTGTCACCGCTCCTACTGGACTGGCAGCACATAACATTAAAGGTATTACTTTGCATCGTCTACTGATGCTGCCGGTGGAGCATGACAACAAATTACAATACAACAAGTTATCTGGGGATGCTTGCTGTGAAGTTTCAAGAGTCTTGAGGAAAATGAAACTACTTATCATTGACGAAGTAAGCATGGTTTCCAATGTCATGCTTGCCTTTGTGCATTTGAGAATGCAAGAAGTACTTAAAACTGAATATGATGGGTTATTTGGTGGCAAACACATCATTGTTTTCGGAGATCTTCTGCAGCTGACACCAGTAAAAGGTCAACCTGTGTTCAAAATACTCACACATGAAGATACCAGGAAGTGCCTAGGGAGCATTGGCAACGTCAATATATGGTTAAACTTCAATTATGCAGAACTGCATGAAAATATGCGTCAGGCAAAGGATGAAGATTACAAGAATATTCTACAAGATATTAGAATTGGAAAAGTGACCGAGCATGGGAGAGAAGCTTTAAATGCACGATTACTGTCAAATTTATATCCCAAACAAGAGATTGAGCCTGAGAATATTTTTCAGAAAATTACTGAGAAGAAGTCCGGGATATGTCTCATGCCAACTCTTGCAGAATGTGCCATCTTCAACAATAAAATGTTGAATTTAGAAAAGCAAGAGATTGTGAAACTTGAAGCTATCGACAAATTAGAGCACATGGGATCAACAATTATTTTGTCAGACAATTTGAAATCAAAATTGGATTCATTAGAGAAGACTATATCTAAAACAGCGGGTTTTGAAAAGACTTTGAATGTGTGTTTAAATTGCCGAATCATTTTGAGAAGGAATTTACATGTAGAAAGAGGTCTAGTAAATGGATCAATGGGTAATGTTGTTGATTTGGAGAAATACAAAAATAGAGATGGAATCGAATTTTTAAGAATTAAATTTGATGGCATTGAGGAAGTACAGCAAATTGGTCGTTGTTCTGCTAGGTTTTTGCTTGTTAAAGACTTATATGTTCGCCGTAAACAGTTTCCTGTTTGCTTGGCATATGCGGTGACAATCCATAAATCGCAAGGTTTAAGTGTAGACTGTGCATTGGTGAATATTGGCAGTTCTGTGTTCAAGGAGGGTATGGCATATGTGGCATTGTCACGAGTTAGAACTTTATCGGGATTGTACTTGATTGACTGTGATGTCACAAACATTTGTGCGGATCTAGATTGTGTTAAGGAATACAATAGGTTAAGAAGAGAGTATGCGCCACATTTGCCTCAATATCCTTTGTTTGAGAAACGTGTGGTAGGCCAGAAACGTAGAAATATCAGTAATAGTAGGGAGGTTGTTGCAAAAAGACTAAAAGTCAATGAACCGAAAGTTGTTAGCAGAAAGAAAGTGGATTCTGTTGAAGATGTTGTCGGTTTTCAATTTGAAAACAGTTCTGGTGTCAACTGCTATGCAAATGTAGTGGTTAATGTTCTCTTTTCACTAGAGAGTTTAAAAGAACAGATTGTGTTCAATTCGGAGCAAAGTTTATGCTGCTTGTTGAATTCTGTGTTAGAGAAATGTAGCACTGATCGAACAAAAGTAGAAAGTGTGTCTGAAGTTCGTTATCTGTTAGATGAATGTTCAGGTCAAACAGACTTCTCTGAAAATAATCAGCAAGATTGTCAGGAGTTTTTAATGTATATGCTTGATGTATTGCAAGATGAGGGTGTAGATGTAGATCACCTGTTTGGGCTTTCTTATCAATGGCAGCATGACTGCGAGAACTGTATGGTATCAAGTACTACTAGTGTAGACTCAGAAAGATTTATATATTTAACTTTGCCAGACAGTAAATCAGTCTCCTTTAATAAGCTAGTAAATGCAGCGGATCACAACATGGAGTGTAGCCAATGTAAATGTGATATGATGTCAACATTATTTATACGTAGATATAGCCAGTATGTCATTTTAATGATCCAACGATGTAGGCCTGATGGATCAAAATTGTCAACTTTAATAAAAAAATTTGTGGCTTCTCAGCTGTCAATATCAGGGAGGACTTTTGTAACTGTAGCAATTATCTATCATGAAGGTCCATCAACAACATCAGGACATTATACAGCTTACTTAAAGTCTGGAAACGGCTGGTCATTCTGTAATGATTCCGTTGTAACTTTCAAAAACAAATTGCTGTTTGACCTTAAAAATTCTTACCTGGTGTTTTTAAAACCAAAATTTTAAGTAGAGGGAATGTAAGTCTGCAATGCTGTCTAGATTAAAAATCCAACTATATAAACCTGATGCAAGTAGGTCTGCTTCATAGTAAGCAGTATCAGTGTCATAGGAAAAGGAGAACATGAGTGACAAAGAAGAGTAAGATATTAGTAGTCCAGGATTGTGAAAATAATCTCAAATATTTTATTTTTGAAAGTTGCGTAAATAGAAAATGTCGGGATTTGATTGGAAGAAATATAAGACTTGCGAATCGCGGCAACATGATTTGGCCTAGTGGAAACATGTGATAGAATGAGAGAAGTTTTTTTTTCTATGTAACATATTTTACGTATCGATGGAGGTTTTCTTTCAGAAAGTGGCGGGCTGAAAATATTTATAGCACAACAGAGTGGATGCTGTTTATAGGAGATCATTCGACGTCATTGTAAGTAAGTCAATTTTAAGGAGTTTTGAAATCAGATTTCTTAGGTTGTATGGGTTTTTTAAACACAGTCATTTTGATTGTGTTTTTTTTTCCCCGCTGTTATATGATGAATACCTTCAAGTCACTGATTTAAGTGAAATTTGATACATTCTGAGAACAGCAAAAATAAACCATTTAACATGTATAATTAATGTTATGGTTTTTGTACTTATGATATACATTTAGAAATGTGAGGTACATATGGGTAAGCTGAGTCTTCTGTAAGTGTCAATTTTAATGCTTACAGTGCTGTACTTCTGGGTACTGTTTTTTTTTTAAAAAAGAAAAGAGGCCTCACCTCAAAGAAAGCTCTTGAAAGCACACATCTTATTTGCATCCTAAAATAATCATTTTAAATGTTAGACACAATTTTATGATGATTTCACATCTCTTTTGCGCTGTTATGGCATCACTATTGTGAGACATAAGCAATGCAAAAGAAGCATCATATTTCAAAATAGGCCTCATTTCATCAGCATGAAGATACTGTTTGTTGAAAATAAATATATTTAGGATTGTGTAGGGGTCGTAGAGAAGTAGAGGTTTATATAAGTGTCAAAGTTGTTTAAAAAGTGTTTCTTCTTGAACCTTTTCCCTTCTTTTTTCTAATTTTTAAATACATGTTTTAATATTTTTGGAAATGTTTGTTCTCTCTTTTACAGATTGAATGTATGAAAAATTTTCGTTAAAAATTAACAAGAATTATAAGGTAAATGTTTTCTACTTTTTTAACCTGCATTCCACTGCTGATGATGTCACTGACTATGTTATGAATGATGTAATAATTGGGCATATCTGTTATCTCGTTAAAAAAACGAACAGTAAGTTTAAGGATAGGAAACAGACAGTTATGTTACAAAAAAGACAGCTATAGGACGTAAACAAAAAAAACTGTTACTCGCAATCCACTGCTGATGATGTCACTGACTATGTGAAAAATAGTGTAATATATGACATGATCAGAAGTGAATTGCGGGTCACAGTATCTTTTCTTTACTCCCTATAGCTATCTTTATAGTAACATAGCTGTCTGTTTTCTTTCCTTATACTTACTGTTCCTTTTTTTAAAAAACATTTTTTGGTGCGCTCAAAGTTCGCGTACCGGATAGCGAACTGGGAGCGAACTAATAGAAATAGAGCTTGGCAGAGTTCAAAGAATTCTACCAATTTTTTTTAATAATGGGGAGGTAGTTCTGAAAAGAACTTTTTTTTGTTTTTGTTGTTTTAAATTTTTTTTATTAGTTTTCTGAACATTTTTTATATTTTTTTGTTTTTTTCTGAACATTTTGTATTTTTTTTTATTTTTTGGGGGGAGGGGGGGAAACAAAAATGATTCATCGAAGAGGGCTCAACAGGAGCAACAAAAAAAAGAAGAATTTATTTTTGGGGGCGTTTTGGACATACATGATTTTTGATGGCTCTAATGATAAGAGTTATACTACTTTCGCGGTAGCATAATGTTTGATTGCACCTCATACAAACTTGTTTGACTTCCCCCATGTCCATTTGAATATTTGGGATCAGCTCCCTTGCTTCAGGTCCCGTAACTTCTGGCACAACCGATCTTCTGGCTATTGCTGGTGAATTCTGTTGTTCGTCTCGAAGCTGAGCTGCACTGTAGTTATTTGGGTGCCACCTGCTCATGTGTCTGTGCATAGTGAAATTCCCATAACTATATTTTTTATCCGTGCCTCTAGAAAGACGTTCGTCACAGATTCGGCAAAAGACATACCTGCCGTTCACTTTCTTTTGCCCTGGTGGAAATTTGAAAAATTGGCAAATGAAATTTTCCTTCCTGTTGTATCTCCTGGGCTCCTCAGGCAAATATTCAGACTCTTCCTCCTCTTCCCGCTCTTCCTCTTCTTGAAAGATTGGTTGAGTTGGTGGTCCTTTCTTTCCATGAGGAGGTGGAGGTGGTGGTGGGGGAACACTACCAGAAGCTACAACAGAAGCCATTTCCCTGGATTGTACAAAGGTCTTTCTCTCATCAAGATGAAAGTCAGAGTGAGGAAAGAAGGAGGGGTTTTCATCATTTGGGAAAAGCCAAAGTTCTAAACCAATGAAAAGTGTTAATTTTAGATCACATGACCTAGTATTACATCATTAGGAAACCAAAAGTGAAATGAACTAATGAAAAGTGTTATTATCGAGTCACATGACCTGCTGTCTTTACGTTTCGCGCTTTGCGCCGCTATCCAATCCGCTTTCGAGTCCGCTAACTTGGCGCGTCGGATAACGTATTACGCGACAACGCAAAACGTCATGATAACGTAACAGTCACGCTTAAGGAGCGATTACCGGCTCGCGCACCAAGTCGCGGCTTTGAATTCAGCTAACGGGAAGCTGACCAGTTCGCGGACTAGGAGCGGAACAATTTTTTTTAAAAAAAAATTGTATAAAAAAAATGTACAATATATTTTATGATTTAAAGAAAAATACATTTTACAGATAGAAATATTAGCTTTCAAAAAACCATTGAAATTCAATGAAAAAACCATAGGTTATACTCCATATATAGTTAGGAATTAGCATTTACAAAACCTTATTTTACTCGCATAAAACCATTGAAATTCCATATATAGTTAGATGCGCTAACTATATATCGCGCACCCGCAATCCACTGCTGATGATGTCACATATTACATCATTCATGACATGGTCAGTGACATCACTGATGACATCACTGATGACAACATCCAGTGACTGTATGTTTCTGTAAAGTTAAAATATGTCTTACATATTGAAGAATGAGTGGATGTATAAGTGTCTGGATGAAGGATTTAGTAGGTGCATGACTGACTGTATGATTGAGTGATTAAATGTGTCTCACTGAGTGCATGGGTTAGTGACTAAACTGTCTTAATTTGTGCATCATTATGTCTGTTGTTCTGTAAACTGTTGCATGTGTTGATAAGTAGCTATATGAGTAACTATATGGGTTATTGATTGGTTGCCCAAGTATTTGTATGGGAGACTGAGTGTGTGTGTGGGTGGCTGGGAGGTGTATGACTCTGTGCATAGATGTGTGAGCAGTTGATTCACTAGATGTATGGCTTCAAAAGTGCATGTGGAAACAGCTGTATGGGCGGTTGACTGTGTGCATGAGTGTATTGGTGAGTGAATGGATATCTCAGTGCTACATGTCAAAGTAAGTACATATGTAAAACACAGTACATGTGAGAGTTGACATATATAAATAACTGTGCATAAGAGCCAGTGAATGTGTGAGTGGCTGTATGGATCATTGTGAACTTGTATCAGGGATTGTATAAGAGAGTAAATATGTGTTAGTATATGTTTGAATAAGTAAAGTTTGTATAACTGTATAGTTGAGGAAATGGAGGTGTGATTCATTCTTTGCATGACTGACTAGGTGTGTGAGTAACTCCATGGATGAGTGACAGTCTGTGAGTGTCTATTTACACTGATTGTATCTAAGGTTATATTAGAGTCTGAAGAGGTTCATCGTATTATCAGATGAATGATATCATCAGTGATGTGATCAGTAATGTCAAATGAGATGTCATCAGTGATGTCATCAGTGATGTCATTTGAGATGTCATCAGTGATGTCACTGACCATGTCATGAATGATGTAATATGTGACATCATCAGCAGTGGATTGCGGGTGCGCGATATATAGTTAGCGCATCTAACTATATATGGAATTTCAATGGTTTTATGCGAGTAAAATAAGGTTTTGTAAATGCTAATTCCTAACTATATATGGAGTATAACCTATGGTTTTTTCATTGAATATATATATATATATATATATATATATATATATATATATATATATATATATTTTTTTTTTTTTTGTGCTGTGTTTGTAAGCATCTGAATTGCAATTCAGAATACATGGTCTATTGCTTGGTCTGTGCGTGCAAGAAACGATACATAGGGAGCACCATAAAACCGGCAAAGATGAGGATCCTGGAGCATATGAGGGCTATCGTGAATAATGACAAAACTTATCCGATAGCCCGTCATTTTGCTGAACAACCTCAAAGCAACAGAGACCTCCTGATGTACTACTGCATAGATCAGGTTCCGAAATCTGAAAGAGGGGGGAACAGGGAGAACGCCCTCAGAATAATGGAATCAAAGTACATCTTGGACCTCAAAACGATGACACCTTGGGGTCTCAACAACGATGCTGAGATGTGGGTGCACCTATGACAAGAAACCTGATCCAGTATTCCACCGAATATATTGATACATTGGATGGAGTACTCCAAGGTCCCAAACCAAAAGAGACAGAGTACAGCTTAGCGAATTTGTAAATGCCTATTTTGTAATCATGTTGATAAATTTGTTAAAATCATAACGATACCAAAAAAGACAATAAGATGGCGAAGTGGGGTAATCCAATAGCCCATACAGGGCAGAACAACCAACAAATCAGCTTAGTCCGATACGAATAATACCGATATAACTGACGTAATAGATGAGAATATATATGTATATATATGTGATATATTATAGTCTTGTAAATAGTGGGTATTGGACAAAGCAATAGTGTTATTTGTATATATTGGATCCTCACACATTTCTGATGCAAATGAAATCGGGGATACACCCCCACATAACGTTTGTAAATAGTCTGTAAAATATGTAAATAAGACGATTTTTGGTATCATCAAATGTAAATGAATTGTTTATATGTGATAGTCAAAACAATCATTCAGTCAAATGTCGAACTTTTTCACATATATGCACTGTGCACTTTATCTGTCGCCATTTTGGAACAGTGACAGAGAAGCAAGTATTTGCACACTTAGAAATGGCCGCCACGAAATAGAACCATGTACCATCTTCTATGTTTACCAACAGAAAAGGGCGGACTATTTAAAATGGCGAAAATGTTTGTTCACAAACGACACTGACGAAGCCTTGAGCGAAACGCGTCTGTCGGGGGTGTAGGGGGGTTCGGAAACGAAATAAAGAAGGAGATCACATCATCTGTGTGCTGGCCGTCTTTTCTGGTAACTATCACTGGAATCGTGTGATGATATATATATATATATATATATATATATATATATATATATATATATATATATATATATATATATATATATATATATATATATATATATATATATATATATATATATATATATATATATATATATTACCTACTGGCGGTCGCCAGTAGTTAGTTATAGTTAGGACCTACTTTCCATAGGAAAACCACAACATTCTATTTGGAGTAACTCTGGCGCTGGTGAACGAATCTTCGCGAATTTCTCCAAGAAAATGGACTGCTCTGCTCCGCTCCTTCCCTGAAAGATTGGGGGTGATTCATCAAGTGGGGGCTGAGAAAAAGGGGTTTCCCAAAAGATTTTTTCCCCATGCAATTTTCAATAGGGACCTTTAGCCAGGGCTACAGCTTGAACGGCTGAATGGCATTACACCAAATTTGGCAGAGAGGTAGAGTTCGGTTCGCAGATTGTGCTTTTTGTTAAATGGTGTAAATCCGTTCAGTAGTTCCTTAGAAAATCAAAAGTAAAGTCGTAGTGATATCTAGAGACAAACTACTGTACGCGTACGGAAATCCGTACAATTACGAGCACGAGCTGCATGTTGATTGGATGTCAACTGTCTGTCAACATTCCAAACTAGGAAGTGTTGGCAGCCATCTTGTGCCTCTGTAGAACCGACAAAAAACCACCACTGGGTCTGGGCCCCCAAAAGCAAGGCTGAGCCACTAGCTACAATTAAACAAAAAGAATGCCAATCCTGTCTCTCTATTTTACTCGATCACCAAAAAACATACGAATTGTACACTATGGTTCATTGACAAGGTTTGTCTGAATAAATCCCTTATTTTATTTTCTAATCATATTTCTCAAAAGGTAATTTGGTTATTGTTTCACCACTCTAGTATAAAATACAAAACCTCCTATACAGATAAACATAAATACAAAAACACTTTTGGACAAATTCATAAATATATAGGTTTTTATTCATTCAAATACAGTCATACCCTCTCATACATACACAGCCATTAACATATTCATATATATACACACTGGAATTACAATATTCACAGTAAGCCATAAAAAATCACTTTTCTTCAATAAAGTTTTGTTGAAAAAAGTTTAGAATCACTCCTTTTGCTTAAATGGCACTAATTGTCTACGCGTTTCAAACTCTCACTGGCTTGGGAGTTCTCATCAGGACATCGCTGTGAAGGAAAGGAAAACAAACCTTTCTTTAGGGCCAGAACTTAATTCAAGTCAAAGTCAAATGATCTTTATTCGGATTGTAGAACATCCATAAAAGTACACATAAAATCCAGCAGTAATATAAAACACAGATTCCGTCCCACTTATTACAAACTCATATCGATATACAATTTTATCATGTGCAAAAGTACAATTCTTAGTGCAAAATATACATTGTGCAATAGGCAAATGTCCAAAAGTGTGCATAGTACAAATATTTCAATCAATTAGCAGAGAAGCACATGATTGTACGGCTGCTTTAAGAAAGCTGCTCACTTGAAGATGGCCTCATCCGTCTTTAACATTAAAAAATCTTTAAAAGCTAGATTAAAATCGATCAAAGCGTTTTTCCTTCAGTACAGCATTAGAAAGTGCAAAGTGTGCATTCTATAGAAACCGCAAAAGAAAATTAAATGGAGCAGACTTTGTGTACCACCTAGGTTACAGGGACATTTTGAGTTTTCCACACATTTATTGAAACCTAACGGAAAACAAAGTAAGTTTATAATGCTTCCATCCCTGAATCGGAATAGCAAACTCCTATTCCATCTGCCTAGTTTTAAGCGTAGATAACTCTGGGGCAGGGCAGATGGTTTCTCACTTAACTCCATAAAGGAGGTGTATCTAATTGTAGTATATTTTGTGAAATCACGCCTTAGACTCTCCTTGCGGTAACATTCGTAGAGAGCCTTTTTTGTTAAATTCTTATGCGTATGGTCAATCAGTTTTGGGGATGTAAAAAGATGACCCAGGCCCACACTTGATAAACTATTTTCTACAGCCCTAAACCAAGGTATACAGTTAGCCTTCTCACAATTTAGGCAATCCCTAATAATATTAAGTATGGGCGAATTTTGCGAATCTCGCGTTCGCAAATTTTGCGGATTTGCAAACTCGCAATCCGCAAAATCCGCGAATTCCCGCAAATTTGCGGATTTTTTTTATGTTCGCACGGGTTTCTGCAAGTTCGCGAGGGTTTTGTACAATTTCGCAAATTGCAAAATTGTACAAAACGCGTGCGAACTTGCAGAAACCCGTGCGAACACAATGTGCCCAGCAGGGTATGTGCCTCTTGTGTAAATAAAAGGTCAGAGAAAGATCAGTTGAGCAGATGAAGAGAAAGAAGCTTCTGGTCACAGGAACAGCACGGGTATTGCGCTCGTGAAAGTCAAGGATGCAAAGCCTATCCAGCATCACAGCTGATTTTCCACGGTAGATTTGGGAAGAAGGCACACCTGTCCAGCCTCGACTACGCTCACGATTGTTTTTGGGCTAATGAATGAGTCACTGAATTTGAGCATCAACTAGTTCGAGCGACCATGTGTGTGTTACTATGCAATTGCCCCGAAGGGTGCAGGGGTCCCTTGAGTGAGCTGCAGACCTGTGCCCAGCCATGCAACTATTTTACAATGGTGCCAGCAAGCTGCCAGCGCCGTTGTAAAATAGTTACAAAGTTAGCTTGTACAGGAAGCACTTAGATAAAATAAAGCAGCACCTGCTTCGTTTTATCTAGTGGTTCCTGTGCAAGCTAACTTTGTAACTATTTTACAACGGCGCTGACAGCTTGCTGGCGCCATTGTAAAATAGTTGCATGAGTGGGGGGTTCAACTTTTGAACCCGTTACGTTCGCGGATTTTTTTTTGCGGATTTTGAGGGAAATCCGCAAAATTCGTGGATTGCGGATTTCCCAAAAATTCGCAAAATCCGCGAGCGTAACGGATTTCCCGCTCACACTTAAATAATATCACGTGACAGGGAGGCAGCGGAATTACACCAGATTTTTATCCAAAACAATGCGGGTCTGGATCTTATAAAATCTTCAATATAAAGAAGGTTTATTTCCCTATGGCAGATGTAAGTTGGTGCACTTATAACCCCCCCTAAAATCTTCAGACAAAATCTATTTTCTTCGGTCTGTAGTTGTGTGCTGTTGGAGTAACCCCATATCTTGGCACCGTAGGTGCCCACAGGTAGACATTGTGTTCTATAAATTTGTAAAAGGACACAATCACGTCTGCTTGTTTGGGTTGGCGAAGGGAGGTTGAAAAGCGACATGGGGTTGCCAAGAGCCAGTGTTGGAAAATAACAGACCAAGATAAGGGAAAGTGCAAGTGCATTTTAAAATATCATCCCCTGATTGAATGTGGCTTATTTTGTTAGGGCCACAAGACATTATAAATGACTTTTTGAAGTTAGTACAAAGGCCCAGATCTGCCATAAATTTAACGAAACCTGAAATTAAAATTCGCAAGGCGTTAGGTGTGCGGCCCATAAGGACCGCATCGTCCGCATAGAGTAATGCAGGAACAGAATTGCTGTTAACTTGCGGGACATCATTGGTTAATTTGCTCAAACAAACACTCAGGTCATTTATATACAGGATAAAAAGTAGGGGGGCCAGAACACAACCTTGTCTGACCCCCCTGCCAATTAAAATGTCATTAGAGACTTCACCATCATTATTTATACGAACACGAGCTTTCAAATCACTATGGAGGTGTGCCAGAAAATAAACTAAAGATTCATCTAGGCCATAATTTAACAAAACTGACCATAGGCAGGAACGGTTAACAAAATCAAACGCAGAACTTAAGTCCATAAAACCAAAATATATGGGTGATTTTTTGCCAATCGTATATTTGGCCATAAGTAGGTTTAGGTTCAGACACTGTTCCACCGTGCCCACTTTAGTTCTGAACTCTAGCTGGCAGGGATGTAAGATGGTGTTTTCTTCCGCCCAAGTACTAATTCTATTAAATTTGATCGATGGATAAACCATCTGGACCAGGAGCTTTGTTACCCGCACTTTCAATTATAGCATCCTCCACCTCAGACAACAAAATATTTAAAGGCTTTATAACTGGGATAGTTGTAATTGGGTTGCTAGTTGCAGAAGCGTCATAGATCTTAGAAAAATGGTCAACCCACGCATCCCCTGTTATATTGCAATTATTGGGGCAGATGTTTTAACCCAGTGACCTAAGATTCTTAACAGCCCTCCAGAACCCTCCAACGTCTCGTAGGGCTGCAGTGCAGAAAAGGGAATCCCAGTGGTCTTTTAATAGTTCGTCTGATCTAGTTTTTAGACAATGTTTGCATCTGAGTCAAAAAGTCCTTACCAGAGACGGGTCTCGTGGTGCTGGAGTGAGGGCAGCCCTAAGTTCCCGGTTGGCTTTGGAACAAGAGGTGTCGAACCACCTGGGATTGCTATTGGTATGGGCTGGGGCTGGTTTGGAGATTTCCCCTTTTATTACCTTGCATAGCTCACAAAAAGAGTTAACAATGTCAAGCCCCGGGCTGGTGGTTGATAGACATACTGAGACTAGAGTAGGATGTTTTTTAATGACTCTAGCCAAGACACCTTGGTTGTCTATCCCCCTCCAGGCCACCCTTAACCTGTCTGTTGATGCCATTACATTCTTTGCCCCGATTTCTATTCTGTTCGTTAGTGTTTTGGTTGATTTGAGGCAAATTAAAATTGGATAGTGGTCGCTGTACGGAGACATGATAACCTCGGATTTCAAAAGGAGATCCTCAAGGAGAGATGAAATGAAGACATAATCAATAGTGGTAGAGCTCCCATGGCCGATGTAGGTAGGGGCGGGTACATTGTTCACATCCATATCCAATTTCTCCATACCATTAACTAAGTCACGTGTTGGAAACAGGTCTAATA
The DNA here is from genome assembly GCF_964263255.1 of Lissotriton vulgaris. Taxonomy (NCBI): domain Eukaryota; kingdom Metazoa; phylum Chordata; class Amphibia; order Caudata; family Salamandridae; genus Lissotriton; species Lissotriton vulgaris. The sequence goes on from NC_141700.1 coordinate 403,769,563, forward strand.
GTTTTTCACCTCTCCTACGAGGCAGGGAACTATAGTGAATGTGTGCATTGAAATCGCCTCCCAAGCAAATGCCATCAAAGCTTCCATATTTTTGGCCATCCACTACTTCGTCGATACATGTAAACAAATCCAGAAAGTTAATGTTGGGATGGGTTGTAAAATCATTATTATAAAAATTGATAAAGCACAACTTTAACCGTCCTGTATATTTCAATGCCATAAAATTTTGGTTGGTGGTTGGCAGTAGTTCAGTTTTAACACCAGCTGTAATTTTGACCCAAATTGATAAACCCCCGCTGGGGCGGCCAATGGGGGGAGATGGAACAATCAAATTATGGCAGCTGTAACCCTCAAGGAGTAAAGATCTTGTATACCATGTTTCCTGCAACATTAGGACATCAAAGCTTGTTACCCAATCAGTCCAAGACTTTATATTCATTTTAGCGTTGAGGCCAGCAATATTCCAACTCAAAATGGAGAATTCATCAAAGTCCATGGTAGAGGTTTGGCCAGAAACGCCTTTTGTGGGGTCAAATGACATCCTACACCTGTCTGAGGAGTTCAACAATGTTGCACTAGGACAGATAGGTAAGTTGCCAACAAGGGCCTCATTATTGGCATGATCATTAGCTAAGGTGTAAGAGGGAGTATCTAATGGTCAGTCCAAACTCCATGTATCTGCCAATGCGGAGAATCTGTTAAAAAGTGGGAAAGGTGACAACGCTGGAAAAGGTTGGAAGGAATATGGGGCTGAAAAGAGTTGCGTAGGTGGGGGCCTATAAAAATAACCCAAGGGCAAGAGAGTAACAACAGTAGAAGGTCCTGTGTTGGTGCTATTATGGTTAAGTATGTATTTAGCAGTGCCAGGGTGCCTAAAATTTAGAACAATACAGTCCCCATTGAAGTCTTTGTGTAAGGGGCCAATCCAACTCACACGACGGGCAGACAGAATTTCATTCCCAATGTCAAAACCTACCCCCTTGTGTTTGGTCAGCCAATCAATACACTTATTGTTCAACTGGACCCAGGATTCCCCCTGTCCTTCCTTGAGAGGTGGGACGCCAGCCAATACTAAAACGTAAGGGCAGGCGTCAGGTGGTAAATGAAGGGTAGATTCTTGAGATTTTCTGGGTCTACTAGCTATTGGTTGGGCATTCCTGGCATTATTACTGCTTTGTGCCACAGGATTTATAGTAGTGCTGGTTATGTTATGGCCCTCCTGTCCTGTACTGTTTGGAGTAATAATGGGGTTAGAAGAACCTGCGACTACGAGAGGAGTTGGTTTGTATTTAGTGACAGATTTAGTTTGCCCTATATTAGTAAGCCTGGATGTAGTATTGGCTATTGGTGTACTACTGGCAGGTTTAGGAACAACCTTAGTGCTACTGCTGATGGTGTTGGGCGCACCGCACAGAATAGCCTTACTGACAGACTCCAGGTCCTTCAAAAGGCGGTCACCCCTAAGCTGATCAAGGCTTTCCTTTTGACCTCTTCCTTTTTAACTAAATTTTCTAATTTATCTAATCTTTTAAAAACAATATTAAATTGCTTGATCATTTGACATTCCAATTGTTTAAAAACAGTATCTACGATTGTCGCGATAAGATTCCCATTGGGCTTGGGTTGAATAGTACTGTCAGTCAAAAACTCAGTCTGTGTGCCCAGGGAATTGTAATCATCACTGGAAATGTTTATGGACGGGGCTACTACATCAGTTTGCGGCGTATCAATGTTGTCGGTTTGGTCCCCAGTTTGTTGTTGTTTGCCTCTAGTCCACATGCTCTGCGGAGTTGGCTGGTTCTTATTACTGACAGGTTGCTTCCTTTTATTAACAATCGATTTCAAAGGACCCCTTTTCCTTTTACCCTCACCGACTTTATTGTTCGTAGGCGGGGATGAGGTTATAAGCTGTACAGCACAGTCAGGCTGTGAGTCAATGGTTATGACTGGACTGCTATCCCCAAGCTGCGGTTCCGATGATATTAATGTGGTGGAGCGTTTCATGATGGTAATTACAGGAGATAGCGGAAGGTTGTTGAGAGGATTTACTTGGGGTGAATGTATGACAATATTGTCATAACCCAGTGACATCCTCCTTTCCGTGTTAGCAATTTCCTCCTGGACCAATGTTAGTGCATTTTCGAGTAAACAATCAAAGGAGGGAGGTGGGTTGGGAGAACACGTGGGAGCAGGCACTGTAGGCGTGTTATTTCGCTTCCCCATGTTGGATTATCCCCTGCTCACCTCTTGTAGTAGAAGTTAGGGCTATGGCCCAGCCCGGCCTCCTCCGGCCTCTGAGGGCCACAGAGGGCCCGCCCTTTGCCCGGGCTTAGCCCAAGGCGGGTCCGCGCGCTGTCCCGTGACGCGGGAACTGTGTGGTGTTTAAATGCCTCCTGGCGCTGTGATTGCGGGCGGTGACCGCTTCCTGGTTCCTGCCGCTGTGCAGGCTGGGTGTTGTAGTTTGCCTGGCTTCCCTCCACTTGGGGGCCGCTATAGGCTGAAGATGTGGCGGCGGGAGGGATAGCGGCTGCAAGCTGGGCAGGTGCTGACAAGAAGTGCGGGACCCAACAGGTAAGTCCGACGTGTTCAGAGATTGAGGACACTAGTAGAAAGCTCCCGCTCAGGAGAAAGAGGGACCCGATTCCCAAAACAATCGCCAAAGTCTAATGCAGCACACAAGGTGACTGGCGCTGCGGCACCCGCGACAGCGGGTGCGGCGAGGTAATTTGACTGTGTGCGCCGGTGTTGGGGACGGAGGCTGCCCCGGAGCAGGTGTGTGTATCCCAGAGGCTTCTGGGACTCTGAGTCCAAGTTTGCTGCAGGTCTGTCTTGGAAGCGCGGTTTCTGCACTCCGCGCTGCTGGTTACAATGAGGACACTAGTAGAAAGCTCCCGCTCAGGAGAAAGAGGGACCCGATTCCCAAAACAATCGCCAAAGTCTAATGCAGCACACAAGGTGACTGGCGCTTCTGAAGAAGGCTGATAGCCAGAAACCGGTCCTTGGATGCTTGATTCCGGTCTAGGAAAGACATGGCTTGGTAGTTCAGGCTGGACTGTTTTCATGAGGCACAGAGTCAAGGCTGATTTGCATATAGCCAGTGTCTGACCTAGGGTGGTGTGGAGTGCAAAAAAAATGATGGATTTAGGCCCAGATCTTTGTACTGGGGTTAATGTAAGACATTGTTCTGCATTCTGTCCATCAACTATGTTTTTTGCAATTTTCTCCCTGAGTGGGCTGGGTATGCTCAGACGTGAGTCCCAGGCTCTCCACATCACTGGAGACAAGCTATCCAGGCTGAAGAAGGCTGATAGCCAGAAACTGGTCCTTGGATGCTTGATTCCGGTCTAGGAAAGACATGGCTTGGTTGTTCGGGCTGGACTGTTCCCATGAGGCACAGGGTCAAGGCTGATTTGCATATAGCCAGTGTCTGACCTAGGGTGGTGTGGAGTGCAAACAAACGATGGATTTAGGCCCAGATCTTTGTACTGGGGTGAATGTAAGACATTGTTCGGCATTCTGTCCATCAACTGTGGTTTTTGCAATTTTCACCGTGAGTGGGCTGGGTATGCTCAGACATGAGTACCAGGCTCTCCACATCACTGGAGTTAAGCTATCCAGGCTGAAGAAGGCTGATAGCCAGAAACCGGTCCTTGGATGCTTGATTCCGGTCTAGGAAAGACATGGCTTGGTAGTTCGGGCTGGACTATTCATTGAGGCACAGGGTCAAGGCTGATTTGCATATAGCAAGTGTCTGACCTAGGGTGGTGTGGAGTGCAAAAACGATGGATTTAGGCCCAGATCTTTGTACTGGGGTGAATGTAAGACATTGTTCTGCATTCTGTCCATCAACTGTGTTATTTGCACCTTCCTAGGGCAGAAATATACAAAATAGGGGGATCCGTGATGGCACAGACCCCCCAGTCCCAGGGACCACCACCTCTTGGGGCTTTTTAATGTTGGGAGGGAGTCACGTGGCCTCCCTCCTGGAGCCCTTGATGGCCCTGGTGACCACATCTCCCAGGGCCGGCTCCTGCAGTGTCCCGGGTTGCCTACCTCCAGGTCACTGCTGTTTGCTATGGTAGGGCGAGAGCGTTGCGTTCCCACTTTACCACAGCAAACCGCTTTCCTATTTGAAAGAGTGAGCAAGTTAATCTGCTCTCTCTTTCAAGTAGGAAAGCAGATTGCTTTTTGTTAGAGAGAGCAACATATAAGCTGCTCTCTCTGACAAAGCAATGCCGGCTCTCGAAGGACGCGGGGAGCCGGCTGGAACCGTGGGGGTATTGGGGTTCCCCCCACAGTCCCCAATGTTATTTTTGGAGTCCCGGGGGATGGGTTTCCTTTGCAGCTCCTTAAACATTCGTACATATAATTTCTGCAAAGTCGTTTTTGTGTTGGGGAACAGAGTATTACCCCAGTGACTTTATCATCCATGCATCTTTTTTACTTTATCTTTATTGAATTCCACTTTATTTACATTATCTTTCTACCTCTTATCACAATGATTTCCACAGCATAGTGTCCGTTACATTGTTCTTAGTCTTTTTGTTCTTTTGCTGACTTACCAGTTTGTGTTCAAGATTTGCCTCTTATTCGCGTAGCTTTCCTTTGTGTTTCTTTTGTGCATCTTGTTTTGTATCTGACTTTGTTTATTCAGTGCTCTATCCAGTGTCCTGAATACAGCAGTGCATCTGTAGACATGTAGTTTACTCCTTTCCTTTCCCTCCCTCCATCCTAATTGACAACATAATGGGGAGAGTCAAAGTAAGGCACTCCTGTCGTCACTGTTTTAAGTTTGCATCACAGTAGGTAGGACACGGGTTAAGAAACTCAGCCTCTACCACTCTTTGACCCTCCTGGCCCTTGTTTTCACCTTGTTTGCTATATCTTAAGTATTTAATCTCTGCACTTGACCGTGGCCCTCCTACAGTGTATTCTCATCATAGTCCAAGCACAAACAATCCATCATTTTATCTGTTCTTGCCCATTCTGTGTGGTGGTATTGTCAGCACTTATTGCACATTATAAAATACCTTGAGTGTACCCGTCCTCAAAACGTCTCCACTGGCCATTGTACATGCAGACCTTGGACCACCCTTTTTTATCCATTCTTGCATCCTGAGATGTAACCTCTTACCTCTGTTCTTCACCTCCTACTTTACCCTTTTAAATATTCAAATCTTCTTGGAAAGACATTACTAATCCTTATCATCGAAAAAGTAACAAGTTTCTGAAATCGTTTTATATGTGAGTTTTGTATGTTATCCTAATACCCAACATTTCAATGACATACTTTTTACCATTATGTATTGTGCTTTAGTAGCAGTGTTCTATCTTGTTTTGGTTAGTATGCCATTGCAATCAAAGGTAACATATTCCTGTATATCCTAAATAAAGCACTTGACACAATGCATAGTGACACTCTATTTATTGTATTTATTTTTCAAATGTTTTCAAAATAATATACTCAAGTACAAAATATCGTTGCTTCATTTCAAGATAAATATTTAATTTATTTTATGAGAATCATCACATATGCTGATATTACAGTAAGGATAAAATGAAGTGTTTATGTTTTTGTACAAGGACCTACAAAATAAGAAATTCAGTATGGAAAATCAACTAAACAATTTGGAAGATGGTTTCGAAATTAGTAACAGTGTCATAGAAGAGCTGAACATAATTTTTACAAATAACGGGAATGAAGAGGAAGATATGAATGCTGCAGATACCAGTTGTGATTTCCTAGACGAAATCGTGGATGCTGATTTTGTGGGAGCATTAGATGACATCGAGTATGATCATATGACTTTTGAAATTGATAATCAGGAAAATGAAATACATGATGACATTATTTTAGAAGCTCTATTAAATTATAAGATGTTACAAGAATAAATGTATTATTCTATAATAATAATGGTTTGAAACACTTTTATTGCAGAATTATAATCACTCAGCTAGTACTGAAGTACTCATGATGCAAAGTGGGCCTTATGGCATGGACTGCTTCAAACCCCTATAGGCTATGTATGCACTCTTCCATGCACCGTCAAACTTGTGTTTTGTACCTTCAATACCCCAGTCTGTATCTTTACACTTCCAGAAAACACTATCACAGTTCTGTTTTAATATTGTGATGAGCCACACAGCACAATGTATCACATTTATTTTCTGTTACCACCTCAAACACTAATATTACAGTAAATAATTTTTTAGAATAGTTGCAATGTAGCCAAAAATGTTTTATGAAAGCAGTTGAAACACTGATATTATAATAAACAAGTTTTAAAAATCGTTTCAAGCTATCACAAACTATTTTATGTGAGCACCACAAACCTCGATATTACAGTAATAAAGTTGCGAAAATAGTTGCAGTGTAGCTTAAAATATTGAACGTGAGGAGCAAAAAAACACTGTAACAACAAACAACAGTAAAGAAGTTGTAAAAACAGTTTCAATATATCACAAAAACTCATTTCACTTCACTGAGAACATGTTCCCTAGCAGGGAAACTGTTTGTTATCACTTTTGTATTTTTTATTCACAATATTTATGTCACATGTACTAGAAACTTATCTGTATAAACTCTACATTAACTAAACATTTCCTACAAAAAAGATGAAATAATAACAAATAAAATATTAGAATATATCATGGAGCACATATAGTGTCAGTTGATTTATTAGCACAACGTTCTTCCTCATTTTTGTGTAACAGGCACAAAACCCGGTGCTCCTCTCTTTCTTAAGTATTGTTTCCCTGCTAGGGTTTATCTCATTAGACAGGGGCCCCTTCCTTCCAAATTTAGTGAGAAATTTACACACTTGATGCCTTTCTTGGCTGGGGTCATCAATTATTCTTGAATTTCATATTCTGATTCAAAGTCAAGGCCCTTTATCAAGCCTTTTTGTTATAGCTACTACCTCAGCCAAACACAACACAACATGGCAGGACTATGAAAAACAACGTTCTTCCTCATTTTTGTGTAACAGGCACAAAACACGGTGCTCTTATGTAAATGTCTCACTGCCATTGGCCGGGGTAGTTGTTACAACAAAAAGGCTTGATAAAGGGCCTAAACTTTGAATACGGATATGAAATAGAAGAATAGTTGATAACCATAGCCAAGAAAGGCAGTAAATAGATGTGTGTACGTTTAGATGATGTGTTGATTAAGAGGAAGATGAATAATGTAAAAAATAAGAAAGGCTGCAAGTGTGCAAATTACCCACTGCCTTTAGCCGGGGAAGAAGTTACAACAAAAAGGCTCGATAAAGGGCCATAAGTTTTAATCAGAATTTGAAATTGAACAATAATTGATAAACCCAGACAAGAAAGGCAGCAAGTGCACAAATTTTGCACTGCCTTTGGCCGGGGTAGTAGCTACAACAAAGGCTAGATAAAGGGCCATGACTTTGAATCGGAATATGAAATTGAACAATAATTGATAACCCCTGCGAAGAAAGGCAGCAATTGAGCAAATTTTCCACTGCCTTCTGCCGGGGTAGTATCTACATAAAAAAGGCTCGATAAAGGGCCTTGACTTTGAATCAGAATATGAAATTGAAGAGTAATTGATAACCCCAGCCAAGAAAGGCAGCAAGTAAGTGTGTGTATGTGTGGATAATGTGTTCATTGAATAGAAGATGAATAAGGTAAAAAGCAAGAAAGGCTGCAGACGCGCAAAGTAACCACTGCCTTATCAGGGAAGTAGATCTTTGGATACCCAGCTCATTACACAGACTGTGCGTCACAAGAAAGGATGCAAGTGTGGAAATTACCCCTTGCTATTTACGTGAAGTAGTTATCAAGAAGACTGAATAAAGGGCCTGCACTGTGAATTTGTATTACATGAAGAATAATTGATAACCCGAGCTAAGAAAGGCAGCAAGTGTGAAAATTTCCTACTGCCTTCGGCCGGGGTAGTAGCTACAACAAATAGGCCTGATAAAGGTCCTTGACTTTGAATTAAAATATGAAATTCAAGAATAATTGATAACCCCAGCCAAGAAAGGCAGCAAGTGTGCACATTTCTTACTGCCTTTGGCCAGGGTAGTCGTTACAACAAATTGCTTGATAAAGGGCCTGTTCTTTGAATATGGATATGAAATAAAAGAATAGTTGATAACCATAGCCAAGAAAGGCAACAAGTAGGTGTATGTATGTGTAGATCATGGGTACTCACAAACTCTCTTGGGGCCAAATTTACAGGGTGGTTTGTGTCCGAGGGCCGCACCAGTGGGGGCGGTGTCAGTGGGGGAGGGGGCGGGGCTAGAGCAACAAAAAAAACTGTGACCATGAGGTTGAACACAGGTCCCTGCAGCAGACGCCTTCGTCCACTGAGCTACCAAACCTGGCATACACACCTCTCTCTCTCTCCCTCTCTCTGTCTCCCTCCCTCTATCTCCCTCTCTCTGCCTCCCTCCCTCCATCCCTCTATCTCCCTCTCTCCCTCCCCGGTCTCCCTCTGTCTCACTCACTCTGACTGTCTCACTCCCTCTCACTTCCTCTCTCTCCCTATCTCTCCCTCATTCTGACGGTCTCACTCCCTCTCCCTCTCTCCTTCCCTCCCTCTCCTTCCTTCTCCCTCCCTCTTCCTCCCTCTTCCTCCCTCTCCCTTCCCTCTCCTTTCCTCTCCGCCCCTCACTCACCCTCACCCTCACTTCCCTTACCCTCACTCCCCTTACCCCTATTCCCCCTCTCCCTCCCTCACTCCCCTTCTGGCACCCTTACTCCCTCCCCTTCCCTCTCTCCCTCCCTCACTCCCTTTCCCTCTCTCCCTCCCTCACTCCCCTTCCCTCTTTCCCTCCCTCACTCCCCTTCCCTCCCTCCCTCCCCTTCCCTCACCCCTTCCCTCTCTCCCCTTCCCTCACTCCCTCCCTTCCTTCCCTCCTTCCCTAGCCTCACTCCCCTTCCCTCCCTCTCCTTCCCTCTCTCCCTCGCTCACTCCTCTTCCCTCTCTCCCTCCCTAATCTCCTTCCCTCTCTCCCTCCCTCACCCCCTTCCCTCTCTTCCTCCCCTCACTCCCCTCCCTCACCCCCTCCCTCACCCCCTCCCTCACCCCCATCCTCACTCCCACACTCCCTTCCCTCACTCCTCTTCCCTCCCTCCCTTCCCTCACTCCCTTCCCTCACTCCACTTCTCTCACTCCCTCCCTCCCTCCCCTCCCCTTCCCTCACTCCCTTCCCTTCCCTCACTCCCCTTCCCTCACTCCCCTTCCCTCACTCCCTTCCTCATTCTCTTCCCTCACTCCCTTCCCTCACTCCCCTTCCCTCACTCCCTTCCCTCTCTCCCTTCCCTCACTCCCCTTCCCTCACTCCCGCTCCCTCACTCCCTCACTCTGTTCCCTCACTCCCCTTCCCTCTCTCCCTCCCCCTCCCTCACTCCCTTCCCTCCCTCCCCTTCCCTCACTCCCTCACTACCCTTCCCTCTCTCCCCTCCCCTCACTCTCCTTCCCTCCCTTCCCTCACTCCCTTCCCTCACTCCCCTTCTCTCACTCCCTCCCCTTCCCTCACTCCCTTACTCCCTTCCCTCACTCCCTTCCCTCAATCCCCTTACCTCATGCCCCTTCCACCACTCCCTCCCTCACTCCCCTTCCCTTACTCCCTCCCTCCCCATCCCTCCCCCTCTCCCTCACTCCCTCACTCCCTCCCCTTCCCTCACTCCCCTCCCCATCCTCACTCCCACACTCCCTTCCCTCACTCGTCTTCCCTCCCTCCCTTCCCTCACTCCCTTCCCTCACTCCCCTTCTCTCACTCCCTCCCTCACTCCCCTTCCCTCACTCCCTCCCTCCCCTTCGCTCACCCTCTCCCTCACTCTTCTTCCCTCACTCCCTCCTCCTCCCTCACACCCTCACTTCCTTCCCTCATTCCCCTTCCCTCACTCTCTCACTCCCCTTCCCTCACTCCCTCACTCCCTTTCCTCACTCCCCCATCACTCCCCTTCCCTCACTCCTGTCCCTTCCCTCACTCCTGTCCCTTCCCTCACTCCCTCCCTCCCTCCCCTTCCCTCACTCCCTCCCTCACTCCCCTTCACTCACCCCTTCCCTTACCCCCTCCATCACTCCCTCCCCTTCCATCACTCCCTTCCCTCACTCCCTTCCCTCACTCCTCTTCCCTCACTCCCTCCTCCTCCCTCACACCCTCACTTCCTTCCGTCATTCCCCTTCCCTCACTCCCTCACTCCCCTTCCCTCACTCCCTCACTCCCTTTCCTCACTCCCCCCATCACTCCCCTTCCCTCACTCCTGTCCCTTCCCTCACTCCCCTTCCCTCACTCCATCCCTCACTCCCCTTCACTCACCCCTTCCCTTACCCCCTCCATCACTCCCTCCCCTTCCTTCACTCCCTTCCCTCACTCCCACCCTCACTCCCCTTCCCTAACTCCCCTTTCTTCACTCCTTTCTCTCACTCCCCTTCCCTCACCCCCTTCCCTCACTCCCTCACTCCCATTCCCTCACTCCCTCCCTCATGCCCCTTCCCTCCTCCTCTCCCTCACTCCCTTCCCTCACTCCCTCACTCCCCTTCCCTCACTCCCTTCCCTCAAACCCTTCCCTCACTCTGTCTCCCTCACTCCGTCTCCCTCCCTCTCCCTCCCTCTGTTGCCCTCCTCCCTCTGACTGTCTCTCTTTCTCTGTCTCCATTTATCAGTCTCCCTTTCCCTCCCTCTTCCTCTGTCTCTGTCTTCCCTCCCTTTCCCTCCCTCCCTCAGTCTCTGTCCCTCTACCTCCCTCTGTCACCCTCTGTCATCTCACCCTGCCTGTGTGTCACGGGCTGAGCCAGCTTCCCCAGCGTGCAGAGACACACAGCCCCCACCCCAGCACTTCACAGCACTTCACAGGTCTTTAAAAAGACCATTTGCATGTGCATTCACCTCCTCTTAGCGCCCCTGCCGCTCCACTCTGCCCTCTCTGGAATGAATCGCCCGGCCCCCACAGAGCAGCAGAGTGTTTGCAGACACTTTTTGAAAACACAGGTACGATGTCTAATGGTCCGCGGTCCGCCACAGAAGGTTTGCCGGGCCGCTGACGGCCCGTGGGGCATACTATGAGCACCCGTGGTGTAGATGATGTGTTGATTGAGTGAAAGATGAATAATGGCCAAAATAAGAAAGGCTGCAAGTGTGCAAATTACCCACTGCCTTCTGCCGGGGTAGTATCTACATGAAAAAGGCTTGATAATGGGCCTTGACTTTGAATCAGAATATGAAATTGAAGAGTAATTGATAACCCCAGCCAAGAAAGGCAGCAAGTGTGCAAATTTCCCACTGCCTTCGGCCAGGGTAGTAGCTACAACAAAAAGGCTTGATAAAGGGTCTGCACTTTGAATAGGAATATGAAATTGAACAATAATTGATAACCCCTCTCAAAAAAGGCAGTAAGTAGATGTGTGTATGTGTGGCTGATGTGTTGATTGAGTGGAAGATAAATATTGTAAAAAAATAAGAAAGGCTGCAAGTGTGCAAATTACCCACTGCCTGTAGCTGGGGAAGTAGCTACAACAAAAAGGCTTGATAAAGGGCCTTGACTTTGAATCAGAATATGAAATTGAACAATAATTGATAACCCCAGCCAAGAAAGGCAGCAAGTGTGCAAATTTCCCACTGCCTTCGGCCGGGGTAGTTGTTACAACAAAAAAGCGCGATAAATGTCTAATGAGTAATGATGAGGATAGCGATGCTCCTGTTTCCTCTTTTTTAAGAGGTTGATAGACTTTTTTATGTAACAAAAAAGTTCATCGCAATAAATGAATTGAAATTTAGGTTTACCAAAATCAAGATCAATATGTGAGTATGGACTGCTTGCCGAAGATGCTGTTGCAGCAGTTGATATGCTTGGTGCAGCAGCAAGTGGGTTGTCCTGCAATCTCTATGTTGCAGCTCAAGCAAAGTTGTTGGGGTGCAAGTTCTTCACCCGTCGCACTATATTTGCTGTGCTGAAGGAGTATTTTTGGATGGATCACTCCTTGAAAGAGTTGTTTGGCAAATTTTACAGATTACTTTTGGAGCATTAACCTTCGGCTGGGGTAGTAGCTACAACAAAAAGGCTTGATAAAGGGCCTTGACTTTGAATCAGAATATGAAATTGAACAATAATTGATAACCCCAGCCAAGAAAGGCAGCAAGTGTGAAAATGTATCACTGCTTTCGGCTGGGGTAGTTGATACCAATTACAAGATAATATAAAAAAAATAATGTTGAGGATAGCGATGCTCTTGCTGCCTGCGTTTTATCAGGTCGATAGACTGTTCACCGTAACATAAAAGTTAATCGCAATAAATGCATAGAATGTTAACTTCACTGAAATCAGGATCAATCTGTGGGTGTGGACTGCTTGCTGAATAAGCTGCTGCGGCAGTCGATGTGCTTGGTGCACCAGCAGGTGGGTTCTCCTGTAACCTCCGTGTTGGAGCTTGAGCAAAGTTATTGGGGTGCAAGTTCTTGATATGTCGCATCATACTTGGTGTGCCAAAGGAGTAATTCTTGGATGGATCACCCCTTGAAACAGTTGCTTGGCAAATTTTACAGGTTACTAACGGAGCATTAACCTTTTTTTGCCCTTCAGGGAAAGTAAATTCCTTCCAAATTAGAGCTTCTTTCTTCTTCTTTGGAGGCTCTTCAGGAATGAAATCTCTTTCTGAAGAATAGCTGGAAGATGAGTCCATTGCTGTTATTATGGTGATCTTTCTTCTATTTTTCAGGATTCTCAGAAGAGATGGTTCTTCTTAGAAAGTCAAAGTAGAATGAATAAAATGGGAGGGATCTTTCAACAATTGGACTAGGATGTGTTACGAACCAATACACTACAATACATATACTTCCTGGCTCTTTTTCAGCTAAATATCCAATTTCAATTACAGATTTAAGTACTCGATTTCGTGTTGCAGCAAGACCTAGACTCACCCAAATGAATCTTCAAGATTTGGAGTAAGGACTGGCAGATGATAAGCGATCTGAACATTCATACGCTTCAATTCCATGATGAGATAACATCTTCAAACTGTAACTATATAATTTCTTACTTAGACTCTTCTCGTGGAAAATCTCTTCCCACATCTCCTTCAATTCTGTTTTTTCTGATTTTGTTATGTAGGATGTTACATATCGAGCAACAGCAATGGAATTGTCTGCAACATATTGAATGTCTATGTTAGAATTCCACATTGATAAAATGACTGAGTTGTAGTCATTTATGTATTTTGACTCTTCATTTCTTTTTAAGTTGTAGGTATTTTTTGGAGACTTTCTTGTGATAGTATGTCGCAAAGATGACATTAAACTGTTCACTCTTCCTTCAATATTACAGGATGTGGAAATCCAAAACGACATTTGGTGTAGAACTTGTCCTTAGATTTGTATTTTCGACAACAGTATTTCCCACAACGATGGTTTTGGAATAGTAAGACTTGTTGGCTTAAGTCCTTATCTTGTGTACTTTTGGGTATATCACATGTTGCACATTCTTCAATAAAAGACAGTACAGTATCATCTGACTCAGTTCCAAATTTGGGAGCATCTTTGATCAATATTAGCATATGTGAGGAGCACCTCTTGCTTGATACTCCTTTCTCCAAAAGAAATCCACAACCTCTCAAGAGGAGAATTTTTTTTATTGGTGATAAAAGACATCATAGCTTAAAATCTATGATTGAAATACCTGCATACATTAACTGGATCCAAAGAGCAAAATTCTCCAGGTATCTTGTATTCAATATTTAGTATATTTGAATTTGCTTCTCGAAGAAATTGAAGTAAATCATCCCAAGCATATTCAGCACAGCTTAGAGTAAGGAACCATGTAAGAGTGCCTAAGTTTCTTAGCATACATTTAAGTTCTCCAAGACGACGGTACCAGTACTCATTAGTAGCACACTGACATGCCATGAGATTAATTAGCTGAGATTCCAAAACATCTTTCTGTACTTTATCCATGAATTCCTTTGCCGAAACATTTTGCAGATGTACGCCTGTTTTCAATATATGATTCACTGCATAGGAAAGTCCAGACAAGTCACTCTCAAACAAAATATGAAACAAATACGGAATACATTGTCGAAATATTGGATCTTCAGCATACAACCTTGATGTCCGGTATTCAGATGTAGGAATCTGCACAGGTCGGTCATCATATCGTCCTCCTTTCCCTGTTGAAAACAACTGAGGGAAGCAACGAGCTTCCAAGCCTTTTTCCCATACACTCATGGGACTTCCCTTTGCTTCTTTTATTTGGAATAACTCTAAAGTATTCCCCATCACTTCTTTGGAATGAAGTGAATGAATACTATAATGTTCGTAGATCTCTTCAGTTCTGGACTCATCTACTTTTTCAATTTGTCCAGATGTGGAATCACTATCTTCTTCTACAGTTATTTCTTCTTCTCCCAAATACAATTTTTTATAGTATTGATTATTTTTTACCAGATACAACGTTGCCTTTTTCACTTTCCTAACATCCACTAATTCTTGCCAGATTTTCTTACTCTTAGTAGGAACGCCATTAACTAAAACAACTACAGGTTCATCTTCAACATTTTCTACACCAATTGTTTCAATATTTTCCCCTGTTGTAACAATACAGATATTGTGATACATATTATCCAAATAGAAGAATAATTGATAACTCCAGCCAAGAAAGGCTGCAAGTGTGGAAATTACCCAGTGCCTTCCACCTTGGAAGTAGTTACAACAAAAAAGGCTCCATAACGGACCATGACTTTTAATCAGAATATAAAATTGAACAATAATTGATAACCTCTGCGAAGAAAGGCAGAAAGTGCGTACATTTCCCACTGCCTTCTGCCGGGGTAGTATCTACATGAAAAAGGCTCCATAAAGGGCCTTGACTTTGAATCAGATTATGAAATTGAACAATAATTGATAAACTCAGCCAAGAAAGGCAGCAAGTGCACAAATTTCCCACTGCCTTTGGCCGGGGTAGTTGTTACAACAAAAAGGCTCGATAAAGACCATTGAGTTTGAATCAGAATATGAAATAGGTGTTATACTTAGTTTGGTTTCCACTGAGTTAGTGGTACCTGAAACAACAAGGTTCTGTGGAGCTTGCAAAGATGTGTGGTCTGGGCAGGACGTACTGATAGTAATGTTTTTTGTGTTGTGAATTCTGGCTTAGTAAGGGCAATTGGCGATTTTGTGTAGGTTTGAGGGTGGTTACTTTATTTGCTACTGCACTTTGTAAGTAATGAATGAAGAATCAGTTCAATTCTGCCTGAATATGGCCATGTGGTGATGGCATGAGGCAGTGGTTAGCAAGAGCCCATAACTACGTGATATTGATTACAGCTGTATAATATTGGTAATTTAGTGTGTGTGAACGCAGAGATGATAAGTGGTGGAACGAGTTAGTGGCACCTGAAGCAACAAAGTTCTGTAGAGTCTGCGATGATGCGTGGTCGAAGCAGGACGCATTGGTAGCAAAGTCTTAAAAATTAAGTTTTCTAATAAATATTGGTTGTCCATTCACAGAACTAAGTTGAAGTATATCTCCAAAAAGTATGATATATTATTTTCTAAATAAGTCATCTCATTCAATACGGTCACGTGGTGATGATTTCTGGTGCACTGAGAAAGTAATACCTTTGGTGCTGAGCTCTGTGATAATGTGTGGTCAGGGGGGAGGCACAGTAATTGAAGTAATGTCTTTTGTCGATTGAATTCTGCATCGATTCCATTTAAAAGGGACAGTATGTCTCACTGTAACATAAAATTGTTCACTCTTCTTTGTGATGATTTATGGTGCACTGAGTAAGTAGTATTTTTGTCACTGAGCTTGTACGTTCCCTGTGCAGTGTATATTGAAGTCAGTTGTTAACAGACATAGATGAATGCGTTTTGTCACTTATTTAAATAAAATGTGAAGACATATGGTAGAATTGTTTTTGCATTAAATAAATGAAGGATGAATCTCCTACTGTTCAAACTTTAAGTAAATTTGAGGACATTGTGCAATTGTCTCTGTTTTAAATAAATCAAGATTGTATTGAATGTTTTCTGTAGTCCTGGCGCTCTTGGTATCTAGTTGTCAACTCTACTGACCACAGAATTGATTGAAGGCCGTTCTCAGCACAGATACTGAAGAGAAATTTACATCCAAAGCTGAGTTGAAGTTGTAAACCCTACTGTCCTCAATGTAGATCGAAGGTACTACTCGACACAGACATCAATGAATGCTATTTTGTACAGTTAACAGAATCTGAGTACATAGTACAATTGTCTCTGTTTTAAATAAATGAAGATTGTATTGAATGTTTTCTGTCAGTAGTGCTGGGGCTCTTGGCATCTAGTTGTCAGCTCTAATGAGTGCAGAATTGATTGAAGGCAGTTTTCAGCACAGATACTGAAGACAAATTTACGTTCAAAGTTGAATTGAAGTTGTGAACCCTGCTGTCCATAATGTAGATCGAAGGTACAACTCAACACAAACATAGATGAATGCTATTTTGTACAGTTAATAGAATCTGAGGGCATAATACAATTGTCTCTGCCTTAAATAAATCGAGACTAAATTCCATGTTGTCTGTACTTCTGATGCGCTCCTGGTATCAAGCAGTAAACTCTGTTGATCGCAGTGTACATTTGAAGGCAGTACTTAGAACAGCCATTGAGGAATGTTTTCTGTGGCATCCAATAACAAAATTGTCTCTGCTTTACTTAAATCAATTTGTAACTTGAATGCTGTCCGTAGTGTAGATGTAAAGCTGAATTCAAGGTGTGAACCCTGCTGTTTCCAGTGCAGATCGAAGGCACTAGTCGATGCAGACATAAGTCTCCGATGGTGTGGCATAACCTAATGTCTCTTTAGTTGTATCTCCTAACTATGACGTTTTTTCCTCTAATTGATACGTCACATCTCTGTTTTAAAAATTTGCTGCATTCTTAAATGCACAAAGGCAAGCATTAAGTTTGATACCATGCTTACCTCATCAATAATGAAAAGTTTTATTTTCTTCAAGACTCTTGAAACTTCACACCAAGCTTCTCCAGATAGCTTGCGGTATTCCAATTTGTTTTCATGCTCTACTGGAAGCATTAATAGACAGTGTAAAGTAATTCCTTTAATATTGTGTGTTGCCAACCCAGTTGGAGCAGTGACAAGACAAATGCGACTCAGTTGTTTTTGGTAGATAAGTTGTAATTACTTTATTTAAAATACGTATTCCTGTTCCAGCTTGTCCACTCATGTACATTCGGATAGGTTGAAATGATGAGAAAGAGCACTCTTTCTTTTCATGAAGTATTCCATGGTCTATCTGTTCTTTCACTTGCTCATATATTTGTTTCTGCTCAACATTTAGTTGTTCTTCCAAGTATCCTAAGTTTGTTACATCTTCTTGAGCTTGATACATTGCTGTTTTCACCTCTTCCATAGCAGTTGCTGCTTCATTTTGAACAATTGGTTCTCCTAGTGGATCCTGACTCAACGGAGCAGAAGTTTGACTGTCTTGAGAACTGTCTCTAGCAATCTCAGCTGCAATTGTAGCTTCTTGCTCAATTTCGTCGTTCAACATTTTCACATAATTAGCAAAAACAGGACATTCTATAATATCTTTAGTTGTAGTACACAAATCTTCGTAGCTCTGAAAATCTCCAAGTAATTCCTATTCTGAACGCCACGGTTTGAAGAGTTACAAAAGAGATAAATATTAAAATTTTCTTTTGTCAAGAGTATCGCAACTCAGTTTTCGGTGATTAATCAAATATCCTTTTCTTTGTTTCACCAAACATCCTTAAGAACAAATCACAGCATATATACCATTATTGGTGTGTTCTATAATATTCCGTTTAAAAATATAGTTTTGAAGCACTTCATAGAGACACATGTTTTCAAGATGACGACTTCTAATTGGATAATATGTATCCAATATATTTGTTTTCACAATATCTGTACTTTCTGCTTCTTTTTCAGCTAAATATTCAATTTCTTGTACAGATTTAAGAACTTGGTTACGTGTTCCAGCAAGACCTAGACTCACCCAAATGATTGTTCTAGATTTGGAGATCTAGTACAACTTACTCCTGTAAAAGGACAACCAGTACTTAAAACACTTGCACATGAAGATACCAGAAAGTCTTTGGGTAGCAGTGGAAATGTTAACATTTTGTCATATTTTAAATAAAAGGAACTTATTACAAATATGTGACAAGCAAATGATGCTGTTTATGGAACTATTCTACAAGATATAAGAATTGGTAAAATTACTGAACATGGCAAAGAAGTTTTACAAAGAAGATTACTTTCCAATTTGTTTTCAAATGAAAATATTGTTCCTGAGCTTGTAGCTACTTTTAGAATAATTGATAGCCCATGCCAAGAAAGGCAGCAAGTGTGCAAATTTCCTACTACCTTCGTCCGGGGTTGTAGCTACAATGAAAAGTATTGATAAAGGGCCTTGACTTTGAATCAGAATATGAAATTGAACAATAGCTGATAACCCCAGCCAAGAATGGCAGCAAGTTGGTGTGTGTATGTGTAGATGATGTGTTGATTGAGTGGAAGATAAAAAAGGTGAAAAATTAGAAAGGCTGCAGACGCGCAGAGTACCCACTGCCTTGCAAGGGAAGTTGATCTTTGGATACCTAGTTCATTACACAGACTGTGCATCGGATTTCGCCGTGTGAGCTTGAAAAATGGCTACCACGTCGAAGTGAGCAATGTAAGTGTACTAAGTTCCCACTGTGGGCAGTAGGGCTGAAAAATTACAGCACTGGGCCCATTTCAGGGCCTCTTCTTTGAATTAGAATATTACTTGGCAAAGGCAGCAAGAAAGGCAGCAGGTAGGTGTGTTTCAGGTAGTGGTTGCAGAATAAGGTGAAAATTAAGAAAGGTAGCAGACGTGCAAAGGAAATGGGTGTTTGGTTTTCCAGTCCATTACAGACTGCGAGTCGGATTCTGCAGTGGGAGCCTGAGAAACGGGTATCTCATCTAAGGACTTAAGCAAGTGCACAAAGTACACACACTGTGCGGTAGAAAGGACGCAAGAAAGGATGCAAGTGTGCAAATTACCCACTGCCATTCACGGGTAGTACTTATCAAGAAAGTTCAATAAAGGGCCTGGACTTTGAATTTGAATTACTTGAAGAATAAATAATTGATAACCCTAGCCAAGAAAGGCAGCAAGTGTGCAAATTTCCCTCTGCCTTTGGCCGGGGTAGTAGCTACAACATAAAGGCTCCATAAAGGGCCTTGACTTTGAATCACAATATGAAATTCAACAATAATTGATAACCCCAGCCAAGAAAGGCAGCAAGTATGTAAATGTCTTACTGCCTTCAGCTGGGTTAGTTGTTACAATAAAAAGGCTTGATAAAGAGCCTGCACTTTGAATACGAATATGAAATAGAAGAACAATTGATAACCATAGCCAAGAAAGGCAGCAAGTAGGTGTGTGTACGTGTAGATGATGTGTTGATTGAGTGAAAGATGAATAACTTCAAAAATAAGAAAGGCTGCAAGAGTGCAAATTACCCACTGCCTTTAGCTGGGGAAGTAGTTACAACAAATATGCTTGATAAAGGGCCTTGACTTTTAGTCAGAATATAAAATTGAATAATAATTGATAATCCCAGCCAAGAAAGGCAGCAAGTGCGCAAATTTACCACTGCGTTTGGCCGGGGTAGTTGTTACAACAAAAAAGCTCAATAAATGTCTAATGACTAATGTGGAGGATAGCATTGTTCCCGTTTCCTGTTCATCTTAATAAATGCATTGAAATTTAAGTTTACCAAAATCAAGATAAATATGTGAGTATGGACTGTTTGCCGAAGATGCTGTTGCAGCAGTTGATGTGCTTGGTGCAGCAGCAAGTGGGTTGACCTGTAATCTCTGTGTTGCAGCTCAAGCAAAGTTGTTGGGAGGCAAGTTGTTCATGTGTTGTACCATATTCGCTGTGCCAAAGGAGTATTTTTTGTATTGAACACTCCTTGAAAGAGTTGTTTGGCAAATTTTATAGGTTACTAATGGTTGGTGTGTTTCAGTGACTATGTGTCTGGACTTCGCTGGAATCTTCAAGGGACAAATTAGGGCTTGCATAATACAGAAATAATTTGTACTTAGTGACATCCAATTCTTTTTTATGTAGAACGGTTGAATTCTACATCCGCCTCTAGGACCAGTGGGAGGGTAGCATTTCAAAGTGTTTGACAGGTTACACTACATGTTTCCATGCAGCCAAAGAAAACTTAGCATGCTTATGCATGGGCACCCTCGCACACAAAACCCAGCACTGAGCATTCAGGATTGTAAAAGCTTGCCATAGCAGTGACTGATGAGTTTATATATGTCAGTGACAAAAGAAAAGAAAAACAAGTAAATCCATGAAATCTTTTTTGAAGGTATGGAAGAAAGCAGTGGAAGGGTTTTTAGAAGCAATACTGTCCAGCATAAAATGTGCATAATTGTTCTTTTTGTTGACTCTAAGCACACCTTTTGGAATAGGACCATGGAATAGTGGTGTAACTATATCATAGATTCTATTGGCAGATGTCTACCTTAGTGATAGTGGAGTTACCACTACTTTTTAGACTACCATTGAACAATAATGTGTGGAGGAGCAGTATTGCGTGTTGACCTTCAAAGAGTAGGAAGATTTAAATTTATATTTCAACACCTTAACAAAATAGTTGCTTGATTTGAAAAAGAAAATTAAGTAGGAATGTTAGAGGAAGTCTGGCCCAACTCTAAAATGATTTTGCAAATCGTGACAGCTGAAGGAGGTGTGTCTCAACATTACTTCTTATGATAATCCGGACACAACACTAGATCGCAGGAGTATGCAAAACATCTATTTAGACATCTTGCATGCAATCAGATCTTTACTTCAAGACATACATTTTGTACATTTGTAACCAGTAAAAGGTAACAAGGAGGTTACATTTGGTCTGATACATTCAAGGTGAGCCCATCTGCTGCATTTGAAACATTGGGCCTGTTGGGAAGATAGTGAAAAGTAACTTGTTATTAACATTGCATTGTTTAAAGGTCAATAGCTTTTTGAAATAAAAACGTTATATGTATTTACATAGTAAACATAGTGACCTCTCAACACTCAGTAGAAAAGTGGTAATGAGTCCATAGCTAGGAAGGGTGTATAGCCAGATAAACAACATGGCGGACGTAACCCTTGCAAATGTCTTAGTTATCTGAGTCATATTAAGATACATGCTGCATCAGACGAATGTGATTTGGAGACTTATTGCCTCCAAAACACCCCAAGGACTTATATCACTTAATCTTGATCTTCAGCATCTACAGTCATTGAAGGTACTTACCATTATGTTTTGCATATAAATTGATTAGGTATCTTGGTTGCAGACACCACAATACTTTTCAACAGACTCTAAATGTAAAATAAATGTACATTAGCACATCATAACAGCAGTGCTAACAATTCAAAACTTATTTTGCAATATATCAAGCATGATTCTAGGTGTTTTCAGATCCAGGAATAT
Source organism: Lissotriton vulgaris (assembly GCF_964263255.1). Lineage (NCBI taxonomy): Eukaryota > Metazoa > Chordata > Amphibia > Caudata > Salamandridae > Lissotriton > Lissotriton vulgaris. The sequence continues at coordinate 403,791,021 of NC_141700.1, forward strand.
AGACAGTCACAACTGGTTCAAACATATTCAAATGGCTTCACTACGAACATTATTGAAAATTCACAACTATAATGATAATATTTTACTATACTATGTTAAAAATTAATGATATGCCTTTATCTATAAAATACCTTCTATGAAAAAGGAAAATACAGAATAATCCAATGTTCAGGACAACACTACAGTGTGACACCTTATTTATCACTGAAATGTTAACTCCATTAGGTCCATTGCAATTTTCAGTATATATTCCCTAGAAATATTACATTAGTAAAAATCTCGGTAACTTGCTGCTGAGTTAGGTAGCCTTCTTCAAACTGAAAACATAATAACCAATGTGTATGTTGAGCAAAAGTCCAGCCTGAATGATAATGTACATGAAAACAATTAATCACAAAAAGTTTGAGGTTGAAAAGCAATCATAGGTTTCAGTGCTCTAGATACATTACAAAATCATTTATAAATATTTGCATTTAAAATATTTGAAAAATATTTCTCTGACAATTTTAACTATTGCAACCAGTCATTTTCTAACAAGAACTTTCAAAATAGATTGATAAATGCACTTACCAAAAGTAACCAATGACGATCAGTATTTGCACCAGTAACACTGAAAAGTCACATAACAGATATGATTTTTTTACCTGAAAAGTAGAAGAGCGATATTTGCTGAGGAAGATACAAGATGACACTGTTGCTGATTTTGCTAAATACTAAGGTTAAAATTAAAGGATTTCAGTACACACATTGATTTGAAAGTATTACTTAAAGATAGTTAACTGTATTAGGAATGGAAATATACATACATTTGGGCTTGACAAACATATTTGAGAGGAAGATATTGATTACCTGTAAAAATATATGAAAGCACATGAGCTTCTAAAGAGGAACCAACATGTATATCGTACGCCATTAGCCATACTATACACAATTTACATGTAGCAGAAACTAACCTCATCAACTATCCATTAGTCTGTTTTAAGTGACCAAAAAGAACTGTTGTATATTTTAAAGCTCAACACTCTTGCTCCCAAACGTTCTTTTACTGGTTTCTTCTACACATCGCAAATTTTTTTTTAGGGATATATATTGACTAGATGCTGGAGATGGGTAATGTGCTGTAGATGGTAGAAGTGCTGAAGATGGTTCAGGTGTTGAAGATGGAACAGGTGATGAAGATGGAACAGGTGATGAAGATGGTACAGGTGCTGGAGAATTATCACTCGTCATGCGTCCTGCAAATTAATTTTGAAAAGTAAAATTTCTTAAACAAGAAATTATTTAAACAACCTACCATACACCTTTCTCAAACAAAAAAAGCTAATTAGAAATACCATTCTTACAATAATTTAGTTTGCAAAATATGTTGTGTGCAAAAAGACAAAATCACGTACTCTTCTTCAACTTACTAACTTCTCACCTATATAGGAGAGAATTACAACAGGCAATAGAACATCATTACTGTAGACATCCAAATGATGTGCCATTACATAAAAAAAGGTACCCTGTAATAGACTAACTTTGACGCTCGATTTATAAGGCCTCAACATGTCAACGTAAGTTGTTTGTAAAGGCTTGTTGCTACTATTGACTAACTTTGCACGCTTTCCTTTTATTTCGGAAGTATTGTAGGGTCCAGTAAAGTTGTGCTCCAAATTCCCTCTTTTCCTTGTTGTTCGCCTGCAATTTCTTAAAAGCACTAAATCTCCTTCGCGGAAGGGACACGGCTTATATTTCTTCAAAACTCTTTATATTTTTCTTTCTGCTTTTTCTGGGCAACTTTAATATTTTGCTTTGTTTGCTTCTGCAACTCTGCAGAAATTCGACACAGAAATTCATGCACTCACAATTTATTAAAAAGAGGCCTAGGAGGCCCCCGTGACGCAGAAGGAAATATTACGATCAACCAAGTACTATCAATAAGAATAGAGGCCTGGGAAGGCCACGTGAGGCAGTAATAAATAGTAAAACTCATGGGAGAATTAGGAGGGAGCAAATACGAGCGCACAAAAATAAAGCAAAACAGAGCTGGGAGGGCCATGTGATGCAGTAAAAAAAGAATACTATCATGCACGCACAATTAATATTAAAGTCCAAACCATGTGGCGTACCACAGAAATACGACACAGAAATTCATGCACACACGAAAGATGCGTGGCTGCTGGGCCTGGGTTGAGGATGGGACTGCCTGAGGGAAGGGGCTGGGCCGCTGGGTCTGGCGTGGACTGGGTCTGGAGCGGAGGCTGATGGTGTGATGGCTTCTCCGACCTTTGCTTCTGTCATCTCTTGTCTTCAAAGGCTGGGGCTTTGGCTGGGCCTGGGGCTTGGCTGGGCTGGGCTCGGGCGCCGCTGCCATCGCGCCTATGGTAGCCTGGCTGGGCGGCAGCAGCAGTGACACCACGTCAAGTGTCATGAGTCCTCCTCCACTCCAGCAAACAGTTCGTAGTACAATCGACGACGACGAGAGTCTGTCTGTCACCGCAGCACAGGCAGGCAAAAGAGAGAGTGCTCACGTCAGTCCCCGCATTATATGTGAACCGCGGGGGCTGACCAAACAATGCCCGGGGTTGTCATTGATAACATTTTTGCACGCTACAAGAATGACGGCCCTGGGGGACCTCCTATTGGCTAATTTATTGGCTTCCAGGCTTAGTAATAGCAAGAAAGCTAAGTGGTGAAATCTGGGGAGTGTGGGCTGGCGTGCAGCGCACATGTGCACGTGTGAGTGTGTGCACCAACAATTAACAACAGAGAGAGACGGGGCGGGGTTATCATGTGCGCAGAGGCAGGCCCAGAATCGGACTTCGAATGAGTGACCACTTGTAACCATTCTCGTAGCGCACCCTGTGCTCTGATTTGACACTGAGAGAGTGATCGCACCATACTTTGTACTGTTAATCATACTCAGTACGTACCCGTGCATACGCTACGAATACTCTTTGACGTTACGCGGCGCATCAAAGCTTCCGTGTGAGGTCATGTACGGAGATCCGGATGCGAAAGGCGCAAATGTTTTTAATTGTTTAAAAACATATATGTATGTATATAATGTACATATTCACAGAACACATTATCTAGGGTAATTATGAATTTTATTTTTTATTTTTAACAATCGTATATTATTTTTAAAAGCAATTACACAAATCGTGGTGGAACGTCATGTGTACTCGCATCATAAGCACACCGTAAGCACACTAAGCGTACGCAAAGCCATGTGACTTTAAAAGAAGAGATTTGATTGGTTCATAATACTTCCTATTCCATCTCTTGAAAGTTCCGTCCCATTTTAAACATTCTACTTTGACTTTCTAAGACGAAGCATCTTTTCTGAGAATCCTGTCAAATAGAAGGAAGATCACCATAATAACAGAAATGGACTCATCTTCCAGCCATTCTTCAGAGGGAGATTTCATTCCTGAAGAACCTCCAAAGAAAAGGAAAGAAGCTCTAATGTGGAATTTTTTTACTTTTCCTGAAGGGCAAAAAAAAGGTTAATGCTCCAAACGTAACATGTAACATTTGCCAAACAACTCTTTCAAGAGGTGATCCATCTAAAAAATACTCCTTTGGCACAGCAAATATGGTGCGACACATGAAAACTTGCACCCCAACAAATTTTGCTTGAGCTGCAAGAAGGAGGTTGCAGGACAACCTACCTGCTACTGCACCAAGCACATCAACTGCTGCAGCAGCATTTTCAGCAAGCAGTTCACACCCACAAATTGATCCTGATTTTGGTGAAGTTAAAATTCTATGCATTTATTGCGATATTCTTTTGTTTTATGGGGAACAGTCTATTGACCTGATAAAACGCAGGAAGCAGGAGCATCGCGTTCCTCGACATTAGTTTTTTTTCCATTCATTTGTTCCTGTTGGACACTTTTTACGTTCCAGTTCCATTTTTGGGGGTTTTCAAAAAAACTTGTTGACAAAACACAAAACAAAATAGAAAACAAAAAAAACAAAAAAAGAACAGTTCTTTTTAGAACTACCATCATTGGTCAAAGAAAGATCTATATTTCTATGTTAGTGTATAAAAGTTTCTCAGAATGAATGTGTAGTTCATAAATGAATGAATGAATACATTATTAATGTATGGTGAATGTGAAAGTGCAGAACTATAAGGAACTGCTACAGCATAAATCTATAAGCAGTTTACCTATATTATACTGTAGTACCTCCGAAGCACTTGAATGTAACATATGCACATAAATATGTTACAAATCTATGCTTCAATTTGCACTGGTGGTGAAACTGCCTGGATGAATTTCTATGTGTTACGGGTGGATTTACAACCTCCGTGTGCCTCTTTCAACACAGCCGTTGCGTCACTTTTACGATGCACTGGTGGTGCAAAAGATATGCCATGGTGTGTAGTATTTACAATGTGACACATCAGGAAGGTGCATCACAATGTAAAGGCCCGCGCCAGAAGGAGGTGATATCACAGTACACAATAACTGGCATATCTCTGGGGATGTACCACTTATTGTACGTCTGCTGATTAGTGTTTTAATGTAGTGAATGGATTCTTTTGAACAGTGAATAAATATTCACATAGTACTGTATGGTCACTACAATACTGAAACAGAAGTGTGATAGTGTTTACTGGAAGTGTAAGGATATAGATTGGGGAATTGAAGGTATAAAAGACAAGTTTCCCGGTGTATAGAACACTACATGCATACTCTATAGGGGTTTTCTCAGGAACTACTGAACGGATTTACACCATTTAACAAAAAGCACAATATGCGAACTGAACTCTACCTCTCTGTCAAATTTGGTGTAATTCCGTTACTGTACGCGTACGGTACGATTATAAAAAAAAACAATGAAAAAGGAAATATGTAGAATTCAATTGTAATATTTTGGAAAAAAATAATTAATAAAAACATTTTTCAATTCAGTTTTGTTATTATTTTACATTAAGAATATGAAATATAATTTAAACAATCAAATATTTATATAAAAAAATGTAAGGAATTAGTATAAAAAGATGTCATGAGTGATGTTGTAAGTGACATCATCAGCAGTGCATTGCGGGCGCGCAAGTTATAGTTAGCTGAACTAACTATAACAGGGGAATTTCAAAGGTTTTGTATGAGTGAAATGTCCAGAGGAGGCCCAGTTCCCGACAAAAGCCACCATAAAAACAAAGTACTGGGACATGGTTGAATGCCGGGACTGTAATGATGCAGACCCTTTTACCAATGAGGGATTATATCTGGAGATAAAAACGTACCCTTCTCTTGAGCTCTATTGGGATATTATAACCAAACCACAGGGCAGGAAGCTATATTTCCAGCTTAGAGTGGGGTCTCTCCCAATAAGATGACTAACTGGAAGATGGGTAGAGGGTAATTCTCATGTTTGCCCAGCTTGTAAATCCAGCACTGAGACCATTGCCCATTTACTTTTCGTGTGTGGGGCTTACTCAGTCCCCCGACGTGTATGGCTGAGGGCTATGTGCAAACAGCTAAGCACGAGGGAGAGTGATGTGGCCCTAAGGATTATCCGCACTAGTTCTCTGCCAATTATTGCTGTGGCAGTTGCTAAATTTTTGGGCTGGGCATGGGCTATTAGAAGGAATTCTCTTGCATAACAGTAGGCTTGATGAGACGAAGCTAGGCCATTGTATGTTCTCTCAGCTAATGGGAACTTTTTTTCTGTGATTACACTGGTTAATTAATTGTATGAATTCTAGGTTTTATTGATGAATTTTAACATTATTGATGTCACGATGCTTTATCATTTTAACATTTTTTTCTTCTCTTGAGGATGTAAATATGTTTTAAAAATTTGCTAACTGTGGATGTAACAGTTTTAAATGTTTTATGCTTTTATGAGTTTGTTACCTCGAATACAGCAAATTTGACTGAAATGTCTACCTAACTATAACATGTGTGAAACCTATGGCTTTTTTGAAGAATTTGCAAAGTTTTTTAAATGCTAATTCCTAAGTATAACATGTCTGAAACCTATGTTTTTTTCAGTGAATTTCAAAGTTTTTTTTAAATGCTAATTCCTAACTATAATATGCCTGAAACCTATGTTTTTTTTGTGAATTTCAAAGGTTTTGTAAATGACAATTCTTAAATGTATTTATTCTTATATTTATTTTTTTGATACTGAATTGCTAATTATTTTTAAACTATTTATTTTAGATATTTTATTTTTTAAATTATATTATATTTATATTATACATTATTTTCCAAAGTACACTTTCTCAGAATGAATTACTTTAGTTTAAATACTTTGCAAACAGGCAATAGAGTTTTAAGTACAGTAGTTACAATTGTTGCAATGGGCAACACAATTTCAAACCCAATGCAACATTGAGCTGAATGGGAATTTCTAGTTAAATGCAATTAGTTACTTTATGGATTACTTTTTTAATCACAGGACTGGATGCTAGATTCAGTCCTGTGACATCTCCTGTAAACAGTTGAGCAAAAGCGTTTTGGTTACAGTAGTAATGTTTAAGGAATATTATTCTATTTTAAAAGTTGACACTTTTTCACATAGAATCACCTGTGTTATACTATGGGAGGAAATTCACTTAGCAGGTAAGTAGTGCTATTTTCACTTTTTCTTACTCAGTGGTAGATCCTGGATCCAGCACTGGTGCATCTCTCCAGTAAACAGTTGAAAGAATGCATTTAAGTCATACAGGCGACTTTTTAGGAATATTTTTAGTTTGTGAAAATAGACACTAAGAAACATTTCTGGGGAAAACCAGACAATGGATTCCTACAGAAGGAATTGCAAGTTACTGGTAAGTATGCTTAGAATTACTTTTCAGGTTAAGCGCTGGGCTAAAAGATGCAGCACTGGGTTCTCTCCTGATAACAGGTGAGTAAATCGGAATTTGTTGTTCGGATGATTTTAGATGAATATTTTAAAGTTCCAAAGCTCCACACTTAGAAGAATTTCCAAGTGAAACCAGTCAATGTTAGCCTATGGAAGGTAATTCAAGTTACCGGTAAGTATGTGAAATCAGTCAATGTTAGCCTATGGAACGAAATTCAAGTAACTGATAAGTATGGTTAGAATTACTTTTCAGAATCAGTACTGGGCTCAAAGATGCAGCACTGAGGTCTCTCCTGATAACAGGTAAGTAAATCGGAAATCGTAGTACGTCCAGTATGTGCCACAGAGCTGCGTAGCAGAGAGATATACTGATAACAGGTGAGTAAATCGGAAATCGTAGTACATCCAGTATGTGCCACAGAGCTGCGTAGCAGAGAGATATAAAAAGGGGCATGGCCTGCACCACCTCTCTGCAAGGCAGCGCAGTGGCGCTTCCTGGAAGCACCTGGTGGGCTACCAGGTTTGATGTAGAATTTTTTTCTCAACTTAAAAAAAACGCGCCATAGGGCATTTTTGCTCACATCATGTCAGGCCCCGTCCCCTCCCTTCACAACTGTGTAAACTCGCCCTGTCACCGTTCTAAGTTGAGAGATTAAGTCCCCTTCAAACCTAAGGGTCCCTGGGGTCAAAATAGCCCACTAGGTACCTCTAGTAAGCGCCACAGAGCTGCGTTGCATATAGGTGTAACAAGGGGCGTGGCCTCTGAACACCTGTCTGCAACGCAGCTCCCTGGCACATACTGGAGATACCTGTTGGGCTATTTGAACCTCAGGGACCCTCAGTATTGAAAGAGAATTAATTCCACAACTTAAAATGCGCCACGGGGCGTGGTTGCAGAGTGGTGAAGGAAGGGGGTGTGGCCTGAGGTGATATGTCTGCAAACACGCCCTGTGGCACTTTTTAAGTTAGATAATTCATTTCTCCTCAATCCTGTGAGTCCCTGGGAGCCAACTAGGCCATCAGGTATCTCCAGTATGTGCCAGGAGGCTGCGTTGCAGAGAGGTGTTCAGAGGCCACTCCCCTTTTTACAACACTCTGCAACGCAGCTCCGTGTCGCTTATTGGAGATATCTGGTGGGCTAGTTGGCCCCAAGAGACCCTCAGTATTCAAGGGGAGTTAACCCCCCAACTTAAAACACGCCACAGGGTGTGTTTGCACACATATCACCTCAGGCTCCGCCCCCTCCCTTCACCACTGTGCAAACGCGCCCGTAGCACGTTTTAAGATGAGGGATTGACTCCCCTTGAATACTGAAGGTCCCTTGGGTGCAACTAGCCCACGAGTTACCTCCGTAAGCGCCACAGAGCTGCGTTGCAGAAAGGTGTAAAACGGGGCATGGCCACAGAACACCTCTCTGCAAGGCAGCCCCCTGGTGCATACTGGAGGTTCCTGGTGGGCTAGTTGGCCCCCACGGACCCCCAGTTTTCAAGGGGGCGCATTTGCAGAGTGATGGTGGTAGGGGGCGTGGCCTCCAGCGAGTTGCCGGTGTTTTTCTTCTTTTTTAGGTTTAAGAAGTTGGGCTGTGTGGCCACCCTTCTTTTCTACTATTTTGGCATTGGGGACCCCATCCCCCAGGGCCTGCCAATGATTGCACAGTGCCGGATGCTTGTCCGCACTGTGCAATGATTTTTTTTTTTTATTAAAAATTCTGGAAGGGGAATAAAAAACTGAAAACTACTTTAATACATTTCAGTCCTGAAGATGGTCTCATCGACAAAAGCCTAGAGACCGCAACGTCGACTTGTACACTAACCCTGGGCGAAGCACTACGCTACGAGAGCTGCACGTAGCACAGTGCGAACACGTGTAGTGCAGTGTAGCGCAGTGCAGCGGTCTTTTTTTGCTTGTTCGCGGTCCTCAACGTCATGTTCGCGACCGCGAGCAAGCAAAATGACATCCCGGCGAGATTCTCAACGTGGGGAGGTCAGGTTTCTCATTGTGAGTGGTTGCGCATGCTCGCGACCGCTCTCATTGAGAAACTACCAGTTTGCGTTGAGAAAGCTACCGCTCGAGTAATAATTTACTCGAGCAGCAGAAAACTACAGCTCGCACTGTGCAAGATGCCGTTTTCAATGATTGCACAGTGCCGGATGCTTGTCCGCACTGTGCAATGATTGAAAACGCATCTTGCACAGTGCGAACATGCTACTACGCAGCCCGCGTAGTGCTACGCGAAGTTCACGTAGTGCGAAGTGCACTTCGCGTAGCGCTACTTCGCGAACAACACCCACCCCTATGATAATGTACACTTCTTTCCAGATATTTTTGATTATGATTTTGAAAAAGTGTATACAATTGCAACAGTGAAGGTTGAAATATTAGACTGGTACCTTTTTGTTTAATTGTATGTGTTGTTTTTGAGTACCCTCGATGAAATCTCAAGATAAAATTGATTATTTTTATACACACCCGTGTTCTTTGCTGTTTTTCATTTGATATATATTCTTTTGATATATATTTTTCTGTGATCTATTCCCAAGTATGAAGGAATTGTGTTGTTAGAGAAAAAGTTAATAAAAGAATTTATTCAGCAAGTAAACATTAAACCTATCATCTAACTGTGATCGTGAATTACATAACTGAGTATGTTAATAAATCCCTTAAAGGCACACTTACCCGTTCAGCCCTCGGGAGGCCTCTAGGGTACCTATGCCCTTAGTACATGGGTACCATATACTAGGGACTGAAAAGGGTACCCCAGTATCCAATCTGGAGTACACCTGAGTACAAGACATAACATTTTAGGGAGAAAGAAGATAGTCTGGGGTCCTGATTAGCAGTTCCCCAGTCAGTGTAGTCAAAAACAGTGACACATGAAGCAGAAAGTGGGGGTTAACCATAAGAAGCAGATCTTACTTTCCTACACGACCCACCCCCCAAGTAAGTAGATGAGACTAACCTTGCCCAGTTGAGTCTTCATTTTCTAAGTGGAAATACCTGGAGAGTTCATCCGCATTGCCATTGTTACTCCCAGGTCTATGTTCCACTTTGTAATCCATTCCCTGTAGGGAGATGGACCACCTCAAATGTTTAGGGTTTTCAACCCTCATCAGTTTTATCCATTAGAGGGGCTTATGGTCTGAATGAACAATGGCGCGAGTGCCAAACAAGTATTGCCTCCGTTTCTTCAGGGCCTAGACCCCAGCAAAGGTTTCCCTCTCTATAGCTGACCAACGTTTCTCTCTGGGGGTCAACCTTCTGCTGATAAAAACTACCGGTTGATCCTGACCCTCTGTATTAAGTTGTGACAACACAGCCCCTACCCCCAACTCAGATTCATATGCTTGGACAATAAGTTGTTTGGAGCAGTCTGGACTCTGCAGAATGGGAGCAGTGCACATGGCCTGCTTGAATCATCAAATGCCTTCTGACAGCTAACTGTTCACTGAAAAATCTTGGGCATTCTCTTTGATGTGAGATCATTCAAGGGAGTTACTACATACTAGGCGTGGGCGGAAAATCCGTTCCGCTCGCGGATTTTGCGGATTTTCGGGAAATCCGCAATCCGCGAGATTTGCGAATTTCCCGCAAAATCCGCAAATCCGCGAGCAGCGGATTTTGCTCGCACTGCTCGCACTGTTCGCGTGAGTTCGCGCCCCGCGAATAAGTGCAAAATTGCAGAAATACGATCTTAGCAAAACTGAAAGTAACTACTTACCAGGTTCAAAAGTTCAGGCTCATCATTAGTAGCCATTTCCTGGAGTGCTTCCTGAGGGGCCCCTCCAGAGTTCAGTTGCCAGTTGAAACTAGTATGTGACCCTGCTCTGAACCTCAGAATAGTTACACATATGCCACAAAGGTCCTGAATTACAGCTAAGGGAGACAAGCAGGAGCCAGGCTGGAAGTTAAAATCCATTAATCAGCCCCTAATTCATTATTGTCAGTTGGGGCAGGGCAGGTGTTGTAACTAATTTTGCAACAATGAAAGCACTTAGCAAGTGCAAAAGATCACTAATCAGGGCGCACTAAGGAAGCAGGTGCCAGCTAAAAAAATATTCTGTGACACATGAATCAGCCCCAAATTAATTCAGGTCACTTGAGGCAGGGAAGGTGTGCTTTGCTTTGCCGAAAATAATGTACACTGGACAACCAGAGGGTGTGGTGATGAAACAGAGGGTGGCATGGGTGGGCCAGAGGGTGGCATGAGTAGTCAGAGAGTGGCAGTGGTGACAGAGAGTGGCAGTGATGAAGAAGAGTGTCCCAAACAGGCTGGACACGTAGAAACAACAAGTTCGCGAAACTTGCGACCCGACAGGTAAGTTCGCAATTTGCGAAAGTGTACAAAACCCTCGCGAACTGGCAGAAACACGGGCGAACACAAAAAAAAAAAATCCGCAAATTCGCGGGAATTCGCGGATTTTGCGGATTGCGAATCCGCAAATCCGCAAAATTCGCGAACGCGAGATCCGCAAAATTCGCTCATGCTTACTACATACCCATATCCTTTAACAAATCTCCTGTCATACCCAGTCAGGCCCAAGCAAGCTCTGACCTGAGTCTAGGTAATTGAAGCAACTTAGTCCATGATGGTCTGGATTTTGCTCTGTAATGGTTGAACTTGGCCTCCACTCACAAGGTGGCCCAAGTACTCAATCTGACGCTTAGTAGCTTTGATAGTGAGGTCTGCTCACTGCAGAGCCTCCAAAACATTCTTCAAGTGAACCAGGTGATCCTCTCAGGTAGAGCTAAAGACAGCTACATCATCAAGATATGCTGTTGAACAGTGAGCCTGTCTGCCAAGACTACACTATCAACTGACCCATCATAGGGGTTATGTGAGAGGAGGTCAGGGAGTGGGTCACTCTCTTCCTCCTGTCCCTCATCAGTTGCCATGTGCAATCCCATGTCAGCCCTGTCAATGTATGGCTTGAGCCTGTTCACATGGAAAACCATGTGGGGGTACCTGGGAGTACCAAGGTCCACCAAGTAGGTGACCTCTCCCTTTTGCTCAAGAATGTTATGGGCTCCACTCCATTTATCTTGGAGAGCTGCTGGGGCCACAGTCTCCAACAACCACAACTTCTGCACTGGCTGATATACAGTCAGAACAGCCTCTTGGTCATGCCAAGCTTTTTGTGATTCTTGACTTGCCTCATTGTTTTTACTGGCCTTCTTCATGTACTCAGCCATCCAGGAGCGCAGACCAATTACTTAGTTCAGTATGTCTTGTTGAGGACGTTTGGGAGGTAACTCCCATCCCTCCTTCAGCAAATACAAGGAAACCCTAACTGGATGCCCAAACAGAAGTCCAAAAGGGCTGCAGCCAACCCCCTTCTGTGGGACTTCTCTGTAGCCAAAGAGAAGGCAGGGCAACAGGACATCCCATTTTTGCCTATGCTTTTCTTTGAGGCCCATGATCATGCCCTTGAGGGTTTTGTTGAACCTTTTAACTAACTCAATGTAATGTGGGTGATAGGGTGTGGTGAACTTGTTGTACACTATACACTCCTTCCACATTGCAGTGATATAACTTGACATGTCTTGTGTACCTCTGTTAGTTAGGACCTCCTTAGGAAAACCCATGCTGGAAAAAATACCCAGGAGGGCCCTGGCTACTACAGGAGCTGTGGTGGTTCTAAGGGGTATTGCCCCTGGATATCTAGTGGCATGGTCCACCACCTCTAGTATATAACTGTGCCCAGATGCAGTAGGAGGGTTCCTGGGACCAATGATTTCAATCTGAACCCTGTCAAAGGGATCCCTCACCACTGGTACCGGTATGAAGGGGGCCTTTGTGGTACCACCTGACTTACCACTGGCTTGACAGGTGGTAAAAGAGCAACAAAACTCCTTGGTATCCTCTGACATTTAAGGCCAGTGAAAGTGAGGGGCAAGCCTGTCTCATGTCTTACTTTAGCCTAGGTGTCCTGCTAAGGGAATGTGCCAAGGTGAGTAGGAAGCCCCTAAACCTTAGAGGTATGACAAACCTCCTGGTAGAACCAGGCTTGGGGTCTCGACCCTCTGAGTATAGGAGTCCCTCACCTCAGTAGATCATGAGAGATCCACTGATACTCCCAGCAGCCTCAGCAGCAGCTTGCTGTCAGAGGGGTCAAGAGCGGGGCAGGTTAGCTGCTCCAAACTCAAGTCTGCCCTGGAAGGGCCCCCTGTCCCAAAGAACTGAACCTGAGCAGGTTCCAGTTCATCTGAAACAGTTCCTTCACAGGGACTGAGGTCGTCTCCCTCAAGAGATTGATCCTCACACTGAGGTTGGGGTGAAGACACCACCGTACCCCTCCTGTTACTTCATTTGGAAGACCCTTGGTCCATTGCTTCAGGACTCAAGGCCTGTTCAGCGTTAGCTAGTTCGTCCTGTCTCACAGCAAACACATCTGCAGTGATGCTCAGCATTGCTGATTGAGTCTTTAACTCCACTTCAGCCCAACAAACACTCCACTTGAAGGTCTGAGCTGACCACAACTTTCTTAGGGCCAGTTACCCCTCCGCAGCTGAAATTAACATCTGCCAGTGCCAAGGAATGATCAGTCCTGACATTTTTAGCATTGGTCACTTGGCACATTTCTTCAAGTATGATTTTGTCAGGGCCCACAAGATTCTCCGTAAACATAGTGACACTTGCACCAGTGTCCCTGTATGCCATGGCCTCATTACCATTGATCAAAGGCTGTTGTCTGTAATTGCCCAGGTTACTGGGACTGACAAATGAGGTGGCAAGATCCATGCCACCATCACAGACTAGCACATCTTAAGCTGGAGTTCTGACTGGGCCAGAACCTATCTCAGAGCCCAAGGTTAACCCTACTAATCCCTTGTTGCCTGTCCCAACACCTGTACTTGTGCTATTGGGCACAGTTGCCTTAGGGGCACTGGTGGTAGGAGAATTTTCCTTGGCCTTTGGACAGTCAGCATCTTTGGTCAAATGGGTCTTTACTTTACACAAGTAACACTAAGGTGTCTTTTTGCCTTTAACCTTGTTGGATTGTGACTTTCCCCAAGATGCAGTGTTTGGGGACCTGATGAAGACTTTTGATCCTTACCTTTCTCCTCACCCTTATCCGGAGTTTTAGCATCTTGCTTCCTTTGGACACTACCAGTGTTCTGGTTTTTCTGCTTCACCCTGGTTCTGACCCACCTATCTGCACTCTTTCCCAATTCCTAAGGAGAAGTCAGATCAGAGTCAACCATGTACTGATGCAATAACTGATTATGGCAATTATTAAGGATCTGTTCCCTCATAATCAAATTGTACAATCCCTTGAACTCATTCACTGAGATGCCAAGCAACCTGCACTCCAGAGCCTTAATGGCACTATAAACCAAGTCTACCCAATCTTGTTTCTGTGTCATCTGAGTGTTCCTGAAATTAACCCTGTACTGTTCAGTGGTTACGCCAAACCCATCAATGAGAGCACTCTTCAAGATTGTATAGTTGTCAACATCCTCTTCTCTAACAGTGAGGAGCCTATCTCTAGCTTTGTCAGCAAAGGAGAGCCATAAGATAGCTTCCAACTGCTCTCGAAGGACCCTCTGTACTTTACGGGCCTTTTCTAAAGCAGTTATCCATTTATGGATGTAATCCCTAAAACAATAGGGAGGGACAATCTTGTACAGGTTCCTATTATCAAAGGAATGTTCCTTAATTCTAAGGACACTGTTGCCGCCACCATGGGACTTTAGTCCAGACTTTTTTCTAGCTCTCTGAACTTCTAGGGACTCTTTATCAAGGGCCAATTGCTGCTGCCTGAGCCAAAGCCTAGCTTTCTCAAGTTCAAGAAATTGGGATTCCCTATCAAAAGAGTGGCCCCTCTTGTTATATACAGAGGTCCCTACAGACTGTCCTGAGCGATCTGACTCTGCAGAGGGAGATCTAGATGTCCTGAGTCAACTCTGCACTCTTCCAGGAGGGATGAAGAGGGGGCCATCTTTTCCTTCTCCACTAACTCCAGGGAGATCTGAGCTATCCAGAAGGGAAACCCCTTGGTCCCCCACGTCAAGGTTAGAGTCAAGGTCATAAAAGGTGTTACCTCCTGGCCTGCCTTCATTTTCTGTCCCACCCACCTTATTCTGTTCATCTGACCCAGGGGTCTTCCTAAGATCATCTAACAGTAACATCTCAATTAAACGTTCAGTGTTGGCACGTCTCCCTGTCTTCAGCTTTCTAGAGGCACACAGAGCTTTCAATTCTTGGAATGAAAGCTCACTGTATCTAGAGGGCAGAGAGCCACTGGCATCTCCTTTAGTAGACATACTAACTGTGGTGACGTGTTGCACCTACCTAACCTATTGGGAACTAAACTCTCTGAGGTTGGAGAAAGGGTGTGCTAAACCCTTGATTTACCCAACCCTAATTTCTGCAGCTGTTGACCATAACTTAATAAGTAAATAAATATACATTCTATTGTACCGCTAGAGAAATATTGTGAGAGCTTCTTCACCTTTCATTCCTACAAGCACAACTCTGTTTGCTACGTAGGTTATATGGAAGTATTTGAAGTGACAGCTTCATCCCTGACTGCCCTGTTAATAAGTAGAAAGGGATCTATGCAGGTTCTTCTACAGACATTTACAGAGCATGCAGTGTGAAACATTGGTGGTGTAGTACAACTAGGCTTGTTTATATGTGTTATCTTGAATCTAGAAAAGCACTGGTACACTCATTGAGGTCTCGAGAAAAATGCTAACACTCAAACGATTGATATGAAATAAGTTGCACATCGAGTCCAAATAAGTCTCTGGAAAGATACACTGCAAGCAAGCTGTAGATAGTGATGTGTGTGTGCTTTAAACTGAAAATGTACTCAGTCAACTTCGAATATCTGGCTGCTACTATGTCTCAGTTATACCTGTACTGTGTAGTCTGATACATGTGGTGCAGCTGATGATCCTAACTTAAAAAAGTATACAGTCTATCATACCCCCTGAACAAATATTATGAGTAATGTCATATGCATAATTTGAGATGATTAATCTTTAATATACTATTAAAAGTATTATTTTATTTTCAAATATATAGTTTACTTGCAAAAGACTTAAAGACAACAAAAAACAACAAATAGAAGAGTACAAAAAACAGTATGCCTAAAAGAAGATTGAAAAGTAGAAATTTGAAGTTGGCACAATATAATAGAGGGAACAAAATCTTTGGGTAAAAGAACTAACCAGTTTTTAAAACAGTATTAAGAAGAATGTAAACCGGAAATGTTGAAAAGAAAAAAAAAACGTTTAAGAGAAAATCACAAACAAAAAGGAATTACAACAAATTGTAAAACAACAACTAACCTAACAAGAAGGCAGAAACAGTATCTAGATACAAAAAGAAGAATGTTTAGAAATTGAATAATTCAAATTTACTAAAGAATTTAAAACAGTTTAGAAGAAGATTAGCACTTTAAAGCAAAAGCAACAGAATGAAAGTAAAGTAGATAAAGCTTTTGAGTTGAAACAAAAATTATGTATATTAATATTGGAGAGATTGAGAACACTGGATAAAACAGTGGTGTTTATGAAGTAAAAAATCAAGAGAAAAATACAGGTTAATAGCACTAGGTTATGACAAACCTTTACTGGTGAATGAAAATGCACTTCCAGCACTGAGCCTTTCTTTAAAGAAGAAAACTGGAAAACGGTTCCTAGGAATGTAGATGAAGTAAAAGCTAAAGAAGTTCAAGGATGGTGTACACAGGAAGCAGTATTTGCAGTATTGGACTGGAGTCTATTGACTTATTACCAATTTCTTAATGTCAATATGCAAATAAAAGTGTTAAATGGAAGATTAATATTTTGCAAGGACTAGATCCATTGTAACATAAGAAAATATACAAAGTTACAGGAACATTCTCTTGCTTGTCTTTCAAACAAAGTGTGCCAAAGCACGTTAGATTATTTAAAAATGTTAGCTGTCCACCACTCTGAAATACTGAAGTTAGTAAGAAGACTTTACTATGTAAAAACTCCTACAATATGTTTAATTAACTTGAATACAGCCCTTTTGCATAGTTCTGTAGCAGATGTAAAGAAAATTTGTGATGATAATACAGTTTAGTTTTTTTGGTTCTGAAGAGGAATGCAGAAAAAGTGAGGACTTGATATCTTTAGGTGTAGTAGAAAAGGACAAAGTGATTAGTGTTGATGATTTTGCTGAATAAATTACAAAGTATAACAAAGTTCCCTCTGAAAATGCAGAACATGTTTGTATTTGTTATAATTGTACTCACTATAAAAGTCAAACTAGGATTTTTGATTTATATTAGAAAAGTGAAAAAAATAATAATAAGTGGCAGCAATCTGCTGTTTATTTATTTGTAGAAGGATGATTTGAGTTGTCCATTGATCAAGTTATTTGATAGTACTGTTACAAACAATGAGAAGAAAAGAAAATACAAGCTAGAGCAGTGGATGACAACTTAAAGTTGGTACCTATCCCTGAGGAAATTTCAGATTTAAATGTATATGAGTCTATTCTTATTCAATTTGTAAACCCATTCCAGTCCATAGTTCATATGGAGCCTAAGACATCTTCAACATGTTTTGGTAAAAGAGTTCATGGAGAAAGTTGAACAAAGGGATCATAATTTGGAATCTTACGTAATCAATTTGATGGCGTACCAATGTGACACCAATGAATATTGGCGTCACCGTCAGGGTGAACTTCAAAGCATGTTAAGAAATCTAGGTACACCTACTTGGTTTCTAACACTTAGTTGTGTTGAACATGCGTGGGATGACTTACTTTTATTCCTATGAGAAGTAAATTCAAATGAAAAAAACATGGACACTGAAGATAGCTGTCGAACTCTGTTTCTTGGATCTCATCAATTTCTGTATGTATTTTACCCATAGGATTCAAGCCATTATGTCATTTATCTGCAATAAAAGCATTTCATCTCTTGGAGAGGCAACTGATTTCTTTTGGCAAAAAGAGTACCAAGCCAGAGGTGCTCATCATATACACATGCTATTATGGATAAAGGACACACTAAGATTTGGAACAGATAGTGATGAAGCTGTTTGTCTTTCATCAAACAGTATGTTACATGTGACATTCCAATCTCCCAAGAATGCATGCAACTTAAGAAGAACAGAAGCTTCAAAGTATATTAATGACTATAATTCAATCATTTTAAAATTGTGGAATGCAAACATGGATATGCAGTTTGTTGCAGACAACTCAATTGCATTTGCTTGTTATGTCACATCATATATTACAAAATCTGAGAAGTCAAATATGAAAGGAATGTGGGAAGAATTTCTGCAGAAAAGAGTTTCAGCAAGAAATCGAACAGTTTTAGCTTGAAGATGCTTTCCGTTAGAGAGATAGGATTGGTGACTGCTCGGACCTCTTGAGCTCAGACAGTTTGTATTCAAAGTCAAGAATACTAATTTGGGTAAGTGTTGGCCTGGCCTCCACATGAAATGAGTATTGAAATCTTATCCAGAAATTCAATTCTTAGCACATTATGAGCCAGAAAGCATTGATATTGTCAAAACTAATATGTTGGATACATACTATCTCAAACGGCAGCCACATCTTGAAAACATATGTCCGCATGAAATACTTTAAGATTATAGATTGAAAAAGAATGTTACAGAAAATATAAAAGAAGAAAAATCTGCAGTAGTGATGGATGTTTATTGAAACATGGCAAAGGAAATCTTATTAGCCACAGAAAACTCAGTTGCGAAATTCCAGATAGGAGAGGATTTTTCTATTTATCACTTCTGTAACTGTTCAAGCTTTGGTGTAGTGAAACAGAATTACTTGGAGCTTTTGACTTCTATGAAGATTCTTTTAATGCAACAAAAGAGCCTATTCAGTATACAGTATTTCCGTCTCACTTACAAATGATAAATTATGAGATTGAACAAGAAGGAACTATTGCAGCTGAATTAGCTAGAGAAAGTTCACAAAGTAGTTAAAGTTTTGGTTCATTGACTCGAGATCCACTTGGACAATCAATTATTGAAAACGAAGCAGAAATAGCTATGAATGAGGTAGAAATTGCAATGCAAGCACAACAGTATACTATTGAGTTTCAAAAGTTAGAACAACTGAATGTTGACAAAAAGAAATATATCTGCAAGTGAAACAAGTAGAAGATGGCTTTCTACACGAAAAAAAGAATGTCAATGTTCATCATTTCAACCTTTTCTTTTATACGTTAATGGTCAAGCTGGGACCCGAATATATTTCTTGGTTAAAGTTCTTACAAGTTATCTATAGAGGACTACAGATTCACATTGGTCTTGTGTCATAACAGCACCAACTGTATCAGCAGCACACAACATTAAATGTATTACTTTACATCGATTTCTTATGCTACCTTTCGGACATGATAATAAACTGGAATCTCAAAAGCTATCCAGAGAAGCTTGTTAAGAAGTCTCAAGAGTAATGAAGGAACTGAAACTTTTAATCATTGATGAGGTGAGCAGGTCTCGAACTTAATGCTTGCCTTTGTGCACTTGAGAATGCAACATATTTTAAAAAAGGAGTATGATGTGCTGTTTGGAGGTAAGCATTTAATTATTTTTGGAGACCTACAGCAACATTTTACTACTCTTAAAAAACAAAATGTTTTTAAAACACTACTCCACAATGAAACAAAGAATTTTCTGGGAAGTATCGGAAATGTACATACTTGGTTGAACTTTGAATATAAAGAACTTGTTAAAAATACGTGACAAGCAGGTGAGCAAGATTATGGAACTATTCTTAAAGACATAGGAGTTGGCATGTTGACAAAACATGGTAAACAAGCTTTGACAAGTTGGCTAATAAGGAATTTGTTTACATTTGAAAAAACTGCAGCTGAAGTAATGTAAAATATGCTCAAAGAAAACAAGTTCATAGTTTGTCTAATGCCTATACTTCAACAGTGTTCTACCTTTAATGAACAGGTACTGAAACTAGAAAAACAAAAAGTTCTAGAAATTAAAGCTAATGACAAAATGGAGCACCAGGGAGTAACATTTCTACTTACTGAAAAACGAAATGCTAAATTTGATTTTTTGGAAAAGTCTGTATCTATAACTGCAGCATTAGCAAAGTTCACATGTGTGTAGAGTAATTTTGCGTCATAACTTGAATATAGAGGAAGGATTAGTAAATGGAAAATGGGAAAAGTTGTTGATTTTGGTAAATTTTAAAATAGAGATGGGATAGAATTTGTTTAATGTAAAATTCAACACGTTTAATGAAGTAAAACAGATTGGGCATTGTGTAATACATGTTTTGCTTGTAAAGGACTTGTATGTTCAAAGACAACAGTTTCCTCTGGCTCTAGCACATATAGTAACTATTCGCAAATCTCAAGGTTTAAGTAGAGACAAAGCTTTTGTAAATTTTGGAAGTACTGTGTACAAAGATGTAATGGGAGACATTGTATTGTCTCAAGTAAGAACACTGTCTGGTTTGTATTTGATAGAATTTGGTGAAAAAATGTGGAAAATTATGGTGACATTGTAGGATACCAGTTGGAAAACAGTTCAAGTATCAACTGTTATGATAATGTGATTCAGAATGTAATCTTTCATTTACCATGTCTTCTCCATGAAATCATGGAAAACTGGAAAAAAGATTCTGTTCTGCACTACATCATTCACTTCAACAATTGCTTACTGACAGAATTAAGATACATACTGCTTCTGGTATTCTAAATCTTTTGAATATATGTAGTGTTCCCTGACCTTTAATCTCAACATACAACAAGATACACAAGAACATAATGATTATTATTGAAGTATTGCAAGGCGAAGGAATACATATTGATAACTTATTTGGAGTAATTTACCAATGGGACAATAACTGTAAACATTGTTTATTTAATTCTACCACTGAAATACATGCACAACAATTCCTATTCTTAACGATACCAGACTGTAAAATGGTGTCTTTTAACAAATTGATTAAAACAGCAAATGATTTGTTCACATTGTAGATCTGATATGTTGTCCACAATCCACGTACCATGATTTGGAAAATATCTAATTTGAATGCTACAACATTGTAGATCAGTGGAACACATTTGCAAACAAAAATTATGAACTTTAAAGCAAGTCAAATAACTTTTTCAGGGAGAACTTATACAACTTGGCTATTATTTTTCATCAAGGAGCTACCACAACATCTGCACACTTTATTGTGTATTTAAGGGGTAAGAGTGGATGGACACATAGCAATGATGCCCACCTGGAAATCAAAGCTAGATTGCCTTCTCAATTAGCAAATTCTTATATGTTATTTCTCAAGCCAAAGTTCTCCCTATTGGGGGTGAGGTTATTAAAAAAGCAGAAACCATTATATCCCATTAGTATTCATAATTAGTGTTTTGATTATTATTTTGCCTAATAGACATAATATTTTGAAAAATAACTTTAAAAAACAAGTAGTAAATATACTTCTCAATATTGTGTGAGGTATAATAGTAACAGTAACATTTTTTACATCGTTTTATGGTAAATTGTAGAGTTAATGTAGATAAAAATGTGATTAAGAAAATGTAGTTAGTGTAGAGCATAGTTACACATATTCATAATGATTTACAATGCTAGTTTCTTTTAATATAATCCAGTCAATTGTTTTCCCCCACTGTTCAATGATGATGCTAAATTCAAATCACAGTGTAGGTGAAGTTGTATGCTATCTGTGAACAGTGAAAAATGGAAACATACTGATATATTATTATCTACAATGTTATTTTTTTATATTATTGTTTTTTAACATAATATGCTTATATATTACTTTTTATTTCTCTTCTTAATAGCAGTTACTCTTCAACATTCAAAAAAACATTTTAGGACAATACTACTCCAAAAATTAATTTACTAGATAATCTATCTGAAAAATTACTTCAAAGGTAAGAATATAGAACGTAATATTGATGATAAACTCTAGATTTATTAGGAAAATTTTACTGATCTACTAGACAACTCTTTAACAGGTGCACATATCCCATTGGTCTGAAACAGACATAATCTAGTACTTATAGGCTACTTTACATCTGTCACCCAATCCCTAAAAAGAACTAACACACTCAATGACATTTCTAGAAAAATGCGGATACAAATAAAAGTGACATGACAGTAGTTGGCCTTTTATTTTGTGTTAGACAACCTACTGCAAAGTGTCTCTGATTAATGAAAAAATTATAGAAAAGTGAGTTTTAAAACATATTGTCAAGTGTATTTATCTCTATCCTAGGTCATATAACTCTCCTCAAAGGTACAGTAGAAGTAGTCTATGGATAGTGATATTGTGAGCTTGAAACAGAAAGTGTATTCTGTTACATTTGAATTTTTGACTGTTTGCATGTCTCAGATATGGTGTATTTGAACATGTAGTCTAACATGTGTGCTGCAGCTGATGGTCCTAATTTAACAACTTAACAATCTATTATATATCTGTAATATTATTGTTAAAGATACTTTCAGTCTCAAAAGCACATATCTCTTTGGTAGGAAGGTTTCATTAAACCACTTCAACACACAGCTTCAGACTCGACTACTGTGTATAATAAACAAAACGTGACCCATGGAGTTTTTTCAACACACATTTACAGAATATGCATTGTGAAAAAGAGGTAGTGTACTATCTTTACATTACTTTACCTATGTCATTTTACCCCTAAAAGACACTGACACACTCAATGGCATTTGTACAAAAATGCAGACACTAATAAAAGTGGGATAATCCCAGGGAAATTTTGACAGAGGTACTCCACCTTTTACTCTCAGTACCATGCTTGTCTTTTCTAAGAGGGCATCTCTATTTTCTAAGAGGGTGTCATGGAAGCGCTTGAGCAAACAGTTTCATATCCTATTGACCTGTATGATAACCAGAAAAGGATTCTTGCAGCTTTTTCTACACATTTACAGAGCATACGGTCTCAAAAACTGTTAGTCCACTGACACAGGCTACTTTACATGGTCATGTCACCTCTAAAAAGGCACTGACACACTCATTGAGTTCCCTTGAAAGATGCTGAAACAGGTAACAGTGGGCTAAAAGAAGTCAGCCTTTCATTTTGGGTTAGGCCTGGCTCTGAGAGCTCTGTCTATCTATTCAAAGTGCTCGAGACATGTCAGGTTTAAAATATGTTAAGAAGTTAAATAAAGAATATCCTAGTACATATAACTCTCTGCAAAGCAATGGATATAGGCTGCCAATAGTTGTGTTTTTGCTTAAAACTGAAAACGTATTCTATCAAGTTTGGATTTCTGATCTGTTCCAAGTCTGAACCCTTTCTGTACTTCAACATGAAGAGTGACACATGTGGTGCAGCTGATTATTCTAATTTGAAAACTATATATTTTATCATAACTCTAGGTAAATATTGACAGAGCTACTTCACCTTTTAGTCCCAGAACCACTCATGTTATGTTATGTTAACAATGGTTTGTATAGCGCACTGACACCGGTTGGTTTCCTGGCGCTGTAGAGACAGAGGGCAGACAGAGTTGGAGGCCTCATCTCTTTTGCAAGCAGGTCTTGTGAATGCACTTGAGTACACAGCCTCATACCCAATATGTCTTGGTTAATAAGTAGAAATTGATCCATGCAGCTTCTTGTACACATATTTACAGAGCATATGGTCTGAAACAGAGGTAGTCTAGTGCCTATACACTACTTTATATGTGTTGTCACATTTCTGAATGGCACTGACACACTAACTGAGGTCTTTGGAAACATAATTAACCATATGATAAAGCACAACATCAATGCATAAAATCACATACTCTAAAAAGTAACCAACACTATATATATGTATGTTTTAAGAGTTTTATATAGTGCAAACTAGACCCAAGACATCCAGTATCAGAGTGCTTTACATGAGCACCAGTTTCGTTACAGACGGACACATCGATTCTTTTGTTAGGCACGGGGAGATTAAGTGATTTGCCCAGAATCACAGGATGTTGAGCATCATTGCCGAGACTCGAACCCGGTTCCCCAGCTTCGAGGTCGACAGCTCTAACCGCAAGGTTACATCCTCTTCCCAATTAATTGTTTTCTCATTGGAGGTGTTGAGTATACTGACCTGTCATTTTTTTACTATTGTTTGTAATTACATCCCCGTTGGGGAGAGGAGTTTGCCTAACAGCTAGGGCAGTCAATCTCGAATCTGGAGAACTGGGTTAGAGTCTCGGCAATGACGCTGACCATCCTGTAATTCTGGGCAAATGACTTAATCTCTCTGTGCCTAACAAAAATCATTAATGTGTCCTCATGTAATGCAACTGGTGCCATGTAAAACGCTCTGATACCCGATTCGGGTCAAGTTTGTGTTATATAAAACTCTGTAAAAAAATAATAATAATAAATAAATCCCTCCATCAAGGTTGAGGTCATGATCATTGCATTTGTAGTGCCAGTCATGAGCCAAATGTAGGTAAGAAGCTTTGGTTGTGACACTATCAGGAAGACCACGTGTTGGCCTTAGTCATGTTCTTGCTGCTATATTTGAATGTTATGATAGTACGAGAGAGATATTTATGTCATAGGGAGCATTGTTCATGATCTGAATGAAAAGCTGCCTAAAAGACCTAAAATGGGCATTTGGATGCCATCCTTGTGTGTGGAAATAGAAGCTTAAATCTGTTGTATTGTGTGATAGAGATAGCAGGATTCCTCTGGTCCCTGTTGGACTCAGTTGAATAATGATGTGAGTGATTGTGCATGGTTAAGAAAATTCATGACATAGTACAGGCAGTTAATGGTTACACTCTTAAGAATAAAGACGTTTAATACTGAGCTCCATGTTGCATGATCATTTACATGTACCTGGGCTGGAGAGGATGCTACAACTGGTGATGAAATAGGGGATTACATAAACTCTACAAATTGAAGAACCGAGAGTGCTCCCTTGGAGAGTTTGCCGTGGTCCAGAAAACTGCTTGTATGTGCCATTTGAGCCTCAGTTGAAGTGAAAAATCTACAATTGGCATATGTGAAGTCAAAGCGCCACTCCAGTCAGTGCTAGGCCTGCAAAGAAAGTGAAGGCCTAACAGAAAATTTATCTGTCATCGGCTAGAAATTTGTTGGTAAGCTTGAGGCAAGAGATACTGTACCACAGATTACCACACAACCATCATTCATACAGTACGGCAATGCTAAACGCAGTGACAAACATGTACAGAGTAGTACAAAAGGAAGTGATTACCAAGTACAAGGAAGTACTGAAAGCGGAAACAATTCTCACACAAAGATACACTAAAGGCAGCAGAAACCAGGTATGAAAAGTGCAATGAGAGGTAAAAGCCATGTGTAAACCAACGCTATGAGTAGAACCAGATAAACACAGAGAAACATTAACATATATATAGAGTATACAAATATGCTTACCAGAACCTGGAGCAAAGAGATCCATTAGACCTCAGCACCAGGCACCATAACCCAAGCAGAAGCACAGAAGTGTGCTTATGAGGCTGGTGGATCATGTCTGACTGAATGAATTGGTGTGGGTGGTGGTCAGAATAGTCAAACTTTTCAGTGACTGCTGAAAAAACCACCAAATATGGTGCCTCTGACTTCTTAAAACCACTGCCTTCCTTCGATACCAGAAAAAAGCCTAATATTGTAGACAGATGAACTACCTGGATCGAATCCTTTGTGCTTTCATTGATGTGCTAAAAGAATCAAAGCACAAAAAGATCATAAAATATCCAATTATTTTGGCAGTGAAGGAGTAAAAGAAATGATAAAGAAAATACCACACAGTGATGAAGTGATGTACCGTCAAATCAAAGAGACGTTCAGCACCAAGAAAGGCAGAAAGATGGTAAAACGATGGATGAGCTCATAGAAAAAATGGATTCGCTCCTCAAGCATTGCAAGTTCAACGATGGAAAGGACATGTGTTTCAGAGTGATAGATGGTTGTCTCTTCGATTCCTTCAGATGATGAATGCTGAAGGAGACTCTCTCGTTTGGAGCGAGTACTCATGGCTGCTAGAGCAGTAGAAAGAGTTGACAGACAAGCCACTAATATGGAACCCGGAACGGCCCAAAATGAATCAGAGTTGAGTGTGAAAAGTAAACTGAAACACCGGGTAGAAGGCCAACAAATAATGTCTCAAAAGAAAAAGAAATTGTGTTTTTGATGTATATTTTCCTGTCCACATGAAGGTAAAAGCCTTGCCATTCGGCAGATATGCAAAGGCTGCGGGACAGAGAACCATTTTGTAATGGTTTGCAAAAGAAAGATCAAGTGCCTCACATTGAGAAAACAAAATGGAAGCTAGAAAGTTCCAGAGATGTTCCAACCACACCCATAAGGCCAAGCAGCGACATCATTTGAGGCAAGAAGAAACTGAACAATGTCAATTGCCATCAAATTCCTTGTCTATATGTTTGCCACTGTCATTGTCAAGCGATATTGAGGAATACGGGGCATGATATCAATGTTGACCACTGGCCAACCCTCTTAGACAACCTCGCCAACCTCGGACTTAAACAACTGGTCACCTCCCCCACCCACATCGCAGGTCACACACTCGACCCTATCTTCACCTCCAGCAACCATGTCTCCTTCAGCCACACTACGGATCTCCTCTGGACTGACCACAGCTGCGTTCACTTCACCTACAATAAGCCGAAACCCATCAACCACCCCCAACCAACTCTGCAAAGAAACTGGAACAAAATCACCTTCGACCAGATCTCCTCATCGCTTCTTCTGAACCCCCCAGCCCCCGCTTCTAACGCCAACGAAGCCGCCTCCAACCTCACCCTTTGGTTATCCAACACCGCCGACACCTTAGCACCACTGAAAAAACGTCATCACAAACTTGGCAACAAGAAGGCCTCATGGTTCAACGATGACCTCAAGAAATCCAAGAAACTGTGCCGCTCCCTTGAAAAGGCCTGGAAAAAAGACCCATCCACCAGCAACAAGGACGCCTTCAAAAGCGCCATTCGTACTCACCACCAACTGATCCGAAAAGCCAAGAAAACAGCATTCAAGGACCGACTTGACAACAACGCCCACAACAGCAAGGAACTTTTCAACATCGTCAAGGAATTTTCCAACCGCTCGGCCAACTCCAACGACATCACCCCCTCTCAAACCCTCTGCGACTCCCTAGCCTCTTTCTTCCACAACAAGATTGCTGACATCCACAACAGCTTCGACAACCAACCCGGAAGCCAACCCACCCTACCATCTGCTGACCATCTTCCCCCCGTTAACACCCTTAACGCCTGGAACCCAATCTCCACTGAGGACACCATCCGCCTGATGAACTCCATCCACTCTGGATCCCCCACAGACCCATGCCCTCACCACATCTTCAACAAAGCAGACTCCGTCATAGCTCCGCACCTCCGAGACGTCATCAACTGCTCCTTCAACTCCGCCACCTTCCCGGAAGACTGGAAACACGCTGAACTCACCGCCCTTCTGAAAAAACCAACAGCAGACCCCACCGAACTCAAAAACTACCGCCCCATCTCGCTTCTTCCATTCCCGGCCAAAGTCATCGAGAAAGCTGTCAACAACCAGCTCGCCGCCTTCCTCGAAGCCAACAAATCACTCGACCCCTCACAATCTGGCTTCCGAGCCAAACACAGCACAGAGACCGCCCTCATCGCAGCAACAGACGACATTCGAACTCTACTGGACAACGGAGACACAGTCGCCCTCATCCTCCTCGACCTCTCTGCAGCCTTCGACACAGTCTGCCACAACACCCTTTTACAACGCCTCAGAAACATCGGAATCCAAGGAAAAGCACTAGAATGGATCACCTCGTTCCTCACCGGAAGAACCCAGAGAGTCCGCCTCCCACCATTCAAGTCCGAGGCCTCTGAAATCATCTGCGGCGTACCACAAGGATCCTCACTCAGCCCCACCCTCTTCAACGTATACATGAGCCCCCTTGCGGCCATCGCTCGCCAACACAATCTCAACATCATCTCCTACGCGGATGACACTCAACTGATCCTTTCTCTCACCAGGGACCCCAGCACCGCCAAAACTAACCTACACGAAGGAATGAAAGAAGTCGCAGAATGGATGAAACAAAGCCGTCTGAAACTGAACTCAGACAAAACAGAAGTCCTCATCTTAGGTACATCCCCCTCTGCTTGGGACGACTCCTGGTGGCCGGAAGCCCTCGGAAAAGCACCCATCCCGACAGACCACGCACGGAACCTAGGCGTCATCCTGGATTCTTCACTCTCAATGAACAGACAAGTCAGCGCCGTATCCTCTTCCTGCTTTAACATCCTTCGCATGCTCAGAAAAACTTTCCGCTGGATCCCCTCCGAAACAAGGAAAACAGTCACCCATGCTCTGGTCACGAGCCGACTAGACTACGGAAACACCCTCTACGCAGGCACCACCGCTAAACTCCAGAAGAAACTCCAACGAATCCAAAACGCCTCAGCCAGGCTCATATTAGACATCCCACGCAACGAACACATCTCTGGTCACCTTAGAGACCTCCACTGGCTACCCGTCAATAAGAGGATCACTTTCCGACTGCTTACCCACGCACACAAATCACTCTACGACATCGGACCAGATTGCCTCAACTCTCGACTGTCCTTCTACACCCCCTCCCGCCAACTTCGCTCTTCCAGCCAAGCCTTCGCCACTGTACCTCGCATCAACAAGACCACCATGGGAGGCAGATCCTTTTCTTACCTGGCTGCCAAAACATGGAACTCACTCCCCGCTTACCTTCGCCTCACCCAGAATCACCTAGCTTTCAGAAAGCAGCTTAAAACGTGGATATTTGACAAATAATCCTCCTCCCCTTTCCTTAGCGCCTTGAAACCCTCTGGGTATGTAGCGCGCTATACAAATTTTATGACTTATGACTTATGACTTATGTTGGATTCAATTCTTACAAGGAAGAATGCTGGTCAAAGATAGCTCGACAAGCCAAAGTATGAAATTCATTCGGACAATATTCCAAAATCACATGCAAGGTGAATGTGTGTTTCATACCTTTTATCATAGACAGTAGTGCATCAATAAACATGCCATCAGAAAAATTCAATGTAAAAATTAACTCCATTGAAAACAAAAGTGTATACACTGGCTGCTTCCATGCCACTGTAAAGTCAAAGTTTATTTTTTTTATCAACTGTAAAGCATAAAAAGATAGTACAAGCACCAATTTATGACCTTCAAGGCACATCATCTAGTACATATTTACTCAGTATTAGCACTGTTTGATACATGGGCTGAATTCTGTCAAAAATAATGTCAATGTTTATTATGCGAAAGCGGATCAGTTTCCATCCTCATTTCAAAGACTGGGAAGACTTTAGACAATGAAAGTGCAGCTTCACATAAATGGGGACATCCTTCCTGTTGCTTAGCAACATCGTAAAATTATGTTTCATGTACAATAGGCTGTTGAGAAAGAACTAGAGACACTATTAGTGATTTACAACATTGAGCGATTCACTGGTTTGACAAATGGGTGTTACCCATAGTGGTAGTGCCTAAGAAGGATAGTGGAGGAGTAATACACATCAGTGCTGATATGCGCAAGCTAACAAGGCGACTGAAATATAAGGACATCCAGGCCTGCATATTGCTGACAAGATTGTGCAGCTGAATGGAGCCATAGCCTTTTCCCGCCTTGATATGAACAAAGGGTATCACCAACTAAACTGGAAGAAAATTTCTGATAACTTTTTGACTCATGTTGGCTCATTTAGATATAAAAGACTAAGTTTCAGAGTGCCATCAGCTGCAGGACTCTTTTAGGTTGCCACTCATCACATAATACAGCACAAATGCTTTCAATTACAGTGATGACATACTGTTTTTTGGGGCCACCCACCAGGAACATGATAAAGCTCTTACACAAGTGTGTTGTATACTTGCTGATGCAGGTCTGACCTTAAATATGGCAAAGTGTGAGTTTAATAAGGCAAAACGCAAGTTCTTTGATTCTATCTTTTCTAATGGGGGAATAAATCCAGATTCCAATAAAGTACAAGCTCTGTCATACATTTCTCCCCCACAAAATGTAACTATGCTGCTATCCTTCCTTGGTATGACCACTTACTGTTCAAGGTACATATGTACCACATTGCGAGACTCAAATTAAATGTTGCATTCCGATGGTCATGTGGATGTGAACAAAGCTTTAAGAAAATCAAACATGCGATTGAGAATGCCACTGAAATGGCATACTTTGATTTGAAACTACTAACTGAGATTGTTGATGATGCCAGACCAGTGGGGTTAGGTTTTATACTTGCCCAGCACAATGGACATCCTAAAGCAACACAACACATTGTGGCTTATGCTAGCCAGAGCTTATCATCGATGCAATGGGCTTATTCACAGCCTGAAAAAGAAAGCCTCGCTGTAATGTGGGCCTGTAGTGTGGGCGTTTGAGTGTTTTCATGTGTTCCTTCAAGGTTGTCACCAACTAACAAGCATTTCTCATCATTTTTAGCAATTCTAGAAACAAGATGCCCCCTTGCATTGAGAAGTGGAAGTTGAGTATGATTATAAGATTGTGCACATCCTGGAAAAAAATCAAAACCCTGCATGAATACCTCTCATGTGCACCAGTACTGTGTAATGGCGCCACCTTTGAAGCAGCTGATGCTTACTTAAACTTCATCATAGTGTTCAGTACCCCTGCCACCATATCATAGGAACAAAATATTGCTGCCATAAGCACCAACAGAAATGTGCTAATACACAAAGACATTTTTACACATCAATCTTGGAGAAAACATCCTCAACCTCTTCATGAAGACCTTGAATGTCAGGTATTCAAATATGTGCAAGAAGAAATTTCAGTTACCCCAAAAAGCATTATATAATGAGGATTGAAAATTGTTATGCTTAAGAGCCTGAGATAACAAGCCATTGAATTGACACATAAGGGACATTGTGAAGTTGTTGCCACTAAATGAGACCTATAGGATCAAGTGTGGTTCCATCGTCATGATGACAGAGTTGAAAAGGAATTAAGGGCATGTCATTTGTGCAACTGCTTGTCATCCAAAGCAACTCTGCATCCGTTAAACTTGTCTGATCTTCAAACGCATGCATGGGAGAAGATTATAATTGATTTCTTTGGGATACTTGACAATGGACATAATCTACTAGTAGTTGTTAATGGATACTCCAGCTTACCCCTTATAGAAGATCTGTCATCGACCACTCACGACAGAGTCATTGATTGATTAGAGAGTATTTTTTTCAAAGGGAATGTGTAGGAAGCTGGCTTTTTATATACTATACCAAAGCAAGGTATAGTGTGCACTGAGTCTATTTGATCCCCAGATACATACAGAGGCTTAACTAGATAATCCTAAATGCTCTATTAGTAATAGTGTGGTTGGGCAGGTAGGTTTATCAGAGGGCTGTGTTAAACTTTTATTATACACACTCGGGCAAGAAATGATTGCACACACTCAAAGACTGAATCCAGACTGTTTTATATAAAAAAATATTACTTTGTAATTTTATTTTTAGAATCAAGAAAAACTCAGTTGTAGGTAAGTAACAGGTTTAAAGTAGTAATACTTTTCAAATGCAGGAGGAATTGTTTTGCAAGGCAGTAAACAATGCTTTACAATAATAAATATACTTTAGTGATCTCAGTTTAGAACAGTAGAACTTTGCAATATCAATAGCTAGACTTTTGAATGCATCAGGATGAGTATTTTAATGCAATCCTGGGGAGGAAAACAGTGCTATATATGAATAGGTTTATTCTTCCAGTCTTTCAGTGTTTAGACCAACACTGAGCCCAAAGTTAGTCAAAGGAGACTGGGGGGTACCTGTAGAGGGGCAGGGTTCAGTTTCTATGCAGCGGCTTTAGATACGGCAACGACATTTACCCTTGCGGTCAGCGGAGAGCAATGAAGATGAGTAGGATTTGGTAGACTCCAACACCATTACTAATGTGGTTATCGTCAGCAAGTTATTGTAGATTGAATGGAGGCACCACCAACCCAGCAGTTGACGTAGTGGGGATGGATATACAGAGCAATGGAGGAGTTCCGCCATTAATTGGGCCATCATGGAGAGGCAGCGGCAGTCCAGGAGGAGGCCAACAGGGTCACTTGCAGGAGGGTACGGACTACTGGCAAGGGAGCTGTAAACAGCGTGAGTCATTGGGCTAAGAGGACCCCTGTAGGTCATGGACGCCATCCAACTGTCTTGCTTTGTTCTGGCAAGGCAGAGTCACGTCAACACAAGTGCTGGTCCTCTACTACTGCAGTCTTGGGGTCCTATTTACTGGAATGAGAGCCTCTAGCCCAAATGGAGGTTCATGGCAATTGGGTGATGGCTGGAAGGTATCTGGGGATTCTTGTAGGCCTTTCAGGGTTTCTGGAGGGATAGCTGGTCCAGCTGCCAAACCAGTTGCAAGTGGCGGGGTTCTTGCCAAGTTCTGCCTAAAGCTGTTCAATTCCTGGTCTGTGAGCAGTCCTCTTCCTTCTTCTTCTTTGGTTGTTCAAGGTTCAGGAGCACCACTAAATACTGGATTTAGGGGCATTACATGTACTGGCAGATGATAGTCAATGGGCTTCTTGCCTTTAGCGTGACTACACCCTTTAGAATGTCCTCTCCCTTTGGGGAGGGGCATCACCCTAGTCTGATTGGTTTAGGGATTTATAGAGCACATGGCTACCCATAGGCATCCCAGCGCTAGTATGAAAAAAGACAGGGAGATAAGTTACACAAAGGTTTAGAGGAACAGCCATGTTTTAAGTTTCTTATTAAAGGTCAGTTTGTTCTCAATCATTCAGAGTTTTGGGTCCATACTGTTCCACAGTTTGTGTATCAGGTGTTTGAACGACCTTCCACCCGATCTGGATCTCTTGATTCTGCTGGTAGTCATCAGAAAAATTGGATCTTGATCTGAGATGGAAATTAGGTGAGTAGTGGGAGATCAGATTTCGTACCAGCGTGGGGCTTTTCCAGGACATGGCTCTATGGGACAAGCAGAGGGACTTGAATTTGATCCTGGACTGGACCGGAAGACAGTGTAACTCCTTGAGGGAAGCTCCTACTGACTGATGTCTGGGTATCTTCAGAAGCAGTTCGGCTGCTGCGTTCTGTACTACCTGCAGTCTGTCTGTGACATATTTGGGGGGAGCCCAGGTATAAGGCGTTACTGTAGTCAAGCCTCAACACCACCAAGGCTTGAAACACTGTCTACCTTGCATTTTCTGGGAGCAGGATCATTATTTTCCTAATCATTTGAAGTATCCCAAAACAGGTGCTCAAAAGTTTTTTTGCTTGGATTTCCATCATTAGGTTCTGGTTCAGCCACATCCCCAGGTTTTTATGGAAGTATTGGGGGGGGCGGACCCCATTTTGCTGGCAATGGAATCTCCAAGCATGGGCTGAAGTTCCTGCCCAAAATCATGAGCTCGGTTTTATCCCCGTTCAGCTTAAGACTACAGTCAGGCATCCATGAACTAATCTTTTCCATGCAAGGGGCTAGTTGCCTATGATCTGAATTGATGTAATCTGAGATTGAGACCACTAGCTGTGTATCATCGGCATATGACACAATAGAAAGACTGAACTCCTGTACTATGTGAGCTAGTGAGCTCAGGTAGATATTAAAGAGCGTCAGGCTCAGGGAAGATCACTGAGGAACCCCCCAAGGGGCAGGAAAGGAGTCTGATAGAATTCCGGCCTCCATACAGTGGAAAGATCTACCCTTCAAGAAAGAGGCCAACCATTGGT
This sequence comes from Lissotriton vulgaris, assembly GCF_964263255.1. Lineage (NCBI taxonomy): Eukaryota > Metazoa > Chordata > Amphibia > Caudata > Salamandridae > Lissotriton > Lissotriton vulgaris. The sequence goes on from NC_141700.1 coordinate 403,824,532, forward strand.
TGGCTTGGCCTCAGATTCCAATGTCCTTGAGCCTGTTGACCAATTCAGCATGGTCTACTGTATCGAAGGCAGTACTTAGATCTAATAGCACAATAGCTGCGGCTCTTCCCTGGTCTAAGATGCTTTTTAATTTTTCAGTGACAATAAGTAAGGCTGACTACGTGCTGTATTTGGTTCGAAATTACATCTCGGTTTGTTGTAGGATACCATTGGCTTCGAGAAAATGTGAAATAGTGCTATGCATGTGCTTCTCTACGATCTTGCCCAGGATGGGTAACAGTGAGATCGGTCTGGTCCTTATGCCCGATCCACTGGAGCCACCTCACATTCGTATTGGGTATGGGAGGGAGGAACTCATGTCTTGGCGGTCTTTGAAACTCACCACATGCAGATTCGCCCACGAGGGAGGACAACCATTCCTACCTTGTGGGGCCTGTATTGCGGGTCAGGATAGGGCCCCTGACAAATCGGTGCTCTCAATAGCTTTGTTGAACTGCCGGTCTTTACCCAGTCACGCCACTGAAATTAACTCCCTCATTCTGGACCACAAGTTGGATGTGTTATTTTTACCAGAGACCTGGATTTCCTCCTGCTCAGGCCCCGACATGGTGAGAGCACTTCCTCCAGGCTTTCTTATATCACATCTGGACAGACCTGTGGGGCGGGGAGGAGGAATCGCCATCCTTTATAGGGATTCGCTAGTGTGTAAGGTTCAGGACGGAGGGATGAGCGATTGCGAGAGCTGTCAGTTCTCTCTTCGCTTGTCACCCACTGTGTCCTTGGCGGGCCTTCTGATCTATCGTCCACCGGGGTCTTTGGGGAATTTTCTTAATTCTTTCTTAGAAACAACCGCGCTCCTTGCTTCCTCTACTGGTAACTTTGTAGCTTTGGGTGATTTTAATATCCATTTCGATGACCCCTCCAACTCTCTGGGAATAGACTTGCAAGGCGATCTTAAAGCATTTGGGATCAACTTGGCTAACTCGGGTGCCACACATGGGAAGGGTCACTTGCTGGACCCTATATTTTCAAACTCAGATTGCCTTAAAGTACTACCTACATTGGCTCTGCCTTGGACAGACCATTTTTTGGTGCCTGCCCAGTGGCAGTTTGATGTCCCAGTGGCTTCAGCTCCCAGGGTATACACCGTGGAAAGAGCTTGGTCCAGGCTCCCAGTGGACACCTGGGCGGTACATCTGGAGGCGTCTCGGCCTCCCCCTGAGTCTAATCCGTTAGTTGCCAATGAGAACTTAAACATCTGGATTACTAACTCGCTTGATGCTCTCCTCCCCAAGAAGAAACAACTCACCAGGGGTAAGAGAGTGGGATCCGCGCCCTGGTATACACCTGAGCTGAGAACACTGAGGAAGGGCTGCAAGAGGCTGGAGCGGACCTGGAGGAAAGATTGGAGCGAAACGAGCCGGAGAGAATATCGGGCGGCTCTTAGTACCTACAAATCCGCAATTTGGGCATCGAAATCTGTGATCTTTGAGGAGAGAATAGGCTCTTCTGCCAATTCCTCGAAAGAATCGTTTAGGGTCATCAAAGAACTCTTGAAATCTCCCGAACCTCAGGTCATTCACGACAATCCACGTGAAAAATGTTCAGATATAGATAACATCTTGGCATCTCTCCCCCGGCTAGCCCAGGAGACCCCCTCTGGTGGTAACCTAGGGTCTCAGCCCAGGGTGCGGTCAGCGGAGTTGGCTTCTTTCGGCCCTGTCACTGTGGAAGAAGTTCTCGCAGTCCTGACGACCATGAAAAGTGGTTCTCCAAAAGACCCTGCACCAATGAAATATCTTAAGCAGGTAGCCTCCACCATCGGCGGCCCAGTGACGGACCTTATAAATCTATTTTTCACCCAAGGAGTGGTGCCCCCCAGTTGGAAGGGAGCGGTTGTCAAGGCTCTCTTGAAGAAGCCTAACCTGGACCCCGCCGACCTTGCCAACTTTAGGCCCATTTCCCTGCTCCCCGGCCTTAGCAAGGTAGCGGAGAAGTTGGTGAATAGTCGCCTATCGGGCTTTCTGGAGTCCAACTCCCTTCTGGGTGATTCCCAAATGGGCTTTCGCCCCGGTCAGGGGACCGACACTGCCCTGCTGGCAGTCGTGAAGAATGCCAGGAGCATTTTGGATTCAGGGGGATCGGTGGCAGTGATCCTCCTGGACCTCAGTGCGGCATTTGACACCGTAGACCATCAGGTGCTTCTCCAATGGCTGTCGGGGGTGGGGGTCTCCAGGATGGCCCTGAAGTGGTTCGCTTCCTTTTTGGAAGGCCGGACGTTTGAGGTGTGGGAAGGCCACGAGAAGTCATCATCGGTCCCTCTCCAGTGTGGTATGCCACAGGGCTCATCGCTGAGCCCTACTTTATTTAACATTTACATGGCCCCACTGGAGAGTGTGGTACTGCCTCTGGGTATCAAGAGCATCAGCTACGCTGATGATACTCAGTTGGTGGTAGGGCTTCCCCAGTCGGCTTACCATCCCGACCGGCTGCACACGTGTTTGGCTAAGATCTTTACGTGGATGTGTAGCTCAGCACTCAAGCTTAACGGCCCAAAAACGGAACTGCTGATGTTGGGGAACTCCCCTCCCTCCTTATCATCGAGCAGCTGGCCCAGCTGTCTGGGAGCAGCACCCACCCCCAAACAGGAGATCAAGAGCTTGGGGGTGTGGCTGGAGCAGGACCTTTCCTTCAAGACACACGCTAAAAAGACTCAGGCCTGTGCTTCGGTCTGCTCCGGTCAGCCCGGAAGATCTTACCACTCCTCCCAATGGCCTCTAGGAGGTTACTCATCCAGGGGCTCATCATCTCACGGCTGGATTTCAGTAACGCGCTGTTTCTGGGGGCCCCAGAAGCCACCCTAAACAAACTGCAGCAAGTGCAGAATGCGGCCGCCAAGCTCCTGATGGACCTTCCCAGGCGTCAGTCGGCTCGCCCTGCGCTGAAGGCGCTACATTGGCTCCCTGTCAGAGAGAGGGTGAAATTTAAAGCACTCTGTATGGCCCACAAAATTCTGCAGGGGAAAGACCCACCCATCCTACGGGATATGGTTCAATCCTATAAGGCCTCCCGCGCCCTCCGCTCAGACCATCAACACCTGCTGCAAGTTACGAGGGTAAGGAAGGCAAGAACCGGTGGCAGAAGATTTTCCATAAATGTGGCCACACTGTGGAACTCTCTTCCTCTGTACTTGCGCTCGGAAATGAGCTTCTTAGGTTTACGCAAACTTTTAAAAACTCATCTGTTCCCTGCCTAATTCCTGATTCTCTTGTTTTGGCGTTTCTCTCTGGATGAGCGCGGGGATGCCCAAGGGTAACCAGGTGCGATATAAAACTCATTAATAATAACAATAATAATAATAATAGTTAGCCAGAGAGGCTGGGTCGAGTTGGGTTTTTTTCAATAGAGGTTTTACGACGGCATGTTTTCACTCATTGGGCACTGTGCCATTTTCGAGGGATAGGGAGATAAAGTGGGAGAGTTGAGTTAGGACACATTTCCCCCCTTGAGGGAGAATATGAGGTGGCGCCGGGTCCAGAGGGGACCCTGATTTAATGTTCTGTAGCTGGGACCCAACCTGTTCCTCACTCAGTTTGGGGAAGGGTAGTAGAACAGGGGGTGGGGAGAGTACTGACTGTTCTGCACTCTTGGGAGGTTCAGGAGAGGTGTTGGGGGCTTCAGTGTCTGCTGGTAAGTTTATGTTAACCATTAATGAAATGGGGTAACCCAAATGATCTAGGACCTGGGTATGTAACGATATTATAAGACAATGGTCCAAAGGTCCAAAGACTATTATTTCACAATATCACAATTGGTCAACAATTCAAAACTTCATTGGTAGAGTATAATAATCTACTCTTCATCAATAGATTGGACAATCTCACAACGCAACAGCAGAACAGATATTCAGTTGTGATTTATTCATTTTTTTACCACTATTGAACGATGTAAATAATTATTACAATACATCTAGGTCATATTGGTTGCCCCAAAAGGAGCGTGCAAAATAGAAAGATGTGATAGAGTTTGGTGCTATTCTGAATAAAAGAGAGTGTATGTGGATACACCTTTTGGATACTGTACAGACAAGATTGAACGAAATGGAGGAGATCAATAGACAGGTGTCCCTCCTGATTGTTTAATCATCAGTCGTTATATTGCTGGTTTAGATGTACTTGACCGCCTGCATGATCCGATATTGTAATGTAATTTTGTTTCTACATTCATGTTTGTATAAATATCATGTCTTGTTTTATGTAACATCTAACTATAATTGTATGCTCAATCTCTTTGGAGGATTTGAGAATGCCTTGCAATTAACATACTGTTTTGTTGCTTAGAATTAGGTATCAGTAGGTTACCTTAACACAATTCTTAAAATTGAGGGTCCACCAAATAAATGTTAATCCTCTACCTTTAATTAATTGAAATGATCCAGTGTTACAGTATTACATCCTGTTCCCATATTCCATTGAGACCCAATAAATCGAGCGTGGTTTTAGAAGGCAATTCACTGTTCCAAGATGGCGGCAGTTGGCACTCAGTTATACCGCCATATGACAGTCCTTTTTCTATGTCGGATTACATCAATGTAGTCTTCCGCATTGTATCACTACCGCGAACCTGCTCGGGACAGAAGACGCGAGACGCTGGTTATGCCCGATATATCGTAGTAATTAGGTAAGCGTTAGGATTAAGTATCCTAATCTAATTTGAGAACCCTTACTGATGTACCATAATCTTATTGAGGAATGTTCCGCTTTCAGCGATCAATTGTAAAGAACCATAAGACACGATCATCATTAGCCTGAAGGGACACACTGAATTAACCGATCCCCTCTCCATTTGGACTCTTTGACACTGTACAAATTAGGTAAGCTCCACGATCTTCCGTGTGCCATTGAATATGAGGGTGTGGACCCACAACCAATATTTATACTGAGCTCTGTTTACCCCCCTTCTACAGCGGTGCAAACTCTTTAAGAAAATGTTTGAAGTACGATACACACTAGCATTCTGCTGAAGGGATAATTAGGATTTCTACTATCCTACACCACTGTCAAAATACAGGTACTTTTACCATGATTTAGCTGTTAGTGTGATAACCAGTTGGAGTGATTCTGGTTATTTGAATATACTTATTCCTTCCATAGGGATTCACTATGCATGAAAAACCTCTGACTGAATAACTTCAGAGCGATTCCTCCGGTTGACATACGAGCAATAAGGTAATCTCTCTCATCCTTCCTCCACTCAGAGTATGAGGCTTCTGTTTGTATTTCAGGTCCTCATGAAACAATATTGTCTTTTAGGAGGACTCTTCATTAAATCAAGAAAATATATAAGAAAAAAACATATTTGAATCTTCTTCACCGTTAGGGTAAGCCATTTGACTTAAACTGCTCTATCGGCAACAGCTTCCGTAGGGTCATCTAACGGTATATGGTTGCCCACCACAGTCCTGATTAAGACTCGCACGGCCCAGGCTTAACTCACCGTGAGGCCCGAAGTCGAGTCAAAACGTCGACGCTCATTTAACCTTTGACCTGGACCTATATATTGTTACTTTCTTGTGCACTATCATCATCAAATATATAGGTTTCCAAATTAATTTGTAATTATGGTTGGGTTGATTTAGGGCCAGGTCCTAGAATAGGGATGATTATGGATCCTTTTGTGTAATAAAATAACTGTGTTTTTATGTCACGTATCCTTGCAATTCTTTGCCATTTCCTTTCTTTCCTTATCACTGAACTCTATCACATCTTTCTATTTTTCACCCTCCTTTTGGGGCAACCAATATGACCTAGATGTATTGTAATAATTATTTACATCATTCAATAGTGGTAGAAAAATGAATAAATCACCACTGAATATCTGTTCTGCTGTTGCGTCGTGAGATTGTCCAATCTATTGATGAAGAGTAGATTATTATACTCTACCAATGAAGTTTTGAATTGTTGACTAATTGTGACATTGTGAAATAATAGTCTTTGGACCATTGTCTTATAATATCGGTAAGTTTATGTTAGGTTGGAGTGAACTGTAAATATTTTCCATCTTGCTCTTAAAAAATGTGGCTAGTCCATTACAATTCTCTTTTGAGCAATGAGAGGCGTTTGCGCCTGAGTTAATTTTAGTGAGGGATTTTACAATTTTGAACAGCTCCTTTGATGAGTTAGAGGGCTTCTCAATTTTTTTTTTCGAAAAAGGCAGCTTGCGCTTTCCTGATATTCTTATGATATTGCTGGAGAGCTAATGTGTAGGCTATTTTGAGCTCAGGGTCATACGTTTTTCTTCAGCTTTGTTCTAGCTTTTTGCAACTTTTCTTTTGAGCAACCAGCTCAGGGCTGAACCAGGACAATCTGTTGGAGTGGTTTGACTTAATTGGACCTGGCTTCCTGAAGTTCCGATCTATGTATCCGTTTATCCAGGTTTACCAATGTTTATCAGCTTCTTCTAAGTCTTTCGTTTCTGGTGGGGTGAACGACTCAAGGTCTGTGATCCAGACTTCAGGAGCTCGCTTTGGCCATTTACCTCCCAGCACAGGGCTTACATTTTTGGGCTCTGTAATATGGGGATTTAGAAACCGGATTGGGATGAAGAGGTGGTTTGCCATGGCATACGTGCAGGGGCCAATGGCTCCAGTCTGGGATCATTTGAGAAAACGGGGTCCAGAACATGGCCCTTTTCATGAGTGGGCAGATGCACCATTTGTGTGAGTTGTAGGGCATCTATGTTCGCTAGACATCTCATCGTCAAGTGATTAGTTTGATTGTCCAAATGGATGTTGAAGTCGCCTAGATCAGTAAAGGCGCTTTTCCTTATTATCATGCTGGCCAAAATGTCTGGGGCGGTTTTTAGGAACGGTGTACAGGTCCCTGGTGGCCTGTAGATAAGGCAGCCTGAAAAGGAGCATGCCGGGGTGGGTGGAATCCTTCTATTAAAGATGAATGATTTCCTAGGGAGGGGTCACCTCCCTCTAGGGAACCTTAGGGGTATTCCTGGGAGAGATAGGACGCACTTCTCCTGACTACTAATTTTCCTGCTGACCTTGAGGCCAAAGGTGGGGCCTGGTCAAGGGGGCAGGCATCTCCCTTAGCTGGAGAGATCCTGGATAGCATATTAAAGGCAAGAAGCCTTTGAGGCTCACCGTGCTGAATGATGATTCTGGTTGGGGGCAGGTGAGAAGTACCTCCATCCCAAGCAGCCTTTGACCCAGAGCTACAAGATCACAAGTGCTCCCACATAAGGGGGTCAGAAACATGTCTTTGTGCGGCAGGCTGGTGCAGACCAGTCAGCTAGATGCCCTCTATGTGCCTTTTGTAATACATCTATCACTGGCATCAGTTTGGTTTTATTATGCTGAGGAATTTGATACCAAACTCCTTAGCATTCAATAAAGCCATCACAGAACTGACAGTTCATAATGACAACCTTCCAGCCCATGTACTCAATATGGCTCCACTGCACTTACAATGTCTGTAAATGGCACAGACACTGTAGGGGCACATTGCTAATGCAGTTGTGCCCTCACCTAGGCCATCCTCCTCTACCACCCTTCAGGTCCTAAAGGCGTATTTCTAGAATCGATCAGCATGCTCCTGGAGGAGGGGCTCTGTGCTGTCCTTTATGATATTAGGAGATTTTAACTTTTACCTTGAGGACCTCACCAACACTGGCAATATAAAGCTGCAACAAGCTTTCAGTGGGGGAGACCTTAAGCAGATCGTACAAGATCCTACCCACGCAGCAGGTCACACTTTATATGGCATTTTCTCAAATCACCCTAATCTCTCCAATTCTGAGGCATTGTCACTTTCTTGGTCTGACCATGCTACCAATTTTATTGAACTAATACAGGCTAAGCATTATCAACATAAACCTGAGTCCAAAACCATGATGGAAATTAGGGCCTTGAAAAATACCAATAGCTTAGAGTTAGATAGTCTCATGAAAGCAACTTCCCACAACCTGCCATCTACTGCAGATGATGCTACGGTCGTATATATGGAATGGTTAGACTCAGCATGCAGGATATAAGCCCGACTAAATTGTGCACTTCCAAGTGGGCACATCCAACAGCCCCCTGGTACTCAGAAAATTGAAAACTGCACAGACTTGATTACAAACGGTTAGAGCGAGTCTGGAGTAGAGGGTATACTAATATCATTAGAGAGGCTTACAAAGAAAGTCTTATACTTTACAAAAAATATTTTGGGGAAAAGATCATTAAAGCCGAATCCTCTGTGAAAGAACTCTTTACAACTATATCCAATCTTACGACACCTACCAGCCCCAAAATGCAGAGCATCCCCGACATCTGAGAAACCCTTGCTTCTTTTTTCTACAAAAGGTGGACACTATCTTCTCTTCCTCTACACATCAGCCAAAGGAGGACCACAAGGTCTCAGCTTTGGTGCTGCCAAAGGACACCAAATTAATTCCCACATGAGATTGCTCTACGCCACTGGAATCACAAGGTGTCACCAAACTCTTGTTGGCGGCTTAATCTGGATCCCCCTTGGACACGTGTCCAGTATCAGTGGCCAAGTTGGTCTTGGAGGCCATTGGGTCTGTCCTTGTCCCTGCGTTCAACACTATCTTTAACTCAGGCCAGTTCCCCAAATCCTGGAAAACAGCATTAATTCTACCATTGCTAAAATGTGGACACCAAAGATCCGAACAACTACAGACCCATTTTGCAGCTTCCTCTGCCGGCAAAGATGATTAAAAAAACACCCAACTTAGTACATTCCTTCAGATCAATTGCTTGCTGGATCTGACGCAAAATGGCTTCCGTGCTGAACACAGCACTGAGTTGGCCCTGATTAAATCAACAGAGGAGATCAGAGAGGCTTTGGACCAGGGAGGAGCCATGATATTGATCATGCTAGATCTCTTGATGGCCTTCGATACAGTCCATCATGAAGTTCTGATGGACCGTCTATCTGAAAGGGGGATTCGAGGAAAGGCTTGGGATCTCCTAAAATCTTTTCTCACTGATAGAACTCAATCGGTGGACCTGGGCAAAGATAGATCTAGGCGCTTTTCCCTTCCGTGCAGGGTACCTCAGGGGTCATCTCTCAGTCCCACACTATTTAACGTGTAGGTGTCCCTGTTAGCAGCCCTGATAAGATCCTATGGGTTCCAACTGACCTCTTATGCAGATGAAACACAAATTGTATTGACCCTCCAGAGGGGTAAATAGGCTGAGGCAGGACTATGCTGAAATTGCTGCATGCAAGCCCTCGCGAGCTGGATATCATCAAATTGCCTGAAGCTAAATGCATGGAACACGGAGGTCATCATTTTTTGTAATTCCACAAATCTCTAGACACCTGATTGATGACATGATGCAATGGGCACGCCTCCGGCCCCCACAGAGAAGGTGAAGAATCTGGGGGTGATTGTGGACTCAAAACTCTCTTTTGGGGACCAGAATCAACTCCTGATTTTACCACATGTGAAATCCATGCCACTTTAATGTTTGGGAGAGTCATGGAAACCACTTTGCGGCAATGGACCACTGAAAGATCTATTGACATTGATATTTTTGCACTACTGATAAGTCTCACAGAGTAAAATGAAGACCTACGTAGATAGACGCCACTGTGCTTGGAGTACTGTATTCAAAAGAGGAGACCAAGGCAATGTCAGGCAGAAATGGAAACGAAAGTCCGGTGTTCCTTTTCATGTCGACCCACTGATGGGTTGTGACTATCAAAAGACACATGGTGACTGCTCATCATCCTGGAAAGTCCATCACAAGAGGTTCTCCTTATTTCAAAACACCTGCCTTGTGACTCATTGACTCCAGGCATTCAGAGTGAGACCCTTCACTATGGGAGTCAGAAGAGCCAAAATACTACACCTGTGTCTGTGTCACCTATACCTGCAGCCAGGTCTGGAGGCTTAGTGGACTAATGCGTCCACTGTAGGGGCCAATGTTTGACCTCATGATCACAGGCTCAAATCCCAGCAAGTTTACGCAGCCTTCCATCCTTTGGAGGTCAATTAAATGAGTAAAAATGAGGTGGGCAAAAATAGACATCTGTTATTCAGCGCCAATGTGTCCATGGGTGAACGTGTACTTTACAAATGCACATGTTATGTTATGCTGCAGATGCCTCTCCTGTGTCCCCTCAACCTCTTACAACGAGATCTGGAAGATTGATTCGAGCACCTCGATGACTTATTGAGGAGTTAAGATGTATATATGTATTTTTGGGTTATATTTATTTAACAAAGGAAGCAATGTAGTGCTGTGTGTGCTCTTGTGTGTAGTGCTCTGTGTGTGTGGGACCCTTCTGGTCAATGATGGTCTCCAGAGAATAGTAACTTAAGTGATCGGGTGTGGTTAAGAAAATTCATGAAGCATTGGGGCAGTTTGCGGTTACACTCTGAAGAATAAAGATGGGTAATACCGAGCGCCATGTGTGGCATGATCATTTACATGTACCCGGGTTGGGGGGGACCCTACAAAATCCACTTTACTGAATCATATGGACCGTACCAAGGGATCGTGTACATCTGAAGTAGACCCGACATGCTCCCACACACACAAGGATGGGAGGTCCCTCCTCCCCCCCAAAATTTACATCTATTTTTCAATATTAGACAGTGATATGAGGCCCATTTTTCTAGTATTGGAGTCCAGTACATTCTAGGTATGCAATTGCATGTTCGTTCATATTTATTTGCCTTTATTTTTGAATAGACATAATTAGTTATCACAATAATGGCAATGCATTGTTAGTAGAAATGTGTAGACATTGGGAAACATAATGTAAATATGCCTAATTGTGCTTGCATGTAATTAGATTCCAAGCAAAGCAGCTATTGCAAATGATCATTTCCTACAAACATCCTCTGCTGCCATTTCCACTGTGAAGCCATATCATTTAAAGACTGTTGGAAGAACTAAACTCCACGTTAATCTGTGTGAAATAGGCAGTGCCTGCTTTGGACAATAAACTTGAACAGATGGTGCTTCGTATTAATAATGCACTAGAATTCGACAGTGCTAAATTCTCATTTCTAAATGTCAGCAAACAAATGTTTCCGGCTTGGTTAACGGTGACAACAGAAAATACATTATTGAATTTTACAAGTATGGTTCCAAAGAAAAGCAACATATTTCAAAACACAGACACTCAATGGAGGATAACCAACATTTTCTTTGCCAGCGGATATTCCAGTGCCATCTTCTTACAAATAAAGCTCTCTACTCAACAATTTTATTCGAATGACCTATCCAATTTATTTTTACAAGTGTAACACATGGCTATGGGTCAATAAAGGAGGAGCCTGACTGACAAAGGGAAACTTACAGGTTTGTGAAAGTTTACGATTTCTTGCAATTTACAAAACATTTTTACGAGCAAACTGGGGCCCTTGGCTCATAAGAAGGAGTGCGGCGTGGGGGGCATCAAGCAGTAACGCCCTGGCTGCTAGTGCTACCTCCCCATGGTGTGTGTGAGGGGTGACAGTCCGGGGGTGTCGGATTCAACCCTTGTGCTTCACCCTGGGGGGCCCAGAGGAAACATTCTGTGTTTTGGGGCGCCCATCCAATACAGGAGGTCTCGAGGAGGGGGGCGGTTCAATCATCACGATTTCTATTTGATCTGGAGCTACTGAGTCATGAAGACATGCCTCTCTGGGGCTCCGGGTGTGAGAAGACCACTGCGGGCCCCTAGGGGTTTTGAAGGCCTAATCTACAAGCCTGCATAAGGCAACCTCAGAGGGGCCCCCAGCAGCTCCAGCTGCCTCTCGTGGACTCACGAGGTGACCGGGCTGGGGGTGAGTCAACTCCAGTCTCTCAGCACCTTGATCACTACAAGAAAGATTTGATGGGGTGACACAGTGGAGAGGATAAGGGCTCATTACGGAATCATGGGGGCCACTCTCTGCTTTACTCTGTGCCTCGCTTTATTATGTAATTGTAGTTTGAAGCAAAGACAGGACTGTAGAAACAAGAGGGTTTAAGAGAGGCAGAAAGCGGCCAACCGGGCATATTAAAGTACCCTAGAGGTGCAATTACTGTCCTTTCATGTCTACATATATCATGTAATTATGTAATTACAGTGTGAGAGAAAACCCCGACTTGTAGACTTTAGTTAGATATATGTTTATGCAGTGAGTCATCGTGGCATTATAAACAATTTAGAGACAGATGGTAATGTAAAATCCCGCAATTCGTTAAGATAATGCAAAATCTGGAAGAAAATCCACTAGACTACAATGATGTGGGAAACAGCCAGTGGAATCTTTTGTTGGAATGTTTTATGTCTTATTATACTGACAGAGCCTACATGAGAAACTAAGTACAGTATTGTATTGTAACAAGCAGGGGTTTAAGTGGGATAAGCAGTCATGCAAATATTACAAGAAGTAACTAACAATCACACCATAATTAGCATTATCAATGTGTGCTCTCAGTCAGCCAGTTAAATTGTGTATTCTGATGATAGCCAAAAAAAGATAAAAACACATATATAAAAACAGTATGAGATCACACAAAAATGATACATATATTTCTGAAGGATCATAATGCAATCTTATGACACAAAAAAAACTGATCAGGTTGTAACAGTCAAGGAAAAAAAACTGTTTGCAAAGACTTCAAAGGCTGGTTACAAAAAAGGCAGGGGCTCTAGCCAGGGATAGAAAATTAAGGTTTCCTAAAAAACGTTAAGGTTCTCCACTTTTCTAATTCTGACTGCTTGTTGAGTATAGCTTATGCCTGCTTAACAACAGTACTCCGAATCTAAAAGCTGTAAATGTAGCAGGCTTAAAATGTGTGATCTAAAACCATAAAAAGCAATAATGGACATAAAAGTTGCAATCGGGGGTGAGCATAAAAAAACAAAAAAAGAGCATAAAATGGGTAAATGTTTGCTTGGACATGTTATAACAAGGACAATGGGGTAGAGTAGGGAAACAAGTGCCATGCTGAGGATAAGCCACCAGAAAGTGAAAAGTGCTTAATATAAAATGGGTTCATTAAAACCTATGTTCGAGGTTCAAGATCCACAACAAATATACTTCCATTCCTTCAGCAGGTTTTATAACTGGTTAATGGCAGACTAAACTCCTAGATAAGCATTTAGAGAGTTTGCCTGATCTATATGATGATAAAAAGGAGAATCTACCTGTTTTGTTGTGATGTTATCAATTACATTAGGTGAGAGAAACAGATTTGGAGACCAAAGGACCCATTAGGATGGCGGGTGGATTGCCCCCGCCGGGCCGGCGGTAGCTACCGCCCGCCCAGCAGGGGCAATCCACCCGCCATCCTCAACAAAATGACCCCCGCCACATTAGGATGGCTGGGGGGTCCGCGGCGGAACGGAAAGTCCGTCCGCAGCATTTTCGCCGGTCGACTTCGCGACCGGCGGACAAAGTGCTTTTCTATGGTGGCGGTGACTGTGAGACACTGCCAACCATATTACGATGAGGGCGGTCCGATGCTTTTCCACTGAGGCATTGCCGCCGTGGAGAAGCATGCGGTCTTTACTGTGGGGGCTCATTCCATGCCCCATGGTGAAGGCGAGGTGGGGGTGCACATGGCGGTATTTGTGGTACCCCCTTGCATTTGCATACACAATGCGGCAGGCAGGCACAACACAGTGCCTGCCGCTTTGTGTATGCAAATGCATAACATGCATTTTTAACATTGGGGCGGGTGCTGGTGTAAACACTACCCGCCGCAATGGTAAAAATGCATGATGTGCCCGCCAGTGTGGCGGGTGCATCATAATGTGCATGGCGGGACAGCCGTTCAGATCGCGGGCAATAAGGGCTATACATATTATTCTGCCCCACACAAAATATGCGTGAGATTGGATTCTTTTTTTGTTTCAAACGAAATTTTAACAGAATCCAGGATAGATAGGCTTCCGCGAATTTTAAGCGATCATAACCCGTTAATTCTCACGGTGAGAAAGTTAAGAACCACCAAACAGATAAGACAATGGACCTTTGAAAGAGCATTGCTATCGGAAGAAAAGTACGTGGAGCATATGAAGTCATGGATTAAAGAATTCTTTGAGAACAATAGGGATAGTACTTCTGTGAGGGTAGTCTGGGATGCATTTAAGTCGGGGGTACGGGGAGAGACTTTAAGCTTTAGTTTATATAGGAGAAAGCAGGAGCAAAGGAAAAATGCGGAAATAGCCGAGACAGTACTAAAGGCTGAGGAGGGTTTAGAGGAATGTATTCTGAGTGGAATCCCTGTAGAAAATGCATATTTGAAATTGTTAAAAGTGAAAAGTGAAGCCGAAGGCGATATTGCTAGAAAAGCCGCAAAACTTTATACTAGTAAAAGAGAAAAATGTCACGAGCTTAGTGAAACAGTAGGAAGAACTTTAGCAGTTCGTACAAGACAACAGGAAGCATTAGGTAGTGTAAGGGAGATTAAGGATTCCTCTGGTACGATACATACAGAGACGGAGAAAATCAGGGAAGTCTTTAGATCTTTTTATGAAGAGCTATATGAGGAGCCGATAAGGACTGATCCCGGGAAAATCAGGGACTATTTACATGATATTCCGTTGGCTAGATTCACGGATGAGGAAGCAGATGGGTTAGATGAGATTTTTGTGGAGGAAGAAATAAAAAATGCTATATCAAACCTCCCATCTGGAAAAGCAGCTGGCCCGGACACGATCCCAATAGAGTTCTATAAAATATTTTGGGATGTTTTAAAAATAGATATGCTTCTGACAATGCTAAAAGCACAAAATGGGGACTCAATACCTAAGACTTGGGGTGGTGCCGAGATAGTCATAATTTAAAAAAAAGGGAAACCACCAGAAGAACCTGGCTCATATAGGCCTATCACGTTAATGAATACGGATACAAAAATCTTCTCCAAAGCATTAGCGACAAGATATGCTAGGATAATAGATAGGGTGGTGAGCAAAAATCAACATGGTTTCATACCAGGGAGAGGTACCACCCACCACACGCGTAAAGTGATCACATTGCTCGATGCCGCAGCAGTCTCAGGGGATCCGATAGCAATTATGTTATTAGATGCAGAAAAAGCATTCGATCGGGTCTCCTGGGGCTATCTGTGGTTTACATTGGAAAGGGTAGGAGTCAAAAAGGGCTTTATTAAGGCAGTGCAAGCGCTATACGTAAAACCTGTGGCTTCGGTTAGGGTGAATGCGGGGGTCACTACTCAATTTGCGATAATGAGAGGTACAAGGCAGGGTTGCCCTTGCTCCCCATTGTTATTCGCAATGTATATGGACCCTTTAATCCGAAGAATAGAAGCGAGTCCTTTAATAAAACCATTACTCACTCGGATGGGCCATTGTAAAATATTGGCATATGCCGATGATGTTGCAGTTATTACACCAGATCCAACGGAGGCTATTCCCCAAGTAGAAGTGGAAGCCCTGAAGTTTGGAAGAATTTCGGGTTACAAACTCAATACTGCTTAGACGCAGATTATTAAGAACCGCCATACCCCCTGTACAGATGGGCGAGTAATTAAGTCTGGAATATATCTGGGGGTGAGCATATCGGCTGAGTTAGATAGCTTAGTAGAAACAAATATGAATCCTTTAATAAATAAAGTACGAAAGGACCTAGATAGGATAGATAATTTGCACTTAACAATTTTGGGGCGGACTAATGTGATAAAAATGCTGGTGTTGCCAAAGTTTTTGTATTTCTTCAGAGCAATCCCTTTATTATTTGAGAACAATTTATTTAAGAGAATAGAAAATATGATTAATAGGTTTATATGGGCAAAGGGGAAAACCAGGAGAGCTCTCAGGTTCATGGTGTTACCAAGGGAAAGGGGAGGTTGGGCATTGCCAGATATAAGGTTTTATTATTGGGCAGCAGTTTTTCAGAATATGGTGGGTCTGGTGGGCGGGGGAGAAGATGAAGGAGGGAATGAGTTAGGCTCACTGGCAATATATGGTTTGTTACTAGGACCAGAAGTGGAAAATGTTTTTTTGAAGTTCACTGAACCCAGTTACTACAAAAGGACACGATTTAAGACACTCATTGCCGCACATACTGTATGGAAAGCTTTTACAAAAAACTTTGGGTTAGGGCGATATAATGCCTATACAAGATTGAAAGGAAATCTGAATCTATCCGAGGAAATCACTTCAGGGACTATATTGGGAGAATGGGAAAGAAAAGGGCTTAGAAAGGTGGGAGACATCTTGGGACAGCAGGGAGTCTACCAGTTTTCTGAACTACAAACTAAATTTGCACTAGATAGAAGACAATTTTTCAAATATTTACAAATCAGGAGTTTTTTACATAATAAGAAGGGTGGTCCACTAGGATTTAACAAAAATGCAATTATGGAAGTGATACAAGCAGGGGAGGATTGCACCATTAAGAGATTTTATGCAGAACTACTGGCCTCAAGAGAGGATGATATAGAGAAATGGGCAAGTAAGTGGAAACATAGCTTGAACATTAGTGAGGAAACTTTTGATATCTCCTTAGAAATGGGATACACATTGTTATGCTCAGAGCCCTTACAGGCACAACATTATAAAACATTATTTCACTTATATCATACGCCTGCAAAAATAGCTCAATGGGGTGGCATAGCGGGAACTAATTGTTTCAGATGTGGGGACTCCGAAGCAGATTTACTACATATTTTTGCAATATGCCCTTACTTACAGCCATTGATAAAAAATATTGAGGGTTTTTTCCAAAGCTTAGGAATAGATGTGATTCTTACAGCGTCAATTATTCTCTTGGGGGTAATCTCTTGGGGGTAAAAGAAGAAGGAGATGATCAACAACAGAGTAACTTCAGAGTAGGTGAGAGATGGGAATATTTTTTGTTTATGGCTATGGTAGTATTAAGACTCACTATTGCATCGGCATGGTTGGACCCTAAAGTACCATCATACCACCAATGGCTGGCTAAATTACTTTCAATTTATAATTTGGAGATAGAGATCTACGCAAGAAAGGGGAAAAAGGGTAGGAAAACTGGTAGGCAGATCTGGGGACCTGTTACTCGGTGGAAGGAAGAGAGTCTGGATTGAAGATGTGATTTAAGCATTTACTTGGTTAGAAGGATTCGGATAGAAAATGTTATTACTGTTTGCTATGTATTGAGTTTACAAAACATTGTATTTCTTGTCTCATTTGCTTTTCTTTTCTTTTCTGTTTGTCAACATGATTAGATATTTGTAAGGTAAATGCTATTGTCGTGCCCTGTATGTATGGAAAAATATGGGAAAAATTTGTCAAAAAAAAAAGGACCCATTAGGATGGCGGGTGGATTGCCCCCGCCGGGCCGGCGGTAGCTACCGCCCGCCCAGCAGGGGCAATCCACCCGCCATCCTCAACAAAATGACCCCCGCCACATTAGGATAGCTGGGGGGTCCGCGGCGGAACGGAAAGTCCGTCCGCAGCATTTCCGCCGGTCGACTTCGTGACCGGCGGACAAAGTGCTTTTCTATGGTGGCGGTGACTGTGAGACACTGCCAACCATATTACAATGAGGGCGGTCCGATGCTTTTCCACTGCGGCATTGCCGCCGTGGAGAAGCATGCGGTCTTTACTGTGGGGGCTCATTCCATGCCCCATGGTGAAGGCGAGGTGGGGGTGCACATGGCGGTATTTGTGGTACCCCCCTGCATTTGCATACACAATGCGGCAGGCAGGCACAACACAGTGCCTGCCGCTTTGTGTATGCAAATGCATAACATGCATTTTTAACATTGGGGCGGGTGCTGGTGTAAACACTACCCGCCGCAATGGTAAAAATGCATGATGTGCCCGCCAGTGTGGCGGGTGCATCATAATGTGCATGGCGGGACAGCTGCTCAGATCGCGGGCGGTCCCGTTTTCCACAGGGATGGCGGGCGGGCAAAGTCCACCCGCCATCCTAATGTGCCCCCAAGTTTGGAAAAATCCCTCTTAACACAGGCCAACCAGAGTATGAGGTCCAAACGGTCTAACCTCAAACAGTACTCAATGACCAATCGGGTAAATGTGATGTGAAGCGAGTGGCAGATCTCATTCAAAGGAAGCAACAATGCAACCTTAACTATGTCCTCCAAAAAAGGAAGTCCAAGTATTAGATGGACAATAAGACTGGAGGTACCCATGGACAAAGCTAGTAATCTGCACATAAAGTTACTCTCAATCAATTGCAAGCTTCCAGGTAAAATATAGCCCCCCAAACACCACCCCTATAAATTCCAAGAGAATTACATTAGCTTTCATACAAAGTTGTTAGCTCCTTAATGGGATTAAGACCTAATTTCATGGAGAATTTAAAAAACGCATCTACAGACCAGCGAATATACAAGCTCACTGGCTCAGGAGCTTGTCCAATCTAAAATTATCTGTCAGCAAGACCTCAATTTAATTAATACGGTGCCCCTTAGTGATTGGGATACCATTTCTGGTGTTCTTGCGTGAACAGGTTTTTTTGGTCCACAGATAATGATATGTGATTTCTGGTAGTTTATTCTCAAAGTTACCCCCTGACCCCCCCCCCCCCCCCATAAAATTACTAAAAGAATCCAGTAGCAACTGCAGAACCTTTGCAGTCCAGGTGATTAAAACTGCATCATCCGAGTAAAGGAAAATGGGAACTGGATGACATCCAACCATATCGAGATCCTTGCATCTTGTCACAATCCCTGGCTCTACTTACTGCTCTAACTTCAATAGAATTACATAGAGCCAGACTTTCAACAGCACAGGGGGGCCTAACCTCACCAGAACATGGGCTGGAGTGCCGTGGTTGAATATTTTAGAGTAGTGACTGGCCCACTCCGCTGCATGGATATGACATTCAATTCTTGGCTGATTGTCATCAGTAAAGAAATGTCTGCTTATCACTTCTCATTAGGCTCTGGTGTCCCTAAATTTAAAAGCACCTTGCAAATCCTCCCATGCCTGTCTCCTTACCACCTGTTTCCACTTATCTAGAGTGGGTTTATATGTGGCTCTAGCATAGTGCATGCAGTATTAAACTATATTAAATGCGGGGATTTTCTTTTTCCTGTCAAACAGCAAGCTTGAGGCGCATTTAAAGAGACTTTCAAGAACTTCCCCAACCAATGCCTCCTCAGATGGACAGAACATCACTTCCTCTAGATGTAGTGTGATTAAGCTCTTATAGAATGTCACATGATCCGAATTTGCCTATTCAAGGCAAATACCATGATATTCAGAGAACTCAAGACTGCAGCTTTGAGTTTTGAACAAAGGACTTTTTTATGTTAGCAAAAATAGGATTATGGTTGCTAATTATGGATGAAAGAATATAATTGTCCTGAAAGTATGGGACTATATAAAGGGAAAATAAAATAAAATGTATTTTAGATCCTTTCCTCCTCCCTGTTCAAGTTAGCATAATAAAATCACCTTCCTTATAGCCCAGACCCACATGGAGTATTGTTTAAATTTGTTACATTTTCTTTTTGTCTGTCTGAAACCATACAGACATGAACCTACGACGGGGTACATATTAAGAACTGTAAAACCTGTATCAGATGTCTCTCCTAATATGTCATTTTTGCATGGATATTGATCTGAAGATTGTTGATGTTTAATAAAAATATGTTTTAAAAAATAAACATACAGACATGTCCATCCAGACCCTTTCTGGGAGTCTCTCCCAATAATTTGTTAAAAAGTGGTTCCGTTCACTTATCAGATTGACAAGAAGATTTGTGAAAAAGTTAAAATAAAAGTTAATTTATAAAACATCCAAGAACCCAGGAAACATTATTCCCAAAACTTGACAACGGGGGTACACCTTTTCAACTTTCCTTGAAAGGGGAGCAAAACAGTGTTCGTGAACAAAGGGATGGACGGGCTGACCAACTGTGTTGAGACCTGACCCCAGCATTTTGAGAGCCCTCTGTAGCAAGCTCAAAGGCCAATTAAAGAAGCCCAATGGTAGCGCACAAATCTTACACATCCTACTCAAACAATCAATCAATCAATCAATCAGTGACACTTATAAAGCGCGCTACATACCCGTGGGGTCTCAAGGCGCTGGGGGGGGGGGAGCCGCTACTGCTCGAACAGCCAGGTCTTCAGCTTCTTCCTGAAGGAGAGGTGGTCTTGGGTCAGGCGCAGGTCGGTCGGGAGGGAGTTCCAGGTCTTGGCGGCCAGGTGGGAGAAGGACCTTCCTCCTGTAGTCGCTCTTCGGATGCAGTAGTTTGCTTACCAGGCTGGGATTCCTGACATTTAACACCACACACTCACCCCTTGAAGATTTAGCAGAATAGCAAAGCCAGTTAACCCTCCTAACCATCAGGATTTCACCCAACCTGTAAAACCCCCAGCCCGAGCATGATTTACAATAATAGGTGACTTTATTCTTTAATCTGTGCCAGTTTTGGCCATGCATGAATTCACTGGATGGGTGCCTCTGAGTATGATGACATTCGGTGTGCATTCAGGCAGAAGTTGCAGGTAGTCCCAACTCCTGTCCCCCATCCGTGCTGGTCTTTTAACCAGCATGCTTGTGAGACTGAATGTTATTAACCACTTGGGGAAGATTCAGGGACTGTGGATCAGTTACCAGGTGGTGAGTTGGTTGGTCAGTAAGGATGAGAGGGGGATTTGTGGATTCTTAAGATGACTGGCCATTTCCAGTCATGACAGATACAGCCTCAGGATGAAAACTAGTTGTATGAGGGTGATCAGTGGTGTGACAGAAATCCATAATTGCTTGCACTCTGTTTCGCAGGGATTTAATCTACACATAGAGGTCCCATCGGAGGTAATTCAAATGAGACACCAAGTTATCAAACAGAGGTCACCACAGATCCTATAATACTGCTCCAATGTCTGCCCTTGGTAAGGTGACATGGATTGAAGCGGAGCCTTCACACTTTGTATGTAACCTTTTCACGCATGTAACAACCTTTTCTGGATTATCAATGTGTCTTTTCCGCTTAGTTGAGGGAGGACTGTTTAAGTTAACAATAGAGGAGCTTACCAATGATTCCTGAATGATGCATGGATTTGGGATGACAGCAGGCCCTGTGAGTCTTGCTGGTCAAGAGTTAGAGAGCCTGTGGAGGGTTAGCAAGTTCAGGAGAGTCATTGACCCAATTAGCTTTTGTACAGCGTCAATACAGCTCTCAACTGTCTGTAACACCATGGAGTTTGTCCCCATAGGTTTGACAGGTAAGGGGTAAATTTTGGGATGATGAGAATCCCTTTTGTCTCCTCATTTCTTTTGAGTGCTATTATTCTTTTTCCCCATTGTTGTATTTGACAGGTAGCCAAAAAGAGAGTAACAGAACGGGCCTACCTTAAATGAATGCAGACCTTAAGGGCTGTGATGAGTGTCCCAGTGCCTAGGGCCAAAAGAGTGGGTTCAGCCTTGTCCGGCTGCAGAGAGTCGCAGGTGGGTCCACCCTTGGCCTGTGTGTGGCGTAGGTGTGATAGCTTGTGTCCCATTCTGTCAGAAAGTATCTGCCCTTAAGAGTCGAAGTTGCCTCTTGGCGGGTAAACTGTTGTGGGGCCCCCTGGGCAATGGAGCCCCCTCGCAGTAGGGCAAAGATGCACTGAAGTGTTAAAAAGTATCATTACTCATAAAAACTATTTGATGTGCTTAATTCTGCTGGGCATCTGAGTTCTGATTTTTTTTGTTTCTTAATTTCTGTTTTCTGACTCACCAAACCATTATGAAAAGTAAATCAGGACTGTATTTGAGAGTGAAACTGTCAGTCAACTGCAGATTTGCCCACATCATTATATATGTTCTCTTCAATATCTTAGTATAAGGTCTCTTCCAATTTTTAAGTTTAACTTTTCAATGCACTAAAACATAACACCATTGATTTAAAATTACTTTCTTGCATTCTGAATTGTTTCCCTGACATTTAATACAAAGATTTGTTTTCAGGCTCCAAGAGTTCAAATTAGGTTTGCATAATCCATTTTTAAAGAAGAGTAACAAATAGAAAGAGAAAAAATGTATCATGCGCTCCTGTCTGTTTTTAAAGCGTATGATGGCTCACTGAGTAATGCACTAAACAAGGTAATTTATTTAAAGTTTTAATATTATTCATCCACAAGTAATTACCTTTCAGTGCCAAGTCTTGTTTTAATTCCTCTCCTTTAAAATAAAAACAATAACAATCCAAGAATAATAACAATAAACCAGCAACAACAACAACAACAACAACTATAATAATAATAACATTAACCCCTTCACTACTTTGCCTTTTTTTGGCTATTTGAGGTAGTTTGGTCTTAGGGACCTGTAACTTTTCATCCATATAAGGTATCCATTTCCAATTTGCATCCTGTTTTTCCCATCACCCGCAGGACTCTAAAGGTACCTAGGGTTTGTGATTGCCCTGGAGGGGACCCAGAAATTAACCAAATAGAGATAAAAAAGATTTTATTGGAAAGAAGTGCTGCAGAAGAAAGTGTCTGTTTTTGTCCCTGCAAATGGCATCAACAAAGGGTTTTTGGTGCTGCAATCACCATCTTCTCAGCTTTCAGAGCCTGGCAGACTTTTGTCAGAAAACCTACATTTTCTACATAGGTTTTGCATTTTGCTGAGAATTTGCCTATTTTTAAAAAATGTTGTGCCTTCAACCTCCTTCCAGTTAGCAGTAAACGTAGGTATGAAAACAAAAATGGATCCCAGAACGCTATACATTCCTGAAAAGTAGACAACATTCTGAATTCAGCAAGGGGTCATTTTTGTAAATCCTTCAGGTTTTTTTTTAATAGAAACTAACAGCCATTTCTGGCAACTTTTTTACCTGTAACAACTTCTAAGTATGACAGATATTTAAAAGCTATATACCGTTACATCTGCTGGACCCTTATGGTTGTTGTGATATTTATACAGGACTTATAGATTTACCAAGAATTTCGAGGAACCCGGAGCCAATAACTGAGCTGCGTCTTACAATAGTTTTTCATTGTTTACCAGGTATTCAGCAATTAATTTGTAAAATATAAAGAGGGAAAATTAGGTACCAAGGAAACCTATATATTTCTAAAATGGGAACAAAATATCGAGTTTAGACGCAGTCATTATTTACACATCTCCAAAATTGTAGGTACCCATACAAGCATGTGAATTAGAGAGCATTTTTCAAAACTACGTCTTTTTTTACATTTGTATGGCAGAAATACAATGAAAGTCAATTGGTAATAACCTGTGTTCTACCATTCTGTGTTTTCCTAAGTCTCCCGATAAAAATGCTATCTGACTTGTGTGGGTAGGTCTAGTGCCTATGACAGGAAACAGCCCAACACGCAACATGGACACATCACATTTTTCCACTAAAAACTTACTTTTTTTGCTATGTTCCTGGCTGTGGATTTTGGACCCTAGCTTAGCTAGCACCTAGGGAAACAAAGCAAAGCTGTACATGTTTAAAAACTAAATGGGGTGACTTCTGTTGCTCACCAGGTTCTGCTACCCAGGATCCTTTTCAAACCTCAACCTTTGTCATAAAAACTACATTTTATGCACATTTCTGTGATGGAAAGTTCTGGAATCTGTGAGAAGCCACAAACTTCCACCCACCCTGCACGTACTAAAGTCTCCCAATACAAATGGTACCTCACTTGTGTGGGTAGGCCTAGTAACTGCAACAGGAAATGGCCTAAAACGCCACACCACATTTTTCCAGTGAAAACGGACCCTTTTTTCGCAACTTGCCTATCTGTGGATTATGGACCCTAGCTCTGCAGGCACCTAAGGAACCCTAACAAACCTGTACATTTTTTAAAGCTAGACTCCCAGGCAAATACATGATAGTGTGAGTTGTGTGGCTTGCACCAGGTTCTGTTACCCAGAATCCCTCGCAAACCTCAAACTCTGTAAAAAATAAACACATTTTCCTCTCATTTCTGTGATGGAGAGTTCTGGAATCTGTGTGGAACAACAAACTTCCACCCACCCAGCATTCCCCAAAGTATCTCAATAAAAATGGTACCTCACATGTGTAGGTACGTCTAGTGCCAGCAACAGGAAATGGGCCAAAACACAGCACGTACACATCACATAGTGAAAACGGACCCTTTTTTCGTAATGTGCCTAGATGTGGATTTTGAACCCTAGATCTGCTGGCATCTAAGAAAACCTTGCAAACCCACACATTTTTGAAAACTAAGCATCCAGGGGAATCCAGGATGTCTTGTGTGGCTCTCACCAAGTTATGTTACTCAGAATCCCTTGTAAACTGCATATTTTCCCCATGTGTCTGTGATGGAAAGTTCTGGAATCTGCTAGGATCCACAAACTTCCACCCACCCAGAATTTCCCAAATTCTCCAAATCAAAATGGTACCCCACTTGTTTGGGTGGGCAAAGTGCCTGGGGAAGAGAAGGGCCCGAAACCTGCTGTGGCGACATCAAAAAGAACTATCACAAAATTGCCTGGTTTTGCAATGGGGGTCACCTGGGTTTTTGGCCCTGGGTTCGGCAGCCATCTAGGGAAAACTACCAATCCCCAGACATTTCTGAAAACTATTCACCCGGGGACGTCCAGGGTGGTATGGCTTGCATTGATCCCAAGCGTTTTTATACCCAGAATCCCTTGCAAACCTCAAATTTAGCTGAAATTAATTTTTTCTCATATTTCTGTGTGGAAAAGTTGTGGTATCACCAGTCTGACACAAATTTCCCAAAACCAAGCATTCCAACATGTCTCCTGATTAAAATGGTACTTCACTTGTGTGAGTAGGCCAAGTACCCGCAGCAGGAAAGGGCCCAAAACTCATTGTGGAGATATCAAAATTACAAATCTCAAAACAACCTGGTTTTGCAAGGGGGGCACCTGCGTTTTTGGTACTTGGCTCGGCAGATATCTAGGGAAACCTAGCAATCCCAGATATTTCTGAAAACTAGACACCTGGGACCATATTCATGGTCAGAGGAAGATTCAATAAGCATATCAACTATCTGCTGAGCAGTAACCCTGCAGCTATCCATAATCCTTACTAATAAAGGTAACTTTACATACAAGTCAACAACAACAAACATTTTGTAAAATAGGTAATAAACAAAGACCTATACACTCCAAAATGATACCACTCACTTGCCAGACATAGCTAGACTTACTACCACCTACTCTGCACAAACACAGCAAGGACCAACAATATCCCACTAAAAAAAGAAAAAGTAAAGAAAATTACATGAGGCAATGCATTGTGCACAAGTCCAAAAAGAATTTCACACTCAAAACATAAACTAAATATGCTGCTATTATGACACAATTTACAAAAATTCATTCAGGAATGATAATAATACTCATTTGGGGTAAACACAACAGAAATGTTTTTCTTACCAAACACCTGCAACTACGCAAACTGCAGATCAACGACTGCCGAAAACGCAAACAGGAATCAAAAGCTTTGCTGTACAATAATAAGGAGAAATAAAAATTACAATCACATATGCAAATAATGCACCAGTCCACACACAATCCACCAGCCAAGCAGGGGAGCAGGTGGGCCTAAAAGCACAAGGCTAATTTTCCCCCAAGAGGGCAGAAACAGCCACACTAATCACCCCTAAAAGGTGAGGGACCCTTTCCCAAGGGGCCGCTCCCCAACAACATTGAATACAAAATCCTGGTGTCTAGTAGCTTCTAATACAGGCCTAAAATCATAAGGCCAATCTGTCCACAAAAGGGGCAGAAATGGCCAAAATATTCACCCCATAAAGGGGAGCGACCCATACCCTTCCCCAAAAACATTGAAAAAACCCTGGCGTCTAGTGGCTTCTGCCCCCTTGGGGGTAGATGGGCCTAAAAATGTAAGGCCAATCTGTCCCCAAGGGGGACAGAAACGGCCAAAATATTCACCCCATAAAGGGGAGCGACCCATACCCTTCCCCAATAACATTGAAAAAACCCTGGTGTCTAGTGGCTTCTGCCCCCCTTGGGGGTAGATGGGCTTCAAAATGTAAGGCCAATCTGCCCCAAGGGGGGCAGAAACAGCCAACATACACCCTTCCCCAAAGTGCTGCTCCCCACATTGCAGAAGTGGAACATAAATAAATCACTGGTGTCTTGTGGCTTGAGGGCAGATGGGCTTTAAACATAAGGCTGATCTGCCCCGAAGGGGGGTAGAAATGGCCACCATAATTGCACCTCCAAAGGGGAGCAACCCTTCCCCAATGGGCCGCTCCCCCACTTCACAGAAATGAATCATACATAAATCCCTGGTGTTTAGTAGCTACTGCCCTCCTTGGAGACAGATGGGCATGAAAATGTAAGGACGATCTGCCCCCAAAAACAGCTAAAATATTCACACCCATAAAGGGGAGCGACCCTTGCCCAAGGGGCCACTCGCCAACATCAAGAAATATATATACAAAATCCCTGGTGGCCTAATGACGACTCAATTTTGTTTAAAAAATACCAATCTGCCTACAAGAAACGGCCAACATAATTGCTCCCCCAAGTGGAGTGACCCTTCCCTAAGGGCTTGCTCCACTGCACACCTGGATTAACCTCTTTGCTGTAGAATTCCTAGGACACACTTTTTCAGACCCCTGAATCCTGCAGCCACAGTTGTATTGGAGTAGAGGTCGACCAAAAATACCCACATGGCACTCCGTGATGCCAGATTTCACTCCACTCTTTCAGAAAATATCACTTCCTATTTACATGATAATGAGGGCTCAGCCTCAGGAACTGGTACTGAATGGGCTGCTTTTAAAGCCGTACTTTGTGACTAAACAATCAAGGTCAAGCTAACCCTACATGGAGAACTCCGAACTCTGGAAACTGACATATGGTGTTAAGAACTATTATCTTCCGCAGACCAGATGGTTATGGCCCCGCCAGCAAAGGCAAGACCCACGCAAAGATCTACTCTAGAGAAGCTGGGCACTCTAGACTACAGGGAACACTTGGCAAGGAAGCACGCAGAGGGAGATAAGGCGGATAGTCTTTTGGCATGGCATTGCATATCATCTGCATAATTGAAAGTGCACACATTTATTTCACCCAGTGACTGAATTAATGAAAGAATGTACAAATTGAACAGGTGCAGGGACAGGGAAGATCCCTGAGGCACGCCCAGGTCAAATTAACTTTGGGAGCTGTGAATTGGGAAAGATGGACCAATTGGGAGCAATAGAATAGTATATAGTCTCACATGTAGTATAAACATCCGTGGCTCACACTTTGCAATGCACAGCAGTCAGAGCCATACATTTCTTGGATTCCCATCTATAAAAGTCTCTTACCCAATCAATAAAGTCATGTGCCCTAATATATTTTCAAGTCATGACAGGTCAATGCATAACCAGTTGGAAAGGAAGATCAGATATGTAAATTCTTGTTTGAACGTCCTGCAGGGTGGCATTAAGATTCTTATGTTATGTTATGTTATGTTGTGTTGTGTTATGTTTTGTTATGCTGTTATATCACAGTTACTGGAACAGTAAGCATTCTACTAATACTATGTATTTTTGGTGTTAGTGTAGACCCTTGATATTTCAACAGGTTTGACATTACCAGGCCCTAAGTTACATCTTTGTGCAATCTGATGTCTTGAATGTGGGAAAAAGCATTAGAGTCGCAAGACATGGATTATGTCACTGCTCTAATCTTCCATTCACTTTAATCTTGTCAAAAGCACATTTTCAGCCAATGTTTCCAGCTCCACTTTTTCCAGTCCCCCATACATTTTTGAAAGTGCCTCTTTAATAAATAGCTGAGCCTTAGCTGGTGTTACATGCCATACTGTGCCAAGCAGTGCAGAGTGTACTCACAACTTCCGCTCCTTCCTTGAAGTGCCCTGACTCTCACATCCTCTTTATCCCTCACCGTTGTCAGTCAATAAAATCCATTCTAAGGAATTATCTTCACCAACACTGTAGACAGATGATACCCTCACTATGACTATTGGCATTCTCTTGAAGCTGCAGTTACTAAGGAACTTCCTATTTAATCATAATGGGACAGACGCAGAACAGATGCAGACTGGCCTTTGGTCCACTGAAGTATCAGAGTACAGGTAGTGTTTTTTCCATTCTGTAGAAATTTGTCAGTTTCATTAATAAGGACAATTTCACGTATGTACAGGATTACTGATAGCATCCTATTGGGCACACTGTTTATTTTCCCAGACCTGATTTTGAGGATAATTAGTATAGGGTACTTGTGAACCCTTCTAATCCTTTTTAGACACCAAGCATGGATGCACATGTTTCATGGACCTAGGATCTTGGAATGATGGTTTAAAAACATGTAATGGTCATGAAGAGTACTTGACAAACAACACTCTTAGTAAACAGGTTCAGAATATGGTGTCTCCAACATATAAATGATGAAAATATTCTGGAAAAACTAAATAGTCATTTAAGGCCCATCTCACTGAACATAGGAGTAATGTCAAAATGACATCAGCTTAATTAGCTCATCAAACATTATGCATCCTTGAAACATAAAAAACCCACCAGTGGCAAGCCTTTGATCGAGCTGAAATAAAGTTCAAGGGATGGGACAGATTAACAGATTATCCTGAATGGGAAGTATATTTAAATATTAGGAGAAAATAGTATCAGAAGGGCTTAATATTCCACTTGGGTCACATATAATTTAAAACCAACATCATTAAACTATTTGTATCTATTATTCATGAATGTGCTTGATTTTATTGTTTTTAATTTCCCTGCATCGATTCTACTACCAACTGGTAATCATCATTGCCTAAAGTTCCTGTACTTGCTATACATAAAGCTACATAAAGCTTTCTCTTTTTCTAATTTTCCTGTCAAAAAGTTTTGTTTTATGGGCTTTTTTAAGAGCCTCTACATGTCAAACCAACTTACTTGAGGCACGTACACTCATATACCTCTTACAGGACAATACTTATCAAACAGCAGGAGTGCCCACACGGCTCCAATATGTACAAATCACTGCCACAATAAAGTAAGAACAGCACTTGTGCTCCTTGTCTATCCATTTATTTGGCTACAGTTAACATTTGTGGATCTATTAATGTAGCAAAAAGAAATACACACACATTTAGAGGGGCAATTTGCTGCAGTATTTACAGGAATTGGACCTCAAGAATGTAAAGCAACAAGAACTATCATTGACTATGTGAGTAGATCTGGCCTTTGTACAATCCATGCACACATGCAGAGCACATTTGCATGTACCAATAAAGACATCACTCACACAGAAACACATGTTCACAAAGGAATCTCACCTTCTGGCACTCTGACACAAATGAAGCAACCAAAAATGCATCCCTGAGTAGCAGAAGCATTATAACGAACACCATATGGTAATGCAGATATAGCTCTGCTAGACACTACTGGTAAAAATATCACCATTAAGAAGGCTAGGGCTGTATACATGAGGTAGATTATATAATACTACTCACCCCATTGCACTCTATATCTATAGTCCTGTGTTAGACCTCCCAGTCTTAGAGTGGTCTTCCCTAAACATTTTGCCTTCACACCTATTCTTGCTGATCTCATTTTTGTTGGCCTTAGAACTCTGTGCACTTTACCATTTCTTTACCATTTCTAACCAGTTCTAAAGTGCTCGCGCTCTCTTCTTTAAACTTGCCATAAATGGCTTGTACCCAATGGGTACATTTAATTTTCTTGTAAGCCCCTGGTAACATGATACAATGAGTACCAATGGCCTGTAAATGAAATTATATGAGTGAGCCCGAACACTTATTGTGCCATCCACTTACTTAGCCCTTTAAAACAAGTCTCCAATCTGCCTTTGCAACCTGTTTGCGCAGTGTTAAACTACCATTTCGACCTGGCAAAATAAACCCAGAAATTCATTTTTAATGCATACTAGATATATATTCTAGGCCAGAAGACAAGGTGCAGTGTATTTAAAATGCTAACATGTACCTTTAGGTTTCACATGTCCTGGTAGCAGAAAACACGCACATTAATTTTACACTACTGTGAGGCCTACCTCTTCTGTAGGATAACAATAGGTTACCTTATTACACTTAATAAGTGATAACTTTCCATTGGAAGCAGATAGACAGCTCCAATTTGGTGTCTATGGAATTGTAAATAAAATCCCACGTTAGTGGTGACATCTGATTTTAAGTTACAATTCTGAAAATATCAGTTTTAGAAAGTTGTCATTTACTTGTCCTAACCGTTTGGCGTCTGCTGCCTGTATTCTGGGCCACTTAACTAGGTGTAGTTGACAGGTGGTCTTTGTGTATTACTCTCAGACAGTGAGACAGAGGTAGGGTAGGTGTTGGCAGGATGGGCAGCTCTGAGTGTATGAAGGGGAAGAGCGGTCACCTTCCATGCTTGAACATCGCAAAAGCCCTCCATGAGCGTTCTCACAAAGGAAATTGACAATAGTCTATTGTGAACCCCACAAGCTAGGCCAGAGGCAGGAAACTCCAAGCACCTTTAGGGGGTGGGAATCTCTAGAAGAGTCTCCTCCTACATAACAGGCACCTTGTATAAATATTTAACATCAGATCCCAACTATTCAGTACAAATTTGGCTCTGTGGAAATCTCAGGAGAAGGACTGTTGTGCTCCTCTGCAAAAAGGACTGCCACTCTTTTGCCCTGCTGCCCTACTGCTTGAGTGAAGGACTGGATCTGCTTCTTGAGCCCAGGACCAGCAGAATTACTCCAAGGGCCATTTGGTTGGCTTCCTCCATCTTTTGTCCAACACCAGAACTCAGCCAACTGTGAGATCTACACTTCCACATTGTGCCACCCCAGTTCTTCACCCTTGGAAGTGGGCCTGAAGGTGCTCTACCAACCTCATCTGTGGTCCCAGCAGAACTGATGCATCGGAGCCGCAGCAAGATACACTGCCAACTAGAAACACTGCATTGGAGCCAATGTGTGGTGCACCACTTCACCAAACTCCTCATCGGGATTGCTGGATGGTTAGTCTGTGGCGCAGGACTCCAAATCTCCGCATTCAGCTCTCCAGGAATTGCCACTTGCAACACATCTTTAATGCATGCATTCGCATCACAAGCCCCTTATCGACGGCATCCCGACGACGGCGCAGGACTCTTCATCACAAGCTCTGCAGCTTCTTTGAAACCAGCCTGTGTGTGACGCATCTGAACGCATGAGTTTGCATCAGAAATCTCTCATTAACGGCATCCTCAACAACAATGCCGTACTTCGCACTGCAGCTCCTAGGAATCTCTGCTGTGCGACGCATCCTCGATGAGTGACTCCGCATTGCTTTTCAACTTGGATGTAAGGCACTCTTGTTTAGTGGACCTAACTGGGTTGCTGTAGCTGAGCCACGCTCCATCACAGTCTGATTGAACTTGTGACTTTGTCCTGTTCCGGAGTGACCAGACGTCCACATTTGGCGCTTTGTATGGTTTGGTGCTATTTTCAATTCAATGTTTAAAATTGCATTTCTCCAGTGCTACGGACTAGATTTTGGTTGTTTTGTGCTTAAATCATTGATTACATTTTACTCCATTTTTATAAATTGGTGTAGGACACTTTGTGTTGTGTTTCACTTTATTACTGTTTGAAGTGCATCATAAATACTTTAAACATTGCCCCTAAATTAAGCCTGACTGCTTTTGTGCCAAACTATCAGTAGATTAAGCACACATTAATTTCGGGGGTGCCTCTGACTTCACCCTTTCAAGGACTGTGGTTGCTGTTTGAGTAGGGATTAATCCCCTCAATGTTTAACCCCATTTCTTAAGCACTGTTAACAACTGGAAATAATAACGACCTCAATCACTACCTACCTGTTTTGTTAAGCCTATGTGGTCTGTCGGGCTGATCAACTTCCTTGGACTTATTCATCTGTCTCTCAATCCTAGCACAAATATGCTTCTGGGTGAATATCCACTTTGAAATAGTCCTCATTCATTAATCAAGGCATGCAATATCTCCCAAAATACATCCATTGCCTCTGCTCTATAAGGAGACCATTTTACACGGGAAGCTGTTGACCTGAAATGCACTACTATTGCGTCCAAATCCAGGGCCGGTTGTGTGATTAATACCTTAAATCATTTATATCTTTTTCAGTAAAAATCATGTCTGAGGTCTGGGAAATCCCATGGTAGCCTTACTTGTGCTACCCAGCTTGCATCAGTACAGGAACAGCCAATAGCATTCTTGGGCCTATCACTGTTGTGGGTACTGACTGTGTGGACGCCCCCCGGGCCGACCAACTCAGTCATGCCCACTCTCCCTTATTCTTTATGTAGGCTGCTGTATGCAGCCTACGGAGAGAAAATGGTCCGGCTGGGGTGCTCTCCCCTGCACCTCCCCAATCACAACGCTGCCATTGTTGTGATTGGCTTAGGGCTGGGGAAGGATGCTGCCTGCTGGCTGCTTTCTGTTAACGCTGGACCCACCTGCACCATTACACAGGAGCAGAGGCAGTGCTGGCCGTAAGGTAGTTTTTTTTATTGATATGGCCAAGGACAAACTTATAGTGTTCAATGAAGTGTTGTACCATTGTTTATCACCACCTGCATATTTTCTCTTGCTTCTAACTTTCATTTTAACGGGGTCCCATGAAGCGTTTGTTTTTGATCCTTTTTGTCTTGCTATCTAAGTAAACCATGGCCTCCTCCTAGCGTGCCTCAGCCCTAGCGCTGCTGCTCTAAGTACTGCAGGCCCCCTGCACCGTCATTCCTAGAACTCCACCACTGCCATCTGCCAAGGCCAAACAATGCAGCCAAACACTGGAAGTCCTCTGTACCCCAGCACCAATAACAGCAAGGACAGGCCAAGTGAAAGAGCTCCAGCACTGCCATCTGGCAGGCTTCACAATAGCTGCAGTCAGTGCACAGAGTGCTCCCCCTCTCTCCCGTGAGCATGCCAACCGTTGCATAAAAATACCTCTGTGAACTAGAATGTTCCCATTCTCCAGTCCTGAGAATATCTTCACTCACTCGATGACTACTTTGCCAACTTGATGGAACGGGCTCTTCTGGTTTCATTTATTCAGCGGTCGAAGTGGGCGGGATCGGCAGGGCACGGCGTGCCCCTACTTCTTTCATTTAACTGATTCCGTTCCCCTACTTTTTTAGTTAAACACTCATCCCAGAGCCAGAAATAGCCAAGGCCCAAAGATAGTCACTGAAAAAGCGCTTCAACACCCCATTCAGGGGTAGCAAGCACTATATAAAGGCAAACCTTTTTCCCTCTTCTATCCCTACACTATTCTTCTTGATCCATATAACTGACTAACATCCGCCACTCAGATTATTTTTCATATTTCGCTATACTAATTCACCGTTAATCCTTTATGGGTCCCGAAGTACTGTGCTACTCACAGAAAAAGTGATTAGATGCCACGTCAGGGGTAGTAAGCGCTATAAAAAATAAATGCAATTACAATACAATAAAAGATAGAGTGGTCTCAAAATGGCAAGATTGATTTTATTCACCAAAACATTTGATTTTATTCACCAAAACATATTAGCTCCACTTTACTAAGTTTGCCAGTGAAGCGCTGCTTGTTTTCTTGTCTTTCTTTGAACAACATTGTTTTCCATGGGTGGAGAAGGGCACCATTCCTGGAGGTACTGGGTGCGTTATTTTTGCAAGTATATTACATTTCTAAAATCACTTGCTGCCTCCTTCCAGGCTTCCAGCAATTTCGGAAACAATAAAAATGTAAGGATAACTTTGGTGATTAATGTTCTTCCTAGAGAGAGATGGAGTTTTATCGAGGGGAAGTTTTGTCTCGTGGAAAGGTAGCGCAGAGGGTTAATGTGCCTGCTCAAAGAACATGTACCATGCAGATCACAAAGTGCACATAATGCAAACAGGTCAATGAGATCCTTTTGTCAGAGAGATCCTTTTTTTACTTGCAGTTTATAAGTCAACATCATAACATAGGATAGTGAGCTATTAACTGTCATCTAAGAGTTGCAATCAAACTGCAAGGTAAAAATTAGAGAGTTATGTTTTTTCCCCCGAGTCTTCGATTATCCTAATGTTGCAAAGGTTGTTCATAAGGATAAAATCAATTCTGATTATTAAAGAGAACCCCCAACCATGGTATTACATTCTAAATTCAGAGTTTGTGTTTCTCTAGACCAATCACTATTAAACCATACTGCTTACTAGTATAGTGTCATGTGACTCCTTCACCTTGTAGCACTTTTTCTTATGTATTTCCTATAGAGTGATTTAGTGTGTGTGATGTAAAGTGCTCTGACACCCTACACTGGTATCAGTGACGCTGTAAATCAAATCAAATGCATCTGAGCGAGACAGTGGTTATGGAGACTCAAGGGGCACTGTTGAAGGGTGGTAGCGAGGGAATCCATGGCAGAGGGAGTCATTGGGGGGCACCAACAAACATTGTCATACAGGGCTCCACAGTGTTAAAGCCGGCCTTGCCCTTGAGACGAGTCTGCTGCAGCCATTGGTACCTCCATTGGCCTTGTTTCAGCAGTAGTACGTGCAACTCACCAGGGGTCGGCGATGCAGGATTTGCACGCACACCAAACTTAGTTCACAAACTTCATGGTCTCGCTGCTTCATGCACAAGCACTTTAAATATGTGCTAGTTGCTCTGGGGCCACTGGAATTATGTAGCAATGGAAGACAATTTTTTTCTGCAGTGTTGACTAAATTATGCAGCAAAAAAAAGCTGCAATGTAAGCTGTATATTTTCTGATACTTTATTATTTTTACACATGCTAACAGTCTTCAAAGATTTTGCCTTATTAGTGGCAGTGCATCATACAAATGCAGCAGTGAGAAGCGTGATCAGTCAACCTTTGCATAGGGCTGTCCACTTCACAGGAACACAAGTCTCTTTTGTGTGTAACTTTTGATCCGTTTGAGCTACAAACAATTTATTAGTTAAAATCGTGAAATTATGCAGCAGCTGATGCATTATGTGGCAAATATTGGAAAGCCATATTTGTATAGAAAACATTTGCACCTAGGATATTTTGTCATTCATGTTTGAACTAGTCTTGTGGAAAAAGGGAGAAGTGCTAATGACAGAAACGCCATGGCTCGGAGACAAATGGCTTGTGATTCCACTTTTAAGAATATTTGGGACATTCTGTGATTGGAAACAAATCCCACTTTGTGAATGTATTTTAATGTCAATAACTCATATTAAACCTTAAATAAATGTGGATGTATTGGCTGAATTAAATAACGTAATAAGCTGTAGCTGGGTAGTCATATGCCAAACAAAGACAAAAAATGTGAATGATTTGCTATTTATGGCCACACCTCTGACTCCACTCACTGACCCAACCCTTGGGTTGTTCCCGCCCGCTGATTCCCGCCCACAGTTCCCCTACTTTTTCCCCCCACTTCGACCACTGCATTTATTCATCCCCGAGTGGGAGGCAAGACATGGTCAGTTATCATCCTGCTTCCAGAGCCAAGGTCCAGGCTCTGTGTGTCTTTTAAGTGACAGATTGGCACTAAGTCCTGATGTCTCTGAAATCAAATATACTACCTGCCAAGCTTACAATTTTACAACTTTCCCATTTTCTTTCTGGGCGTATGTACCTGCTTCCTTTTTTGCACCTGTTCCTGAGGGAGAAATAAAGAGGGCAGATCCGTTCCATGGATACTGAGGCCTAAGGGTTATTCAGTTCATAATTTATATCATGTAATCCCCGAACCAATCAATCAATAGGAATGTGCACATGCACAGTTATCAGGAGAGTCCCCCATCCACTGTTCCCATAACATTCCTCTGCCTAAATTGTATCTGCTGACTATGGCACCCCAAATCAGAAAGAGCAATTGACTACCAAGGCGACGTTACTGGGATTAATAAAGTGCAGAGCCTGCTAATTACTTTGCCTCTTAGCTAATTACTTGCCTCTAAGTGCTTTGTGCAGACACTGGCCTGCGGTTGTGTTTCACTCGACAAAGGTTTCCCACTCAAAAGCATTCACGGCCAATCTGTGTGAGATGGACGTCAGCAACAAGTACAAATAGCCCCAAATCATTTAAAGCAGGGGGGTACAGCTCAGGTAACAACTTTATGAGGGGTGGTGTGCCACCCTCAGATGAGGAAACCGGAATTCAGGGTGGGCACTGCAGACTTTAGCAGGGGAACGTTGTTTCAGCAGGGTGAGGCGTGGTATGGAGTGGTCTAACGACACATCGGTCATAGAAAGGAACATGGTGACTAAGTTACAACACAAAGGAGAGTGGGTATAGGTTAGTGAAGGTGGCAGCCAGAAGGTGAGCAGGGTGTAAAAGTGTTCAAAATTCTGAGGTAAAGATGGATTCCTGAGGATTTTCCCAGGACTCGTAGGGGCAGATTTACCATGCTCTTGCATCGTTTTTGCTCAGCGGTTGCGTCGCTTTTTGTGACACAGCAGCAGCGTAAAAATAGGGCCCATTTAAAACCTGACGCATCTTGGGAGATGCCTCACGTTGTAAAGCCCAGCATCACATTAAACCTGCATCCGGTATAATGTATGCAGTGTGGGTGTTCCAATGCAAAACAGCCTCAAAAGAAGTGACTCAGTGAAATCTACAAGATTTCACAGCACCACTTCTAGGGCGCCACTGCAACAAATTCTTATGCCCGCTTGATGCAGGCGTTAGGAGTAACGCAACAAAATGAGGATAGGTCTCCCCTTGCATTGCTGGAGTTGCGTTGTGCTTGCAACACAACTCCAGCAATACGTGACTTTTGCATCAACAGATGTGTCTGTCAATCCTTGCGCCATGGTGCGCCGTATTGTAAATACGGCGCATCCATAGTGGCGCAAGGTTTCTCAACGTGGCGCATGGAAAGTGACCCATCTTCACAGATGCGTCACTTTCTTGTAAATCTGCCCCCAAGGACCTAAAGTGCACCCCAAATTGAAAGTTGTAGAATCTTTCAAGGCAGATTGGATTCGTTGCTGCCTTGGCTTCTAAGTGACACCAAGCCACTCTAAAGTGAACATTTTAGAGGGTTAGTGTATGCATTGGGGTCATACAGCATCGCTCACAATGTAAGGTGCTTGAGGGCAGTGTGAAGCTGGCACTGGTGGGCAGGTGAGCGGTCTAGTGGTTGCTGAGCCTTTTTCTATTTCTTTTGCGCAAACTGGCTCCTCAGGCTGACAAACGTGGCGAGTAAGGCTGCGGGCGTGTATTAACGCTGCTGATGTTTTAATACTTTATCCAGCTGACTACTAGCTGTTCTCCTTTTTAAAAATTGATATTTTGTGTTTATGTGTTATTGCGCTTGCACTATTGACTTCTGGACACGGTAACTTGCTCACCTGATCTCTTCCGCTCCTGACCCCGTTCCGCCTCGGCAGTGTGCCGTTTGAGCGGAGGGTCCTCTACACGAGCGCCACTTCCTGCTTTGCACCACTTTCGCCCTGCCTCTCCACCTTGCAGGTGAGCGGTCTAGTGGTTCACGTCATCCAGCATATATGGCGACTTGGAGGAAGCGCAGCGGACGAGCGCAGCGGGAGCGCCGACTTCGTGCCGAAGTCGCGCACAAGTCAAGCCCGTCTGCGCCCGTCTGCGCCCGTCTGCGGCCGTCTGCGGCCGACTGGGGCCTGGGGCCATGCATACTGCTTGTCACATTACCTATTCTTCCCAGGATCTACACTTGCTTCAGTGCTCCGCCTCACTTGCCCCCCATGTTGCTGATATTGCCCATACTTGCGGCATCTTGACTTCCCACCGTCCCCATGACTTTTCGGTCAGGCCCCCTACCCTTACCTCTCATAGTAATGCAGTCTTTACACCCACCATGATCAGTTCTCATGACTCCCACTCTATTTCTATTGTTTACCTCAACACTCGCTCGCTTCCTAAACACCAACTGGAAGTGTTTCAATTATTGGACAATGGTAACATCGATATCCTGCTCCTCTCTGAAACCTGGCTTCATGAGGACTCTTCCGCCGACATCCTGGCTGCCGTCCCCACAGGATTTTATATCCTTCAATCCAACAGGGCAACGGGTAGATCGGGTGGCGGAGTAGCTGCCATTATTCGCTCCAAATTTCAATTCACAACTCTAATAGCTACTCCTATTCTAAATTCTGACATTCTCACCCTGAAATTCATGTCCCCTAAATATTCCTTCATGTGTGTTTTAGTGTATCGCCCCCCTGTTAATATGCCCCTTTTCTCATCCCATTTCGGTGATCTTATCTCTCAGTTGGTCATTAATTCCGCTAGAATTCTGATTATAGGTGACTTCAACTACTGGCCATCAGACTCCCAGGAAAGTGGCCTGTCAGTTCAATTCACAGACCTTCTATGTGGCCTCAATTTCCAACAGCACATTTTTGTAGCAACCCATAACAAAGGCCATACTCTCGACCAGGTATGGACGGCAAACCTGGACATTTCTCATCCCCTATTTTACCCTTGCACCTGGTCCGACCATTTCTTTATTTCTTTTTTACTGAAATTTTTTCTGCCTACCCGCCCTCCACCGGTGTCGAATTTCTCGGCAGGAAACTGGAAACATGCTGATATTCCCCATTTTCATTCTATCCTGTCAACCACACTCCCCAGCGATAACTTTGACATTAAGGGGGACGGTGGCAGCTTCTCCTCACCCCGCTTGGCGCCATTCTCAGAGCATTCTGCTCTCAATTGTTTTATTTCTGTTGAACTGCTAAAATAGCTCATTTTAAATACTACTCGCTAATCAGGAATAGCGTTTTAATAAGGGGTCAGAATTGTTGCTGTGTTGTGACTGATTTTGCTCGTTGTACTCTGTAAAAACAATCGCATACCCACACGGACTGAGGGACCAGCTCCTGTGTTGTTTGACCTGTGCCTGCACGCCCAGTCCGACCCTACAGCCAATCACGGGTGCGGAAGGCGGGGCAGAGCCAGGAACATCCGGGGAGGCGAGCGCTTAGCGCTCTAGCTCTCCCAGAATCGAGGGCTATAAAGATAGCGAGGAGGCAACCGTTTGTGCGGTAAGGGGGACGGTGGCAGC
The DNA here is from genome assembly GCF_964263255.1 of Lissotriton vulgaris. Taxonomy (NCBI): domain Eukaryota; kingdom Metazoa; phylum Chordata; class Amphibia; order Caudata; family Salamandridae; genus Lissotriton; species Lissotriton vulgaris. The sequence goes on from NC_141700.1 coordinate 403,863,404, forward strand.
TTCTCATCACCCCGCTTGGCGCCATTCTCAGAGCATTCTGCTCTCAATTGTTTTATTTCTGTTGAACTGCTAAAATAGCTCATTTTAAATACTACTCGCTAATCAGGAATAGCGTTTTAATAAGGGGTCAGAATTGTTGCTGTGTTGTGACTGATTTTGCTAGTTGCACTCTGTAAAAACAATCGCATACCCACACGCACTGAGGGACCAGCTCCTGTGTTGTTTGACCTGTGCCTGCACGCCCAGTCCGACCCTACAGCCAATCACGGGTGCGGAAGGCGGGGCAGAGCCAGGAACATCCGGGGAGGCGAGCGCTTAGCGCTCTAGCTCTCCCAGAATCGAGGGCTATAAAGTAACTCGTCGGCATCAACGCGCAGTGTTGACGCGCAGTGTGGCTCCTACTCCTGCGCCTAAGACGAGCCAAAGACCAGCCCGTCTGCGCCCGTCCGTGACAGGACGGGGCTAGGGGCAGGGGGCTATGGCGGATTCTATACACCCCCTCGAGTCGCTTCTCCGGCATGGTCTCACGTACACCAGTCAATCCCTACTCACCTTAAACAGGTATGCCACCACTTTGTGCTCACATAAGGTACTAGGCAATCTGGAGGGACCGTTTTCTTGCAGGATCTGTCGTACTCAATTCACTAGTAGTGCTGTAATCACTCCTTGCCAGCTAAAATCTACTAACTGTCAGCCAAATCCGCCTGACAGCTTAAATGATTTAACTCTGTCTTGCAAAAACCTACTGTGTAATGTTCGCTCTTTAGTCACCCATTCCACCCAGGTCTGGGATTTGATAACATCAGAAAAGCCACATCTATGCTTTTTAACAGAGACGTGGTTGAAGCCCCACTCTGTTCCGGCTATTACTATGGGGGTACCACAAGGATACAAATTAGTAAGGATGGACAGGCCAATAAAAACTGGAGGGGGATTAGCTATTGTTTTTAAACAAGAAATTGAGGTAGTGGTCACTGAGACCGTATGTAATCCGCAAATGGAGCTCCTCATTTTCACTGTAAACCCTAATTCTAAAGAAACAAGGAAGGGAGCACTAGTTTATCGACCCCCAGGTCCACCTGGGAATTTTTCTCTCCAACTTGTTGAAATACTGGCCCCACATATACAGATGGACTCTGATTTCATCTTGGTAGGGGATTTCAATGTCCATAGTGAACTTTCCTCCTGTGTGGAGGCACAGACACTCTTGGCAGATCTAACCACCTTAGGTCTGCACCAAGTTAATCAGGGACCCACACACTTAGCCGGTCACACTCTGGACCTTGTGCTATATAATTCCACTTCTATAAAGTGTTTACCTCCCTGCCAAGTGGATTGGACTGACCACTCTATCATTGAGTTTTATACTCGACTCAATCATGTGCCTAAGGGAGTACTGAAAACCTTGGCCGATGTTAGAAGACCCTGGAACAAATTAACGCCTGAGAGCTTTAGGGAGAATTTTATCGAACCTAATTGGGCTGAATGTGGCGATAATGTCACTGCCGCACTAGCTGCTCTCAATGAAGCGGTAACTATCTCCATTAATCATGTTGTTCCTTTTAGAACATACAAACCCCGACCTGCCCCAAAACAAGAAGTCTGGTACACAGACGATCTCAGGCAACTAAAAATCACGGCACGGAAATCGGAAAAACAATGGAGAGTCACACATAAGGCTGAGGATAAAGACATTTATAGGACCTCCCAGAAAAATTACCACAAAGCCATTCGATCTGCTCGGAAACATCATATAGCAGACCAAATAACAGCTGCGGGTAAAAATGCGAAAGTCCTTTATCAGATCTTACAGACCTTTGTCAAGCCTGCAGCCTGTGAAACAGAGGGGATTGAGTCCCAAGAACTCTGTAATAACATCTCGCAGTTTTTTGTAAGGAAAATAGAAGGCATTTATGCAAAGATCTTAGCCTCGAACTCCTCCTCTAACACCTTGAGAACTGTTGATAGTATGGCTCCCCTTCACCTCTGTACAACAGAAGACAATGCTAACAAGCTTGTTGAATTCCCACCTATATCAATCGAGGACATTGGCACTCTAATTAATCAAACCAAGAGTGGATGCCCATCAGATATTGTTCCAGCTCGGATCATGTCTCTCTTAAGGGATGATCTAGGAGTAGGGATTCAACGGGTGCTTAATCTATCTTTAGGATCAGGTGAAGTTCCCCTTGATTGGAAGCGTGCTTTGGTGAGGCCTCTATGGAAGAACAACTCCATTCCATGGACTGACCTCACTAACCTGAGACCCATCTCTCTTCTCCCTTTCTTAGGGAAGCTTGCCGAGAAGTTTGTTAACCGGCACTTATCTAACTACATCGAGAGTGCAAGGGGACTAGATCCCTCTCAATCGGGTTTCAGACCTAGGCATAGCACCGAGACCGCCCTGCTGTCCGTCACTGACAATCTTCACATGCTTCAGGATAAGGGGTACTCCGTTATCCTGGTGTTATTAGATTTGTCAGTGGCGTTTGACACGGTGTCACATGAGATCATGACCTCCAGACTAGTTAACATCGGTCTGGGTGGCAAGGCGCTGGCATGGCTAAGGAGCTTCTTCAGCAAACACACTCAGAGAGTAATACTGGGCCCCTACCAGTCAGAGGAGGTGGAGATCTCAAAGGGGGTGCCACAGGGCTCCTGCTTGAGCCCAACGTTATTCATTATCTATGTGGCACCCCTAGCTAACATCATGAGATCCCACGGGTTTATCCCTGTATCGTATGCAGACGATACACAACTCCTCTTTCCGTTTAAAATCATGACTCCTGAAGTGCGCCACTCCTTTGCCCAAGGGATGAAAGAAGTAGCACACTGGATGGCAGCAAACCTCCTTCAGTGCAACGTCTCCAAGACGGAGGTGATGCTCTTTGGGGAAGCCAAACGACTGTGGACTCCGGACTGGTGGCCTTGTGATCTTGGCCCAGTCCCTGAGCCAAAAATGGTAGTGAAAGACCTGGGAGTCAAACTGGATCAGGAGCTCACCCTAAAACATCACGCTACTCATGTAGTAAGCTCCTGTTTTCATGTCATTGGACTTCTCCGAAGGGTGTTCCCCTTGCTACCTGATTCCACCAGGAAAACTTTAGTTCAGTCGCTCGTGCTGAGTAGACTGGACTACTGTAACGGTCTGCTGCTAGCCGCCAACGAAGGGGTCATCGCTAGACTTCAAGTCGTGCAGAACACGGCTGCCCGCCTTGTTCTCAATGCCCCGGCCAGGACTCCTTCAAAGCCGCTTCTCAAAAAACTCCACTGGCTCACCATAAAACAAAGAGTGCTGTTTAAAACTTGCTGCACTATCCACAAGTGCCTGTCTGGTAGAGGCCCGGAGGACTTAAATAAGAAATTCACTCCATATATTCCCGCAAGAACCCTGAGATCCGGAGACCATGAACTATTATGTGTCCCCAGATTCTGGAAAAAACGACAAGGTGGAAGAGCTCTGTCAGTGGCAGGCCCGAAACTTTGGAATGAACTTCCATTGGAAATCAGAGCATGCAGAGAACATTTTCCCTTCAGGAAAAAGTTAAAAACTTTCTTGTTTAACTATTGATACTGTTGAATATTAATAACACATGACAGGGCTATTTGCTTTCTGATGTTGCCAATGGCGCGGAGATACTCCCCAGGGAGTCGATTCCCAGCGCGGTATAAGTTTGCAAATAAATAAATAAATAAATAAATTAACACTCAAACTGCTACCCTGGATCAATGGCTGACCCAAGCTAGTGATGTGGTTGCTCCCATGAAAATCATCAGATCCAAACGCCCACATGACGCGCAGCGCTGGTTTACCGAACAACTAAAATTGGATAAATTGCTCCTCAGACAAGCTGAGCGTCGGTGGAGGCGAAACTATGACCCCTCACTAAAGACTATTTATACCGACCTATTAAAACTATATAAACAATCCATCATTTTGGCCAAATCCTCTTACTATTCCCAGAAAATCATTAGTTCAGCCTCAAAAACTAAGGATATTTTTTCCATTGTAGCTGAACTTTCCCTTCCTGATCTTGTCACTGTTCAGCCCCAACCCTCGCAGGCTCTTTGTGACTCCCTCAATTTATTTTTCATAGATAAAATCACTACCATTAAGAACAATATTCCCCCCCCCCGTTCAATGTCTGTGTTCTCCCTCCCTCGAACCCTTGTTGTTTGCATGAATTTCCTCCAATCTCTTTGGCTGAATTTATTTCGCTACTACATGTAGTTAGCTCTGGTTTCCCCAATGATTGTTGCCCCCCTCAAATCTTGAAGGATGCTTTCATGGCCTGTCCAGGTCCCCCACTAGACGTGCTTAATCATTCTCTCTCTACAGGCTCTGTCCCCGATGCTTTCAAAAAAGCTATTGTAGTACCCATCCTTAAAAAACCCGGCTCTGATCCAGCTGTTTTAGGTAACTATCGACCTATCTCCCTCCTCCCCTATCTGGGGAAGGTGCTGGAGACTTATGTCACCCGCTGTCTAAGCGCCTTCATTGAAAAATCTCACTTCCTAGATGACCAGCAGGCCGGCTTCAGACCGGCCCACTCTACGGAAGCGGTCGTTGTGGCTGTCATGGATGCGCTGAGACAGGGGGCCGACAAGAACCTGGCCCAGGCCTTGGTGCTACTAGACCTGTCTGCCGCTTTTGACACGGTCGATCATGTTATCTTGATCGACCGTGTCAGAAATGCGGGTATTCAGGGCCTGGCCTTGACCTGGATTGGGTCCTTCATTTAACAATGCTCTCAATCGGTTCAACTCTCCACTTTCTCTGCTCCCCAAACTTCACTTTCCTGTGGTGTCCCCCAGGGTTCTGCTCTATCCCACCTTTTATTTAATCTGTACATGCAACCCCTCCTAGCCTCCCTCCGCTACTCTCCTGTTACCATTTTCAATTATGCAGATGACCTGCAACTAATATTTCCCATCGATTCCTCTCCTCTCTCTTGCTCTAATTTTCAATCGATCATGCTTACCATCTATGAGTGGATGAACTTCAGCCAACTGAAGCTCAACCCCAGCAAGACTGAGTTGGTCCTGACCGGCGGGCCCTCAAATCCTTGGAGTCCCAACTTCTGTCCCCCAGCTCTTGGCTCCCCCCCTGCCCAGTCAAGTCCGTGAAGAGCCTTGGTGTCATCATTTAAAGTGACCTGTCGATGAGGCCTCAAATCAATTCCGTCACCTCGGCCTGATTTTATCATCTACGCAGAATTGGTAAAATCCGAAGGTTTTTATCCTCAGAGGCTCTCATACTTGTTATTATGGCCCTTGTCACTTCACGCATTGACTATGCAAACTGCTTGTATGTGGGGATCCCCGCGTACCACCTTCATCGGCTTCAGCTGGTACAAAACCAGGCGGCCAGACTGGTTTTTCAACAGCCTAAGTACCAACACGTCATGTCCCTGCTGAAAAGACTGCATTGGCTCCCGGTCGCGTCCCGCTGTATTTTTAAAATGGGCTGCACCGTTTTCAAATCTCTTTCTGCCCATGCCCCTGCCTTTATTTCTCTTAGCCTCAACCGTCACATTCCCTCAAGGCATCTCAGGTCCTCTGCTCACAATCTTCTAATTACCCCCAGGTACAAACGTAAGAAACATGGAGGTGGCTGTTTCTCTTTTCTTGCTCCTTCTACCTGGAACTCTCTCCCTCTCCCTATCCGGCTTACTCCTGACTATATTACTTTTCGTAAAAACCTGAAAACCTATCTGTTCCAGCTAGCTTATGATTAGTCTCCTCACTCACACCTGCTCCTTCTCTCCACTTGTCTTTGAGCGCCATGAAACCAATTGGTGTCTGTGCGCGGTAACAAGTTCTTTTAACATAACACACATAACAGAGATAAGCTGGCTCTCATGGGCAGGATGTGAAGGTGGCATTAATGGATAGTGTGAGGTGCCAGAAACAGTGGACACTGTAAAAGTTAGTACAGATGAGCTCTCTCGTCCACATTCTATCTTGCTGTCTGTTACCATACGTTTTTTCTGCCACACTCTCAACATCTCTGTGTGGTCCTCTGTGTAATAACCTCCCCCAAAAAATCCAACACCCAGCAATTTCTTAAATGATAAATAATTCAATTGTATTACTTTATTAACCTTCCTGCTTCCTCAAGTGTGCTTGAAAATGCATCATTTGTCCACTCTTTTTTCAACATTTTCTCTGAGGGAGAACCCCCCCATTCCCCCCCCCGCCCCCAATACTCTTTACATTGTTCTGGCTCGCTAGCTACGCTTGCTCGCTGTAATGCAGTATGACAATAATTTTTCTTCACCACTTTCAAATGTCACCAGCTGCCACTATAATTTTGTAATGCTTAACATTTGCTATTATGGTACTCTTTTACATGCATTTTGTGGGTGTTTTGTGTCTGATTCCCAAACGCATATAGTAGTACATAAAAGAGTGCTATTATGGTAGTGTGTTTACGTACCCTAAAATGCATTTGTAAATCAGCCCCACTGTGCCAGAAAATAGTTTTAGCAATCCTCTCAAATTTAATATTATATTCTTCTTTTAATCTCCGATTGTATACAGAAATAAATTACACAATAGCGGTCAAAGTACACAATTAAAATATTTGGTGTGTTTTATAAGCAATTGTATTGCTTTGAAATTCAGTTTTGTATTTAAAATAAATGTGCATTTCATCCATCTGAGGTAAATTCATGCTTATTGCTTTTAAAATATGTATACTGTTGCTGAAATGTTTACAGTATTCAGATGTAGCAATTCAATTCGGCTCTTTCGACCAAAAATAAGATATATATAAAGTTGAAAATGTCTAGCCTTTAGCAATAGGTTCTATACACTCTGAAATCATGAAATCTACTTGATCACTGTGCACTTACTTCCTCCCACTCATTAAAATTGCATCAGTGCGGCTGACATAGACTATTAATACCACAAAGTCATTGTCTGCTGCTTTTTATAACAGAGCATACATTACCAACTGCTTTGCCATTAGATTCCCTGAAAACGGTGTTATATTGCATTCTGCATGACAACGGAAAATGAACTGTTTCTGTGGAAACCATGCAAATTATTATTATAAGATTTACATTTTGCAACTTAGCCTCAGATATCACCTGAGTTCATCTTGAAGGCTGTGTAAATCCACATTATCCAACTTAGTCTTTGTGGCAGACAAAAATACATCCTGTAGAATGACCTATAAGCTTCTATAAACCGAGGCTGATCATGCTAAATATGGTCGATTGAGGGGCTGCGTGTGACTTAAAATTAGACTGTGCTTCGAATAATTAAAGTCACACGGGGGTATGTAATGGGTTCAGAATATATGGGGGAATGTAGAAAACCAACAAGTTATTATCGGCGCCAAAATGAAAAAATATAAATCAGGCAACGTAAAAAGCACGAGTCATTAATAAGGAAATTCAACCAGCTGGCCTCTAAAGGGCCACTGTTCTGTCTGTTGATCTCCAATTAGAAGCACCGAGATTGCTGCAATCATCTATTCTTTATTAAATCAAAAATCTCTCGAGTGCTCGGAGAGATTTTTGATTTGTTATAGTTTCTACTTCGGTGGAACATAGTAGATGTTTGATCCACACCTCTTTCCTTGTAGCACCCATTTGGACACTCAATTTAGATTCATCCCTAAAAACTGGAGAGCGCCCGTGTGTCTGTTGGTATCCAATCATATTAACATCTATTCTTTATTAACTGATTGCTTAATGTCTAAACAGGTGGGGCTTTTTTTTCTCTCCCCATGGACAGACCCCTTCTCTAACCCCCCCCCCCCCCCCCCCCCCATTGAGTTTCAGGGTGGTCTGGTGCCCTTCCCGCTCTGCAAAGGAATTAACTTTACTTCTTGTGGGGGCAAATCTGAAGCAATTCCTATATTGAAGACACTGCAGAGGAGTTTATGAACTCGCAAAAGCTCATGAGTGTGTGGTCATTCACACGCTCTCAGGACAAATGGGGCTTTGATCCACCCGCTCACCTTCCCTTCTATGGGACATACTATGCTGTAATTGCACTCAGTTGTGGCTGGAGGTGAGCGCAATTGGGGAGTTTCATTCTGCTGAATTCACACTGTAGTGCAAACCCCTTAGTACCATTACATAAGCATGTATGGACACCAAGAGATATCCAATCCAGTGTATACCCTCCAGTGCCCTGACATAAGAATGTATGGGCGCCGAGGGATATCCACTCCAGTGCATACCCCTCAGTGCGCTTACATAAGAATGTATGGGCACGGAGGGATATCCACTCCAGTGAATACCCCCCAGTGCCCTTACATAAGAATGTATGGGCACCAAGGGATATCCACTCCAGTGCATACGCCTCAGTGCGCTTACATAAGAATGTATGGGCACCGAGGGATATCCACTCCAGTGCATATCCCTCAGTGCCTTTTCATAAGAATGTATGGGCACCACAGGATATCCACTCCAGTGCATACCCCCCAGTGCCCTTACATAAGAATGTATGGGCACCAAGGGATATCCACTCCAGTGCCTACCCCTCAGTGCGCTTACATAAGAATGTATGGGCACTGAGGGATATCCACTCCAGTGCATACCCCCCCCCCCCCCCCCAGTGTCCTTTCATAAGAATGTATGGGCACCGAGGGATATCCAATCCAGTACATTTTTAAGTAAGAGCACAGAGCGGTATGCACTGCATTCCCCTCTGTTCCCTTACATAAGTATGAAAGTTCACCAGTGCATACTCATCAATGCCCATACATACTTACATAAGGGCACTGATGGATATGGAGTGCAGTGCACTGCAGTGCCTATCCCTCAGTGCCCTTACATATGAATGTATGAGCACCGATGGATATCCATTCCAGTGCATACCCCTCGATGTCCTTATATTCCTATGTAAGAGCACTGAGCGGTCTGCACTGCATCCCCCTCGGTTCCCTTACATAAGTATGTACGGGAACCGAGGGGAATGCAGTGACATACATAAGTATGTAAGGTCACTGAGGCGTATCCACTTCAGTGCATACTCATCTGTGCCCTTACCTACTTACGGACGGGCACTGACGGGTATGCAGTGCAGTGCACTCCAGTGCAAACCCCTCAATGCTCTTACATAAGTATGTATGGGCACCGAGGGATATCCAGTCCAGGAAATACCTGTCAATGCCCTTATATTCCTAAATAAGAGCACTGAGAGGTATGCACTTCATACCGCTCGGTTTCCTTACATAAGTATGTAAGGGAACCGGGGGTATGCATAGCTGTGCAGTGGTCTTTAAACAGGGCTGAAAGAGGTAAAAACCGAGGTAAAAACCGACTGCAGAATAAACTTCATCTCTAGTGCCTTTTAAACAAAGAGGGAATGATACCTCATCAGCCTTTTTAAAAATTAAAACCACTGCCGATTAATTCTGTCAGCGGCGTGGCAGAATTTAATTAGCAATTACGCTGAATTACTAAATTCCTCCAATTCTACCGGTGGAATTAATTATGCCGCCCAGGCCTAGTAGTGACATACTATTAGGCCACAGTTAAAACATTTTATGCATTTGTATCCCTTTGCGGTGCCTGGCAGGTATAAATGGAACCATTTTAAGCGATTAGTGAACATGTACAGCCGAAAATGTCTTTCTGAATCTATACCCACATGTACACTCTCTACGCATGGATGCTATTTAACGAGAATCGGGATGTCACATACATTTTCAGAATTGCACTTGGAACACTGCACCTGTCGTAGGCTTCCAGCTATAGCTCTGGCAGTATCATGCATGTGACATTTGTCTGAGCTGCCATTTCTCCAATGTGGAGTTGGATACACATTGCAACCCAGCATTAGAGAAAAGCAATCCATTGTTCAACTGCACCTTTTTATCTTTTCTTTTTTTCACAACGGGAATTTTTTTTTTGTTGCACATGCAGAACCCAGTTTTCCCATACCCTCGAATGCACTTTATATTTTAAAGTTGCATTTGTATAATTCCATTTAGAAATGATGTGTAGAAAGCAGGTGTCCACAGGTTCAGTCCTGCTCTTGCCTTCTTCATAGTAACACAAATCATATGTTCATTTCATTATATATTTTAATCTTTTAAAACAAAAAAATCAAATACTTAAAAAAGTACAGAGGAAGATGGCAATATTAGTACAGTATGCAATTCTAATCAATTCAATTAAGCTTAATTAGATTTCTTAATTAAGATAATCATAAAAGCACATAAAAATTACAGCATAATTATCATTTCGTAAAATAACTTAAAAGTTTAAGACATATACAGTCGACTTAATTTTTTACTCAACATATTCCATTCACTTAATTATTTTCAAAATAGTCTCACATCATAATTGTTTTACTACATTTAAGTAATAACAAAATAATGTTCTAAGGATTGTAGAACCAGGAGTGCAGGACAACATTGTCTAAGCCTGATAGCTCTTAAAATCGGGAGAATCCACATCTTTCTCAGGACAGTGTAAAATTTACAAAAAAATAATATGTGCAATTTTGTCTGTAAACATAAATCATCACATGGGCATTATTTACTCATCAATCTGGTCCAGTCGTTCAATTCAGGAAAACATATAGTTCTATGTGAAATAACTAATGTGAAATGCGTTAACAGAAATCTATCATAGTCACCAGGAATAATCCTTATATAATGCTGAATATTAAATGTGGACAAGGTAAGATGGTTCCCTTGAACAGTTGATTTTGTAATTTGAAAATTATTTCTGTTCTCTTCCAAAAAGCGCTGGCAACTACTTTTAAGATGTAAATGTAAATGTACATGTATTTATATAGCGCAAACCACCCACATCACAGGTATCTAAGCGCTTGCTTAGGGATCCCGTCCTGGTATTCCCCTGTGAGATAACCCCGGCAGGGTATCCACAAGGTGAAAGCCAGGCATCGCGCCGCGAGGGGCCGTTGTGGAGATTAAGCAAGCTATTGCTCAGAGTCGCAGAGTGTGAACCCGTGAGTCGAGTAGGCACCGGAGCGAGAATTATCGAGTCCGTGGAATTATTGCGCCCAAGCCCCGTCGAGGCGGGGAATTGAACCCTGGTCCAGGGCCGATCTCAGCTTCCGGGTCTGCCGCCTCTAACCCCTGAGCCACACTTCTCCACACTTCTTCATTCCTAGCAACCGTGTTCATTGTTTTGGGATCATTATAATATTCTGGGTGGCCAAGATGGCATGTCATTTTTTTAAATATAATTTAACCACCTAATATGCACGGCCCCATTTAACCCACAGCTGTCATTCAAGATTTGATAGTGAAGGAACTTTTTTATCTGTGGTCCAGATCCTATGCTTCAGTAAAAGTGGCTGGATTTTATTTGATGTCGATTAAATATGGCATGCCCAATTCTGTGTGACAAATATGAGTGGAAGTACTGTTTGGAACAGCCAACAAGAACCGAAAAAAAGTAGGTTTCGACAGTCTTTAAGAAGTTGAAATCAGCATATCCCCAGATACCAGCACCATAAATTTCAATTAACACGCACTTAGCTTTATATATTTGTAGCAATTCTACTGGTGGCAGTCTACCCAGTTTTCTACTGAAGTTTGATATGCTGCCGATGCCTTAGCAAATAATATTCTCCTGGCTTTAACTGCCCGAGTCCAGGTTACCGTTCGGTCAAACAAAATCCCTTGGTAAGAAAAAGTTTTTGAGCATTCTATCCTCTTAGCATCTATATAAAAGGCTCTACTCTTGTTATTGCCCATCCACACCTCTTTATGCATGTTTTTGAGGGTTAACGGTCAGACCCAGGTAAAAAATAAACATAGCAAAACTGGAAACTACCTGTTGCAGACGCAGCAGCGTGCGTGCCATAAGGACCTGAAGTACCGAAAAATAAATTACAACCCAATAGAGCTATACTTACAAATAGCCCTAATACCAATTACCAATTATCAGTCAGTCGGCAGTGTAGAAGGTCCAATTGTTTATTATAACAAACAAACTCTGCCAGAGGAGCCTCTCGCGACCTAACCCCTCGAGGTCCGCCAAGAAGACTGCTGGCACATTATAAACAGATAACATATATACTGTTACATTTCAAAACCGTTACCTAAGAAGAAAAAATACAAGTTGGTACAGGTTGGTGCAAAGGAAAGACCATATATGGAACACAAAGCTTCCTTAGTTTAGCCCAGCTCGTTATAGCAAGGCTGAGAGGGTGACTCCCTTCTGCTAGCTCTAGGAGAGTGTGCACAGCGCCTCCTGGAATGTGCTTATCCAGCCTACAACCACCTACAGCCTTGACAGGCCTGACGTGCAGAAGCAGCAGCTTGTTACATTTGTCAGACTATTTTTCAGGAGAACGGCTCTTACTAAGTGTAATGGTAGGTTTCCACTAATACTACAAGCAGACTAGGCCCCAAGATGGCGCCCGTTGGATCGAACTATATTGCTTGGGAGAAGACGAAAAGCTAAATAATGTGTGCGTTAATCCTAATGATATTACATATGTGAGCTTATTAATACTCGAACACCTCCATTAGTTTAATAGGTACAGCACGCTAATTTCTAACCATGTTTATGTGTTTTACTAGGCCCAATTCAGATTTTCGTTCCTCAAACCCTCCTTTTAGCGTGATGTAGATAACTAAAGGAAGTACTAATCACAGAAAACTTCCTCATCAATGGCCATTAACTCACAAATCTCGTGTTGGAGAATCTGAGACTTAGAAGGGATAGGAGAAGGGACAAGCATGGCTGTCAATATGGTAGCACAATAGGAGCAACAGGCTGGACCACATTGCATACAAAGGCAGCAAGTAAAGAGGATACCTGCAGCTCCAGCTACTATCATTAATAATTTCCAACCCCAAGTAGACAGAAGCCCCCAAAACCAGCTGGAGAGTGACCAGGACCCATTTTCAGTGTGCATTTCCGCCGCAATGCGATGCAATTTCTGAATAGCTACATGAACCCTGGGGGCAGAGTTTGGAATGTACACACAGCAGGAGCTGAGGATCACCGGGCATGCTCCTTCCCGATCAGCCAAGATAATGTCAAGAACCATCCGGTTCTGGAGCGAAACAAGCCTCATAGCCTGAAGCTCTACAGTAATATTGGTCATAATCTCAGTAGTGATATTATTGACATTCTCTACTATTGAATATGGGCCCCCAGAAAGGGACCAATCCTTTACTAAAATCTGTAAACTGTTGTAAGGAGGTATCGGTTTGATCAACCTCAGTCATTTTTAGCTGTCTTCGCTGCCTATTGGAAACCACTTTTGCGCTATGAAGTTGGTGGGTTTTATGATAATCTGATGGTGCTATGTTTACGGGGGGTACAAGAAAGATAGGTAGCACTGTCCTGCCCATCCCCGTGGTAACCAAGTGTAAGCATTTTCCCCACATACAAAATATACATTCGGTGGTGTCAACAGTGGAGAGCTGCTGAAGATTTTCATTCTATGTGTATAATTACAAATACTATTTCCAACTTGAACGTGTCCAATTCCTTGCACACAAAAATCGGAGGAAGTATTAAAAATAGGGACGGGCAGAATATGTTCACTAGTGACATTCCGGGTGACAAACTGCTGAAAATACTGAGAATGATTAAAATTTGCGAAATCATAAAGTTCATCCTTCAGCCAAGTACTGTTTTCATTAGTAGTATACAAGTTCGTACAAGCATCTGGGTCCAATGATCCCTCCCCCCTATTTCCTGCCGGATCGAATCCCTGGTGTGTTTCAATGTAGGCTAGAATCATATTATAATCTTTTTCTGAATACTGTTTGGGGTTTTCCACATAATGGTTATACATAGCAGAGAACATTTGAAACCACGCTTCACAGCCTCCTAAATAAGTTAAGGGCAGTGAGAGAAATAGGTTGTGTTTATGCATAACTGATGGCAGAAGTCCACAAACCCAGCAATCAGTAATATTAGTAGTGCTATGGGTTTGGTGGAGCATTTATACAAATACATTCTTAGCATAGGTCTGGCGGTGGGGCTAAGGTGAACATCAAGTGCTCAGGCGGGGCAATGGTAGAGGGCATCATCGCTTGCATAGGATACTTATACTCTAAATATACAAATATACTCATAAAAATTGCTAATATAACTGCTATTACTAACACAAAGGCTAATTTCACACGCATGGTCCAAGCAAAAAACATTGGCTCATAGAATGGCAAATGTTGTGGTGCAAAAGTCAGTTTTTCTTTCTGAACAGAGCACAACAACAAAGTTCCAGCTCTCAACGAGTTCAGTCCAGTGTCTCGCTCAGTACCTCAGACCCGAAATCTAGCAAACCCTTCCTATTCAAGTCTTTCCTTATCTCCTAGCCGTGGTGTCTGAGGCACCGTGATGTTTTCTTGGCCGTAGGTTGTATCGCACATGACCCAGAACTTCCTGATCAGAAAATAGCAAAGAAGGTACTTTTCCTTCATCAGAGCCTCTGCTTACTGGAATATCAGTGACAGGATTAAGGGCAATTACGGATTCAACTGGGGCCGTTTCGCTCGAACCCGTCACTCCTTCTTCTTGCCTTTGCTCTGTTTCACAGGTGTCAGAAAAAGGAGCAAATGCAGTGGCTCTCTCACTTTCCTGAGCGCTGCTGATCATGAGGAAGGGGGAGTGGTAACCGTTTGAGATGAGACACGTGGATCCAGTGTTTCTTCCCATCCACTTTTACAGCCGTCCGCGTGGCCTGAAGGATTTGATGGGGTTTAGACCACCTCATGGCCAGGCTGGTGTCTTGTTCATACTTCTTGATCAGTACACACTGGCCAGGCTCCAATCGATGTCCGGGGCTCTCTGGAAGGGGCTGCAGTTCAGATGCTACCAGCTAGTGAATAGAACAGAGGTCTTTAGTCAAGGTATACAAATAATCAATCAACATAGGATATTCAACATCGGTAAATGACCGTGGCTGGGTACCCCCCCATATATCAGCTGGCCGCCCAAAGATGACTTCATGGGGGGAGAGACCAGAACGGGAATGAGGGGTAACTCGTAATGACATGAGGGCCAAGGGTAGTGTGTCATGCCGTTTTAAGCCAGTACTCTCTTGAATTTTAGCCATTGTAAGCTTTAATATTCCATTATACTTTTCCACTAATCCTGCTGACTGGGGGTGCCGAGCTGCATGGAATTTCTGTCGTATTTGGAGCCCATCACTGATGTGTCTAACAAGGGCCCCATGAAAATGTCCCCCGTTGTCCGACCAAATCAAACGGGGCAATCTGTATCTAGGGATAAACTCCCTGATGAGAGCCTTTGCTGTAGCCAAAGCAGTGTTCTCCTTAGTTGGGTAGGCCTCAACCCATTTACTAAAGGCACAAACAACTACCAAAACATACTTTAAGTTGTTGACGCACTCCATGTGGATATAATCCATCTGGAGTAATTCAAACGGTAAAGTTGGGGGTGCAAAATTCCCACTCAAAACACTTTCTCCCTTTCCCGGGTTGTGTTGCAAAGAGACCATACAATATTGGACCAAATGGACAGCCGTCCTTTGAATGCTGGGGTTATTCCATACTGGGTCCAGCAAGGCACAAATTCCTTTAGCTCCAATATGGGTTGGACAGTGGGCCATAGTTACGACAGCTTGTACCAAGGCATTGGGTAGCAGCCACCATTGTTTTTCTGTCAAATCCACCCAACAGTTATTTTCATCCAATCTCCCCACTTCCTGCTACCATCGCACCAATTCAACTGGAGTGGCTTCTTTCTGTATTTCTTTCACGCTCTCTATGGTATTATCAAACAAATCAGATTCCTCCGCCCATCTTGCAGAAGAAGTTACAAACATAGTCGATAGTGTGGACTGAGCCGTCTGCTTAGCAACCTGATCAGTAAAAGTATTCCCATTGCCCACTTCGTCCACTACTGCCTTATGGGCACTTCATTTTATAATGGCTAGCTTTTTGGGCAAGGTTAGGGCAGCAAGTAATCGTAACACCAAGGGACCATTCTGTATTTTCTGACCATGAGAGGTGAGGAAGCCCCGCTCCCTCCACAGTCGCCCAAAGCTATGGGCTACGCCGAAGGCATATTGGCTGTCTGTATAGATGTTAACCTTGAGTCCTTCACTTAATTCACAGGCTCGTAATAACGCCACCAGTTCAGCAGCCTGGGCTGATCGATGGGGAACTCGAGATGTTTTGACTACCGTTTTTAGCGTGGTGATTGCATATGCAGCTGTTGTTGTGCCATCTGCTAACTTGAAACAAGACCCGTCCATATATAATTCCCCTTGAGGGTCAGATAGAGGAATGTCAGTGAGGTCAATCCTACCCTTTGTTTCTTCCTCAGTTCGAAATATGCAATCATGTACATCATTTGTAGTTTCACTTGAAGGGTGAGGTAACAATGTGGCAGGGTTTAAGGTAGCACATCGCATAATCGTAATATGTGGAGCAAATAGTGTCAATTCATAACCAGTGAGGCGTGCACTCGTAAGATGCTGTGTCTTAGTTTTATTTAACAATGCATCCACAGCATGTGGCATCATCACTGTTAGGCTGGAATTAAGAACAAGCCCCTCCGACTGCCAGATGGCCACCGCAACAGCTGCAGTGGCCCTCAGACAGCTAGGAAGTGCTTTGGCAACATTATCCAATGTGGCCGAAAAATAAGCGCAAGGTCTTTGCTTACCACCAAATCCTTGCGTTAACACTGAAAGCGAGCAACCTTCGACCTCATGCATGTATAGTAGAAAGGGTTTACGGTAATCGATCAAAGAATCAAAAGAATGCTGTCATTTGTCCGTCCAAGGGAGGGGTTCATGCACATCTTCAGTGGTTAAATGCAACAAAGGTTTAGCAAGAAGAGAAAAATTAGGTATCCATTGGCGACAGTAAGAAGTGATGCCAAGAAAAGCACGAACTTCACATTCGGTGCAAGGGACAGACATGTTAGAGATAGAAGTACTACGTTCAGGAGTCAAATGCCTACCCTCCTTGGACAGTAGATGACCTAAGTAGGTCACCTCCTCTCGACAGTATTGAAACTTAGACAGGGACACCTTATTACCCTTTGCCGCCAGATGGTGCAGTAATTTAACAGTGGCATCCTTACAACCCTCCTAAGTGTCGGACGCTATCAACAAGTCTTCCACATATTGCAAGAGAACGTTGCCTGTGGGCAAAACTAAATCGTCCAACAGTGCCTTAAGGGCCTGACCATAGATGCTCAGACTTTCAGTATAGCCTTGAGGTGCACGACAGAATCTAAAGCTTCGGCCGCATAACGAGAAGCCGAAGATCTGCCGGCTATCAGGATGAATCGGGATACTGAAGAAGGCGTTCTTCAGATCGATGAGCGAAAAATATTGGGCAGTTGGTGGGATCATTGTGAGTATACTGGTAATATCAGTCACCACAGGGTACTGGGGCACTACAATCTTATTAGCCTCCCGCAGGTTTATCACAAAATGATATGCATCAATATTCCCCGGGGATCTGGAATCAGAGCATTTCTTCAAAATCGGTAGAATAGGACTGTTACAAATATTTGCAGCTGTTTCCTCAACCACCCCTTTGTTAATTAAGTCCTGAATAATGGAGAGCAAGGCTTTGTTTCATATTGTCAGCGTGGGGTTGTGTCGTTAAATAAACACCGTCTGGGGAGCAATATATTTTAGTATTCAACTTCTTCAACATATCCAAACCCAATAGGTTCTCACCACAATGTGAAGTCAACAGAAAAGGTGAATCAATTTAACAGGACCAATAGTGAAGGGGAGGGGTTTAGAGATGGGGATTACTACCGTAACTCCTGAAAATCGCACAGATACATTTTTTTGTCCGGACAGAGCCGCCCCTGGAACCAATGATCGAGCAACAGAACTATTCATTGCTTCTGTGTCAATTAGAAAATTCGCAGAAGTCCCCATCAATTCCCCTTTCACATAGGGTCCTTGTTGATTGACCGGGATCGACACTTGGCCCCTACTCTGTCCCTGGCTGTCCTATAGATGAACATATTCATCCTGATCTCCAAATGCGTAATCCTCATTAAAGTATTGCCTACCTTGAGGGTTATCAAAGTGGTTCCGTTCAGGCTTGCCCTGAGCAGCTTCTTCCCTACGCATATCACTCCGGTCAGGGCCACCTCGCACACGTTCTCGTCCCCGAACCGCTCCATTCTGGGCAAGCAGTAACGGACACTGAGCTTTCCAATGTCCTTCCTGTTTACAATAAGCACACTGATTTAACCCTAAATGTGGGGCCGCACCTGCGCCTCTGCCTGTCCCCACCCCTCTAGATACTGGCCCTCGGACTCCTCTCCCTCCTCCTTGTCCTCGAACGACTTGCTATAGCAATACTCGGGTCTTAAGATCCTTGGCCTTTTTCTCCACTTTATCCTTGCTCTCATTTTCCCTGTGCTCATAAAATTGGGCCATGCTTAATATCACGGAGGGAGTAGAGGTAGTCCAGGTACTCTCAGCGGCTTGTAACCGAGCAGAAATTTCAGGTATCAAGTTGGTCACAAACCGATTTACAAACAACCGGACCCCGCCTTCTGTGGATAGGTCCTGTCAACTAAAATCAATGAAAGTTCCTTCAAACCAGGTGAAAAAATCAGAAACACTTTCGTCTTTCTTCTGTCTACAAGCTGTCAATTTATCCCAGTCGACTTTACGGGGGGAATCAGCGTGTGCATGTAAGCAATTATCTTCTCTGGGAGAGTAGTAATTTCATTTCTGGGCTTGTCTCCGGGTTTGCGATCTCGGTCCCAGTCTTTCAGCTGGTTCCAAGTTCCCCCTAGTTCCGCTGCGTGATCAGTGTCATGAACCTGTTGCCATATATCTACAGGGACCAATAACCCAAAGAACAGTTCGGCATCCGCTAAAGTCATTATAGCCGAGGCTGCGGCTTCAGTTAGTTCTTTATAGTAAGCGGTGGGGTTCTTAGGAGGGTCAGGCAGCTGTGATTTTAAAGCAAGGACCTCGCATCGTTTCTACGGTGTATATACCCATTGTTCCTGAAATCATGCATCTACTCGACCTCTTGTACCCTGATTATTACCATCATGCGCTTCAGGCACTTCGGGATGAAAAATAGGCTGCACTTCCCTCATGGGATGCTGAAAATCCCAGTTAGGACATTTTACAAACATTCTGACTCAGTATTTTACTAAGGTTTCTACGTTTTTGTACACCTCCACTGGACTTAGATCAAATTTATGAGCTTGGTCCAAGATGTCATACGATATTTGAGGTCTGGAAATCATTGTTACCATGCATCAATAAGATAACCGGACATTTGATGCAAAGCATGTTGCTGCATAACCGGTTCAAAATCCCTTATGGAACTCCATAAGTCAGCTACAGTATACACATCCTTCCGCATCCATTTAACTGCCTGTTCTGCTATAGCCTCCTTCTCACTACAGCCCAAAGAGGCTCTTGTAAATAATCGTCTAGCATTCATTCCACCAGGATCCTCCAATGGAGTACGCTCCCTATCCTCGGGGGTCACACTAGCTGATTGAGACGTCCATATGAGACTTGGGGCTGCCAAAACTATACGGGTTCCTGGGGGTTGCCGTATATCAGGGATAAGAGTAGCCGTGTCTCTCAATGAGGTAGGAGTGGCATGAATAGTGCCTAGGGGGATGAGAGACACGTCTGCCTCCGGGGCGGAGGCTGGGGAGGCAGTGGCCAGCTGAAGAGGCACAGCGGGGTATATGCGTTGAGGCGCATACAGTGGGGTAGGCTGCACATTCAATAAATCCTCTATCTCATCTTCCACTTCATTTCGAGTCACATAACTTTTGTCTACCTGTAACCTGAACTGCATATCTAAACACTCAATGTTTTGCGCAGTCTGATTTTTAACATGAGCAATGGCTTTATGAGGTATAGTCTGTCCTTGCTTTATATTTATTACTTTTTTCGGCCCTGATACACCTCCACTTTGCTTCCTTCTGCCACTTATTAAGAGTATCGAACATAGCTTGTCTGCTGCGTTTAGCGAACAGACAATCTTGCAAAAACTGGATCTTTTTCTCATCAAAAGATCCTGTCCGTGGCCACTGTAATTCTACATTATCTTTGGTTGTACTTATTATTCCATAAGGTATTAAATAGGAGTGGGCCAATCCCATGTTTACAATACATATCATGGCTGGGGGTTCCCTCCGGATGGGCTGGCTGGCTTTCGTCCAGTCTTGTACCTCCTCTGCAAATACAGCCGAAGCATAACTTACTAAAACACGGCACTGCCCCCTCTCTAGAATCTAACTACTTCTAGCTGAAAAGGAAAGGGTTATTTACAACACTCTCATACACATGGTCATTTTTACAATCAAATCCAATTTCAAACAAATAAATCGACCACAGTTTTACATTGACATAAAAAGACAAACAAACTTATTTCAAACAAAAGGTGGAGCCCGTCTACTCCCACCTATGGAGAACTCTTTCCAAACCTCCGAAATGGAAGGACCCAAAAGCAAAATCAAACAGTCTTATCCGTAGACTGCCTAGAGATAGCCACACAGGTTTCTTCAAACCACAGACTGACCTACGGACCATCCGGCAACCTTCATGGTTCACCTCCCGGACTATTCTGGCTGAGCCTGCTTTTTCAAGCGTCACTCCAGATCTGTCCGGGGGCTACCCAATCTCAGCCGCCAGCGTTTCCGAGAGCAGTCCGGCCGGGTGTGAACTTTTTCCACAAGTTACACCAAGGCGTCTGGTCCTAATCTCTAGTATTCTTCAAAATATTTCAAGACAGGAGCGTCTGCCCGTGCAGTCTCAATACTGCCCCGTCAGACCCCCTCCGAGTTCTCCGTGGCCTGAAGCCACCAAATTCCAAATTCCAAATTCAAATTCAAAGAATATCCAATATGAAACAAGACAAATCACTCACCTGGTGCACTCATGTTTGATTGTGCGTTCTCCACTGCCAACTCCTGTAGACCAACGTGGTCCGTTCTCGGGTTACACCCGTAGGACTCCGGCATGGGGTCACTAGCAGCTGGGGCTCTCTCGATCGGGAGAGCGGAGCAACCCCCAAACTTTTCGGTCGATCCTCTCCCCCCCAATCAAGATCACCCTTCCCAATGTCCCGTTCCTTTCTGATTACAGAGGGACGACCCCAATGCGGAGTCCCGGCGGAGTCGCCAACTGAAGTACCGAAAAAGAAATTACAACCCAATAGAGCTATACTTTAAAATAGCCCTAATAGCAATTACCAATAATCAGTCAGTCGGCAGTGTAGAAGGTCCAATCGTTTATTATAATAAACAAACTCTTCCAGAGGAGCCTCTCGTGACCTAACCCCTCGAGGTCCGCCGAGAAGACTGCTGGCACATTATCAACAGATCACATATATACTGTTACATTTCGAAACCGTTACCTAAGAAGGAAAAATACAAGTTGGTACAGGTTGGCGCAAAGGAAAGACCATATATGGAACACAAAGCTTCCTTAGTTTAGCCCAGCTCGTTATAGCAAGGGAGAGAGGGTGACTCCCTTCTGCTAGCTCTAGGAGAGTCCGCACAGCGCCTCCTGGAATGTGCTTATCCAGCCTACCCCCACCTACAACCTTGACAGGCCTGACGTGAAGAAGCAGCAGCTTGTTACATTTGTCAGACTATTTCTTAGGAGAACGGCTCTTACTTAGTGTAATGGTAGGTTTCCACTAATCCTACAAGCATACTAGGCCCCAAGATGGCGCCCGTCAAATCGAACTATATTGCTTGGGAGAAGACGAAAAGCTAAATAATGTTTATGTTAATCCTAATGATATTACATATGTGAGCTTATTAATACTCGAACACCTACATTAGTTTAATAGGTACATCACGCTAATTTCTAACCATGTTTATGTGTTTTACTAGGCCCAATTCATATCTTGGTTCCTCAAAACATCATCTGCGTACAGAAGAGGGCTCTGGGCCGTTTGTCAACTAAAGGTAGGTCCTGGCAACCTTTCGCCAGTACACATCTTAAATTGTTTATATAGAGTGTAAATAGATTGGGTGGCAGGACACAACCCTGTCTCACTCCTCTCATTATGCCAAATGGTTTTGTGCACTCCCCCACAACGAACGCTAGCATTTGCCCCTACGTAAAGCTGCCTCAAAAAGGATATAAGTGAGTCTTCCACCCCATACCCTTTAAAGTCTTCCATAAATTATCGTGGATAACACAGTCAAAAGCCGCAGTTAAATCCACAAACGCCAGGATTCGCTTGCCCATTTTTGCCTTGCTGCACTTGCCTAAAAGTATAGTTAAATTAGAGCCCTGTTTTACGGTGCCCAGACCCTTGCGAAAGCCATATTGAACTTCACTAATAATTGCACGGTCCTCAGCCCAGTGCTGCAATCTAGTTAAAATGTCTCACCCCACAACTTTGACCATAGAATCCAGCAGCAAAATTGGTCTGTAGAACAGTGGATTCTCCCTGTCCCCTTTTTTGAAAATTGCAACCAGTATTGATTCAGACCATGATGTTAAGAATCCGATAGCACAACTTACATTAATTACTTGCGTTAAAAGCGGTCTCTATAACAAAATGTTAGATTTAAAAAGATCCACAGGGATACAATTGGGTCCAGGCCAGGGGCCTTCCACCCATACTTGACATGATGGCCTGGTTAACTTCAGAAAGGTCAACTGTATGTCAATTGGTGACCACTTGGGAGTAGTCTATTTCATCAACTATGCCATCTTCTCTCGCTGCATCACAAGACTGTGTATTGTAGAGATTACAATAATGTTCCACCCATTCATCCTCACTAATAGTTACCTCTAGTGACGCCGTGTCTTTATCGATCAGAACGGGAGCATTACAGCCTTCCAAAAGGCAGAGGTACCCCTAGTCTCCAAGGTAATGTGTAGGGCACGCAAAGCTTCTCTGTTCTTTTAATGCACATCTATACTCCCTTTGTGCCTCTTTTATATCGTCTCGATTTTTAACTGCTTTATGTAGGGTATGTTTAAGTTTTGAGTAGGTCTTGGTGCATTTAGAATCAAGCCACCCATTATCTTGGATAGCATTTTTATTAGTTTTCACAAAAAGGGCTTTTTTAATATAATATGAAATTGTAGAAAAGCCTTTTATAGTGGCTTTATGCGAAGTTGTCTCATCAAGGCAAGCAAGAAAGGCACCTTTACAGTTTACCACAGCCTTTCTTGTAAACTCATCAGGGTCCACCTTAGCCCAACGGAGCACGTACCCATTTAAGCTGTTCAGAGTTATATTTTCGACCGTATGGTTTGGACAATCTCTTGTATTTATCACATTACTGTGTACTATTAAACCAATGCTCAATGGGAAATGATCACTCAAGGGGATCATGTGAGTACAAAACTCCTGGACTCTAAAGAAATGTCTACATGACAGCAAAATGAAATCTATAGTTGAAAGACACCTCTGCCAATAAAAGTAGGACAAAAAGAAACCGGTGGAGAACATAGATTGCTGGCAAATCCTAACCCAGCAGTGAAAATGATTTCATTTAGAAGATCACCGTAGGTTGTGTGCGGAAAGCGTGAACAACTAAAATCTTCATTATACGAAATACCACAAACACCTCTTTTGCCATGTTGACATGAGGCATAATTAAAATCCCGTTCCTAGATAATAAGTAAATCCTTGATTGTGGAGGCCTGCAAGGTTTGTAGATGATGACTTATTTTCCTAAGTACTCCCTCAATCATATCATGAGGAACGGTATTGTAAAAATTCAATAAAGCAATACAAAGAGATTTGTCATTATTAATGGTAATAAGTAGGAAATATCTGTCTGTAACGTTCAATACAATTTTACTTATATTCATATAATTTAAAACAAATGTGCATAGGTCTCCCTTTGATCTTCCATGGGACGATGTAACTGCTCCTGTGTGATACGTTTTATATCCATTGATGTGGATAGGCTCTTGCACCCACGTTTCCTGGCGGCTAATTATGTCGAATTTCCCAACAAAATCACACCATACATTATTGCTCACCTTAGATTTTAAACCTGCAACATTCCAAAACATTACCTGACACATATCTTTTCTCTTACATCTTTTATTTGCTTCCATCTTCGGACCCTCAATAGGTAGTGTGGGAACTACAGATGGAGTTATGGGTAGGAGATTAGCATTATCTGTCTCAGAGACAACAGACATGGCTTCGGGATCAGAGACCCCCACAAGTAGGCAATGGCAGTGTAAATAAGATATGTTTGTTAATAATTAAAACATTTAGAGTTTCTATGGGCTGGGTGTCTAGATGTATACCTTGGGTGGGAACCTGCATCTTATCTCTTGTTGCAGTAGAACTGGTCCAACTATCAATAGGAGCACAGAGGGAATCAAACAGGGTCGCCCTCCACTCAGAACTAGATACACAACAAAAGACCCTGTCGAGTGGACGTCCACATATGTCAGTTACTCGGGGATAGACCAGTCTAACCGTACTGGTAACTATTCCAATCCCTTATAATTTGTAAGGGAATACTTTACTGCTTTGCGTCCCAATTTTAATGTTAAAACAGCCCAACTTCCTTGACAGCGACATAGAACAAAGAATTGCAGATTGTCTGACCTTCCGCAGTCAATACCAATTATCCACACCAGCAATGTTGGATCAATATCTATATAGAAAAAATTTGTGAGAAAACAAATGACACCTCACGGAAACACCACCAACGGGGTAACTTTTATGAAATTTCCGGACAAGCCCCTGTCTCATCATCGGTAGTCACTTGTTTCTCAAAGCAAGTAGAAAAAGGAGTGTCCAAAACAAACAACCAAGAAAGTGTGACAAACAGTGGGAAGCAGAGGCATCTGCTAGTGACAAACACAAAACATAAAGTAGTGCACACAACACAGCAACCAGATCCCATTAACCAATTTTATTCGTAGGGAAACAGGTGTGCTGTACCAATAAAAAGGCTGGTAGCTATTCCTGCATACCATTACCTATTTAAAATGCTGACATGTTTCACTGCCACCACAGTTTTGGCAGTTTCATCAGGGCTGCACTATATGCTGCCACTCCACTCTTGGACACTTGTTCTGTGTGAACCAGAGTCAGCCTTGGTTGATCATACCGGCCGCCCCGGGGTAGAAACGGATGCTGGGGTACTCCTAATGTGAGTCCTCGCTTTCACCTGGCTTTAAAGCTCGTGGTGTATCCAGCTTAACTCCTCGTCTCGTCCCCAGATTTTTTCTCCTAGCCGCTGCTGTAATGTTATTATCAGAAGAGGTATAAGGATGTAGGGGTCTAGCGGATACTAAGTATATTGAGGGATAGAGAGTCAGTAGGGTAATAGTCGATATATTTTGATCCCTATTACAAGCAGCCTCCCCCGTATTTTTGTGGTTGATAAGTGCTGAATGTGCAATTTGGGTACATACCCGACTACTACCTCCTAGATAATCCAGATCAGCATTATGATTAGTGGCTGGTTTAGTGACATTTGACTTGCAGTTATTCTGGCATCTATTTAAAGAGTCTTCCAGCACTTCAACTCTACTAGTTAGGTTGGTTTAAGTATTCAGTTTGACATCTAATCTGGAGAAATCACTCTAGATACATGAGTGATCACAGGATCGAGATTTGCTTTTGTTACCCAACTTATGTGGAGGGTGAATTTTGTCCTTCTTATGGGCCTTTTTTCGAGATGTAGGTGGTATCGCCCTTGTCACAAATTTGTGTTCTGCTATAGCACTGGGGAAGATATCTGGGTTTCTTGAGCGCTTTTTGGGCGGTTGAGAATCCTTCTCCTGGTCCCTCACTGAAATGTGCTCGAACACATTCAGTATGCAACCATTTGCGTTAGTCTTGCTACTGGGTGCATCTACTTAGGTGTGATTTGGCCTGGGAGGTTGGTGCTATCCTCTTGCCCATGATATAATAAAGAAATTATACTGACGTTCCTCTAGCAATCGCAAACTAATCAGCAATTAGTATGATATATTCTTAAACCAGTAGTGATTGACACAGGTAGAGTACCAACCAGCACATTCAGACTGACTATGCAATCTAGTTGTAAATTATGGTCCCGCCACACATAATTATACAAGACATACAAAATCGACTTTGAGGAATGTCCCGATCTCACCAAGAATGTCTCTTTGGATGAGCAAAATACACAATGACAAAAAAAGCTCACCCAGTCTGTTGGCAAATATCAGTCCGTGGGTCGCAGCACGTCGTAAATCAGGACCAAGAGCGTAGTCCCAGCCCAGCCTCTTCCGGCCTATGACGGACTAAGGCAGCCTGCTCTTGGCCCGGTCTTGGCCCGGTCCTGGCCCAGTCTGAGCCCAGGCACGCCTCACGTGTGTCCCATGCTGCGGGACTGGCTCTGAGTTTATGTAGCTTCCGCCCACCTCCAGGGGATAAGAGTGAAGTGCATAGTGCTGGTCTGGCAGGGATCAGGCAGGGGTCCATGGAAAAGTGCTTCTGTGTGTTGCAATGCAGAGCGGTCTCCAACGCTGCGGGACCGGCTCTGAGTTTATGTAGCTTCCCCCCACCTCCAGGTGCGGAGAGTAAAGTGCACAGTGCCGGTCTGGCAGAGATCAGGCAGGGGTCTGTGGAAAAGTGCTGCTGTGCGTTGCAATGCAGAGCAGTCTCCCGGGCTGTGGGACCGGCTCTCTGAGTTTATGTAGCTTACGCCCACCTCAAGGGGCTGAGAGTAAAGTGCACAGTGAGTGTCTGGCAGGGATCAGGCAGGGGTCCATGGAAATGTGCTGCTGTGTGTTTCGATGCAGAGCTGTCTCTCACCCTGCGGGACCGGCTCTGAGTTTATGTAGCTTCTTCCCACACCATGGGCCGAGAGTACAGTGCACAGTGCGGGTTTGGCAGGGATCAGGCAGGGGTCCATGGAAAAGTGCTGCTGTGCGTTGTGATGCCGATCGGTCTCCCGTGCTGCGGGGCCGGCTCTAAATTTATGTAGCTTGTGCCCACCTCCAGGGGCCTAGAGTAAAGTGCACAGTGTGGGTCTGGCAGTGATCAGGAAGGGGTCAGTGAAAAAGTTCTGCCGCGCGTTGCAATGCAGAGCGGTCTCCTGTGTTGCAGGACTGGCTCTGAGTTTATGTAGCTTCTACCCACCTCCAGGGGCCGAGAGCAAAGTGCACAGTGCGGGTCTGGATGGGATCAGGCAGGGGTCTATGGAAAAGTGCTGCTGTGCATTGTGATGCACAGGAGCCAAGTAATATCAAACTGACCCTGGATCCAGGAGGGGAGAGTTGTAATGAAGGACACACACTGTACCTGAGACTCTTTTTTCTTTACAAAGACCAACAACCTTAGAAGACTACATTTACTTACTAAGCCCTGAGGAAGTCCCCAGTAGTTGGATGAAACGCGTTGGCTGTTTGGTTTTTTTTTGGAAAAGAAGAATAAAGAAAGTTTTATGGTACAAATAGTGGAGGGACAAAATTACTTTTGGAATTGGTGGTGCAATCCACACTTGTGAGAAAGTAAACATTTGTCTTGGTGTCTGCTCTCTGGAAACAGCAGGAGTGGTGGAGGTGCACATCATATGAGCTAAATTCTTATAAGACTGGACTCATTGTGGGGGATTTTTGTTTTGGGGGACGTGTGTCACATGTACACTGAGGTGTATACGTTTGGCTTGCTATTTCACTTTGTGATTGTATAATATTGAACAGGAAAAAGAAAAACAGTCACAGGGTTGGAAAAACATCGTAGAATCTTTGGAGGGTTTATGCTTCTTGCTTAAGTATCCAACGAGCGGAGACCAAAAGAGGTCTTTATTAGTTATCTGTAATGTAGATGTAGCCAATGCTGTTTCAAGTCTATGGTAAGAACAAAGAAGATTCCACCAGCTAGCAACATGAACATTTTTGGCATTCTTCCAGTTGGATGTAATAACTTGAAATGCAACGGCAAGTGATAGGTTCAGAAATTGACCTAATTTGGAATGTGCAGGCTTGACATGCGAGAAACTTCCCAAAAAGATGCACTGAATATCAAACAGGAAATTAATGGAACAAATAGCAGAAATATTTCTACAGACCTGTTTGCAAAAGGCAGTAATGGTCGGACAGTGAAAAAAACATATGTAAATATGCTCCAAGGAGGGTGTTACAAGACTAACACATTTCCAAAACAGATTAATTATATTTATACAAAGAGATTGGGGTAATATAGAGCCTATTATAAAAATAATAAAGAGTTTGTGTAGTGCTGGCATTGCATGAAGTATGATGAATCTTGTTCCAGATTGAGCCCCATACCTTTAAAGAAAAGGAGTGTTGAAGATCCAACTCCCACATTAGTTAATTTTTAGATTTGGAGAGGGTGGGGTTAGTGTAATGTAAATATTGATATATGCGTGCTGCTTTAGGGGATGATGAAAGCTTGATTAGGTCAGGAGATGAGGAAGGAATAGGAGATTTTGTTTGATTGAGCATGAAAATAGTATGCAGAAGAACACTTTTGAGGGACTCATACTTGCTGGCATAGGCAGAGGAGAGATCAAACTTGGTTTGGATTTCCAAAAAAGACAGAGGAGTCCTATCACACAATAATTGTTTAACTCAGATTGTGCCTTTGAGTACCCATTGTTTCCAGAAAATAGCACGATTCAAAATTTTGATGGGTTTATTATGCCATATAGATGATTCTGTGAATTGCTGTATCGAAGACATGGATCGTACAAGAATACATAAAGATAATATAATAGCGTATGTGATAGGCGTAGCAGAAAAAGCTCGAGGAGGCTTTGAAAAATGTGCTAAAGAGTCAAATGGAAAAGGTGACACAAGTGAATCTTCTCATTTACTTTAAGTACTAGTAGGTGTGTTATTGTGAAGAAAGAACTCTGGTAGAAAACCTTCAACACTCTTCACAAATTCTTTCACTAAACTATTATTAAAGCACCATCTACAGGGTTTGGAGATCTCAGGTAATACAACCAAGTCAACCATAACAAGACCATGATCTGAAATCAATATTGACCCCATTTTAACATGCGTAAGCAAGGAAACTAGGGGAGGCAAATTAAATATATAATAGAACCTAGATTGGGATTTATGGCTAGGTGAATAAAAGGTATATTCCAACGAGTCTGAGTAATATAATCTCTGGGCATCAACTAGACATCTGGAATGAATAAATTGTGTGAATGCTTTCTGCATTTTATTAGGAACATATTTAACTTTAGATTTTCTATCTAAAAAAGGCTCTACAATCTGATTACAATCACTGCCTACTATTAGATTTGAATTCAGGCAAGAGTGTCACACAACTAACATCCGCTCCCAAAAGTTCACTTTGATACCAGTAGGACCATAACTGTTGAGGATGGACATAGGTGCATGATGAACAGTGGCATGTATTCGCACCCATCGACCCTCTGCATCTCTCTCCTCTTTCTCTAATACCAAGGGAAAGGATTTGTGAACCAATATAATAACCCCATTTTTGTGATAAAGGGCTGAAGAACAAAAGACTTGGCCAACCCAAATTCTACGCAGTGAGTTTAGATCCTTATCAAGTAAATTTGTTTCCTGCAGTGGGGCAATATTGCATTTGAGGTTTGCTAATAAGTGTGTAACAACTCGCTCCTTCTTAATAGGATTATGCAAGCCCTTGACATTCCAAGAGATAACCTTAAGAGTCTCCACCATTGCAAGAAAGTAACAAACATATTAAACTGCAATAATCATAAAAAGGTATCGAAACAGCTTAACAACTAAATATAACTAACTCCAAAAATAGCTTAACATATGTATTTAAGGAAAAACTGTAATATATAATAAGGTCAAGGAAAAAGAAAGGAGAAAAGAAAGAAAAGAGAAAAGAAAAGAAAAAGAGGAATCAGAAAAGGAGGTGAGAATAGAGGAAGGAACAGTGAATCTGGAAGAGACAAGGAAGATGACACTGAGCCAAAGGGCTACAGTCATGGAGAAAGTGGGACACATCCAGTATGAAGAGAATATGATGAAGGGGTAGAGAACCACAAAAACTGATGATGGACAGCAGACCAAGATCAAAAGAAGTTGGAGAGCAATACCGACAGAGACAATCATTATAGTAGAGATAGAAATAGAGAATACAAAGAGAGACGGCAGTTGGTCATATGAATAAAACCCAGAAGACAAAAATAGAACTCGATCAACAATTAGGAATGTAAGGCACATAAAAAAACAATAAATAGCACTAACCAAGACAAAAGGGTAATATGCAAACAGGAGCCTAGGAAGGGAGGCACTTGGAAGACAACACAACATAGAAAGGGATGCGGGTTGGACAACATACAGCTGCAAAGGGGAATAAATGAATAACAAAGTTACATAAATAGAAAATGAGCTGGAAGCATCAATTATAATATGAACACCATTAGGCAATGTACACAATATCATTAAAAATGTCAAAACTAACTTCTAGAAGTAATAATAATAAACAACTTATAGAATAGGGGTTCACAGTATAAGCCTACAACAGATCAGAGACATTAAAGAAAAGGTTCAAGGTCCATGACTTCGCCCTTGTGATGAATAATACATTTCTATAGGTCTTCTGGACACTCAAACAAAAAGGTTTGTTCCTTATAAGTGACTTCATAGAAACATGGGTGCACAAGACCTTATCTCGCATTCATTGATCGGGGGGAAGGATAAAAACTCCTTCTGACGAGTAGCAGTTGCAAGTGCCACATCCTGGGAGATAAAGACTCTCTGACCAGACCATAGCAGCTGCTTTCTTTCTTTGTTTGGTAACAATAATACCATAAGCAACTCAGTATATTCCAAAAAAAGAACACTTATTCCTCTAGAACGGCCAGAACCTAAGGGGTCAGCAGGTTTAGGGCCAATTTGGTGAGCACGCTGTAGGTTGAAACGTGTCCCTTGGTTAAAGACCACCAATTTAGGAATGTGAACCCCCAGAAAGGCAAACACATCGGACCCCTCCGCTCCCTCTGGGAGCATCTCCTTCTCCATGCTGTCAACCTTGGTGATTGCATCCTGCACTTTGCCAATCTGCTGTTCGACACTTGACAGCTGGACAAAAAGGAGCACAGAAGAATGTATTAATGCAAGGAGTGAAATTAGTAATGCTAGCCCAGACTTAATATAGAATAATTTTCAACAAACCTGGGGAGCCTATTATCACAACCACTGCCTGCCCGGGCCAGCCAGAGCTTCACAGGGACTCCATTCCCAAATTCACGTTGCCGCAGTAGCTGCAGACGCCTGTTTCACACACCAGGAGGTGCTTTTTAAACTGCTCAGGGCTCCTGTGGGATGCACCTGTGTGGGCCTGGGCCAAGCCTGGGCAAAGCCCAGGCCAAGGGCAGGCCCATCCATGCCCATCAGAGCCCGGAGGAGGCTGGGATGGGCCTACCCTCTTGCTTTTTGTTTTACTCTCTATTCCCATTCTGGGCTCAGAGACACTTGGTGGCACATGGCAGTTCGTTGGGGGGTCCCTAATCTTCGCCACGCAAGTTTGATTTTGTCCTAGGACTAAGTTAAAGTTCATACCTTGTGGCGCTGTGATTGCTTATTTAATGGCAAAGCGAAAGCAAATGGGTGATACGGAGTGCACAGCCAAAACTCTACCCTTGATTGCTTTTTGACTCGTGCTGCCAGAGCCTTGGATAAAAAAAATCCTAGTGGTGGAACGTCAGTTGTCCACGGAGGGTGGATCACTCATTGCTCTGAATCTGGATCAGGCTTTAACAGGGCGCCTCAGATACAGAGTCTGGAATTCCTACCAGCACACAGACAATAGCAGACCAATCTGCTTCTATGAAGTCCCCACCCCCCCAATACTGCATCCCCAACAATCGAATTACCAGCTAAAAGGAAGAGGAAAATGAAACATCAAGAACCCCTGCTGGGAACAAGAACTAGGTCAAAAAACAAAACCAAGTTGTTAACACAGGAGGGTACTAACAGCGCCACAACCACATTAAAAGTACCTCCAAGATCTCACCCTACGCCACAGCATTTACAGTTCTATTCAAGCATGACATAGAGACTCTAAAGAATCGCTTGGACAATATACTCTTAAATAATCTTTCACCAATCATGGATAGACTAGATAAACTGGAGGCTAATGTGGGTAAATACCAAAAGAGTATTAATAAACTCACGGTTGGGGTAGGAAAAATTGGGTTTACAGGTTGGGAATACCCTGCCTTGGGGGGAGACAAGAACCAGTAAGACAGTCTAACGTGGCAGGAAAACATTGTAGGAAAGCCATACAATGTCCTCTTGCAGTTACCACTCCAAAATTAGTTGAAGAGCAAGTGGAAGGCACATCCAAAGACCTAGCCTTGAGACAAGTTAAAAAAAGTTAATGTTACTGTACCTACTAGACAGCCAAATCCACAACCAGATGGCACCTCTAACATTTATCCTTCATCATGTGGGCCTAATCGGGACCTTCCAGCAGAATGTTGTCCTTATGTGGCTATTTTAACCAATTTCCTCTTGCTACAGTGTAACATTGAGGAAACCACGGGCCAACTGAAAAATAAAGTCTGCCACTGGCTATCTCTTAACTCTGATTATGCAAATTCTAGTTATGGTGACTTATTTTTGTAAGAAGAGTGAGTTGGATTGGTCCTCTATGCAAATCTACCTGTGGAGACTTTGTGGTGATTAACTG
Organism: Lissotriton vulgaris; assembly: GCF_964263255.1. NCBI lineage: Eukaryota > Metazoa > Chordata > Amphibia > Caudata > Salamandridae > Lissotriton > Lissotriton vulgaris. The sequence continues at coordinate 403,895,940 of NC_141700.1, forward strand.
CCTAGCAGCCCTAGCAGGAAAATTGAACAGAGTCAGGAGGGAACATTCTGGGTGGGGCTTTGAGCAAGGGATTGTCATTATGCCTTTGTTTTTTTTATAGACATCTTAAGCACAAGGGTCCTGCTAATATAACAGACACACACACAGCCCACTATCCCCATGCATGTAAGGACCAATTCTCCCTCGTAACCAGCAATAGATACCAAGTTCTTTCGGAGCTGGATATCCCTGAATGACCAAAGATGGGCAGTGTTAAAATGACGCTGTTCCAAGACATGGCTTTACCTAGTCAATTAAGGAGGGATACTGCTAAAAATAACCTGAGAGAATTAGAGATTTGAAGTTTGGTCATCTCCACTGGCCATCAAGTATCTCCCCAAGGCAGTGAAGAAGTAAACACAACAGCAGGACTCCAGCTTCGAGGAAGCCTTGATGAGGTCCAGCAATTAAATATTATCTCATGGAATATTGCGGGGATAAAGCCTAAATTAAATAATCCGGAGTAGGGCAATATAGTGGATAGGAGTCACATATGTCTGCACGTAGAAACCTGGGCTATGGAGCAGCTCTATAGGGTGGGTTACACCACGTTTAGTATTGAAGCTAGACACACAACAGCTGGTAGACCAGCTGGAGGTCTGTTATTCTGGATTAAGATACATTTGGGTTGTAAAATTAGACAGCAAAACATAGGCTCACAGGAGATCTTTGGACTTGATCTTATATAATTGAAAGGGAACTTCCATATTAGGATAATCAATCCATATATTCGGTTTACCAGTCCTCACAAGGACTCTGATACTATTTCAATGCTCACCAATTTTCATGACAACTTATGTAAGAGTATTAACTCATTGTAGCCGGTGATATCAACACAACCTATGAAGCCATAGATTATGTGCAGGAACTAGTGCAGGAGGAAGAACAAACTAGAGGTATAAAAAGGCTTCAGATACCGGCCCTGAAAAGGAGTCCTAAGGTCGGACAGCAAGTCCAGTCATTTACCTTTGGCTAAAGGGTTTGCGCTTGTAATGGGCGGACAACCTAAGATGAGGAAGCCAAATTTACGTTTAAAAGGGGAAGTGTTAGGAGCAGGATTGATTTTATTATGGTAGATATTGACCTTTGGGTACAAATCAAATATATGAATATTTTAAACCGAGAGGATAGTGACTATAATGCATTGCTTCTGAAACTATCTGGCATTAACGTTCCACAGTTCCAGACAAATTCAGTGATGGCCCCTGTCATCACACCAATAATAATTGGAGGATAAAATGGCCTCAGGTAATTGCTGATGAGAAGCTTCTACCGAACATCTATGAAGTGGTGGTCCAGACTTTAAATGTGTTGGGTAATCCAGACATAAATGATGACAGCATTATATCTATTTTTCAACACCTATTGAACCGTATTAAGCCCTATTTTAGCAAAAAGTGCAGCCCAAATTTAGTAACTCACAATGCTTCCCCATGGTATAACAAGGACTGTAGGCATGCTAGAATTGATTTATCCGTGGCAGTTAAAAAAGGAATAAAGATTGGCATAATAGACAGAAAAAGAGTCTATAAGAGAGTATAGGGTGAGGTAAAAAAGGGCTTGTGGGCAGAAAACTGGCATACACTAGTGGAGGCATCTAGATCGAAGGACTCCCAGCTATTTTGGCATTTACTTTCTAAAGGGGTAAAACAGCCAGTTAATGAAACTGATTTTTACTAACAACCTCATGCTTGGAAAGAGTATTTTCAAAGTTTATACTCAGGAAGGTCCCTGAGCTGGAGAGTGAGGTAGTATTGACATACAAGGACTGTAATATAGTGCCTCCAGTAGAAGCCATAAGTAGTTTCTCCTTAGAGGAAACTGTAAACGTGATTAACTCATTGCAGTCTGGAAAAGCACCAGAATTAGATAGATTACTAGGTGATTTGTATCGATCTTAGACCAATATATGGGGCCCCTTGCTCCACACAGTTTTCACTGCTATTACACAAGGTATGAATATCCCTGCATGATGGAAGGGTGCTGAAATAATACCTATATTCAAAAAAGGATATAAGTGAGACCAGTCAAACTACAGGCCTATTATCCTCATAGATGTATCACAGAAAGTATTCATTATTCCGCTGAATTATTTTAACACACATTCAGAGCTGGATAGAGGGATGTTGTATACTCTCTCACCTGCAGGCTGGCTTTAGAGCCTCTATGAGTACCTTAGACCAGGTGTTGTGGTTCCTGTTGCTTATCTGGGAGGAAGTTACCATCAAGAAGGGCCACCTGTATGTTATGCTTGTTGACCTTAAAATGGCATTTAAATCCATAGATCACACCAGGTGTTGGGCTGCCCTAAGGGAGCTTGGTCTTCTAGGTTGGTTGCTCCAACTCTTGGTCTGCTTACTTCTTGGTAATTATGCCAAAGCCAGGTGGAAATCTGATGGTAGCCTAGCTAACAATATTCCTGTTTCTAAGGGGGTGCACCAGGGCTGTGTGTTAGTGGCAACATTATTCACCTTGTACATGATGAGCTCGATAATGTTCTCTATGACTGTGGAGGTGACCTACCAAAACTAGCTGGCAAGCAAATCTGCTGTCTTTTATTTGCAGACAATATGCTGCTCATTTCGAAAGCACCAATGGACATCCAGAAAGTTTTAACCAAGTTTGCAACAGCTTGTTGAGAGTGTGGTTTAGAAATTAATAGCTCTAAAACGAAGTTCATGGTCTTCAATCCCTACAAGTCAACCAAGGGGAAATTGAGGCTAGGAGTGCAATACCTAGACCAGGTTAAGGTGTTTGAATATCTGGGAGTCAGAATTAGCATGAACTTGACATGGACTCCCCAAATTCAGAAGACTGTGCCTTCACTGCAACACGTGGATTGTGCAATACCAAAGAAAGCCCAAAAATCTCCTTATCACCCAATTTCTCCAATTTTAGAAATTCACTGGGCCAGAGGGCAGGGTGCAGCCTTATATAGGGCACAGTTATGGGGGTTGGAGCACCGTAATCATCTAGAAGTAGCAAAAAATAATTTTTTACGAGCAATGTTAAACCTCCCAATGAACATGCCTCTAATACCACTCCGTCTTGATCTCAGTCAAAGGTCTATTATCCATTGCTTATATTCTGGATAAGACTTTGGACCATTAACACTCAGATTCCAGTAAAGGAGACAGTGGAGGAATTATAAATTCTCCATAGGCAAACAGGGAGTTTAGTCTGGTTTAAAAAAGCAAAGCAAAGGTTTTATAAATTGGGGCTGGGGTTTATGTGGGATGACCCGCAGTCTAACACTAAAAGAATTGGTTCCCAGCTCAAAAAAAGGTATTGGGATTTTATTGTCCTATCTTGCACTGAAACTAGGACACTTAACACTTTAACTACTCAATTGTTAGATATTAAAAGTTGTTTTAAGTTCCATCCCTACATTGATGATGTTGACCCTGATGGAGCAAGGTAAAGAACAAAATTTTGTTCAAACTTGCGAAGTTAATCTCTCCTAACAAAAGTAATCAGTCTAATAAGCTTGTGGTGAAATTATGAATCAACTTAGTTTAAAAGATACATACATGAAACACACGTGGGACTAATGTGCTTTTTGTTGCAAACGCAAAAAAAAAATAATAAACTAACCTCGTCTATTGTCTTTGTCAATATTAAATGCGGCAGTTTAATTTAATGGCATGTGCTTATTTTATGTGCTTATGTTATGTCTTTTTGTGATAAAAGCTCTTGGAGTTCCGGATATTCGAAAAAGGACAAGTAAATATATTGCTGCATATTCGTGCTTTTGTCAAGTAACCTAATTAACAGGGTTAATTAGCTAAGGGGGAGGGTAACAGAATGGGTCTCAATTCTTTAATTAATTGATGTCTTGTGTTTGTTTAATAATAGTTTCCAAGTGAGGCCTAAAGGTTGGTGCAGAAAATATGGCTGACAGAGCTGCTGACACGAAAGCTTGTCCAGAGTGATTTCTTGCACATGCGCAGCTGTGGAGAATTTTGCTACAAAGCTGTTATGAAATAAAGAGCAACTTTGTCGTGTAGAGTGTGTTCACGGAGGCCAGCCAAGGACAGCATTTTGTTATATCTGCCAAGGTTAGGAAGCGTCTAAAGGCTCGAGTAAAGTATCATTCTTGAGGAAATCGAGGATGTGGAAATGAAAGACAATGGGCCTTATATGAAGCCTGGACTTGGTCAAGAGTCGAATGACCTAATATCTCTTAAATATGGACTGCCACAGGACAGCCAATGAAATCCTCGGATTTCTCCAAAAGAGTGTAAAATGTAGAACGTTTAGCTAGAGAGAAAGGTATAAATTATGACACCATGAGCAGGGAAAAAACTCTTACTTTCCGATTCCTGAGAGGTGTGTCATGCCGTTGGACCTTTGGCGCATGTAAAGACAGCAGACTTTTAATGATTTATTCTTTTCTAGGTAAGGAGAGATTTAGACAGGGAAAATAGATTCAGAGAATGGAAACAGTTATCTTGCTAATTTTCATGTTTCTGAGCTTACTTTGAAATGTCAGTTCTAAATTTAATTTCCTTATTAAAATGCTGCTTACCTATTTGCTTATGAAATAAAGATTCTTAAAGGTAAAATGCTCTTTCTTATTGAAAATAAAATTAGATTCGAAAAGACAAGCTGGTCTTGTTTATTCATGGTCTAGTTTCCATTAGTTGATCCATCAACCATAGAGGTTTGATTTTTGGCTAATATTTGATTTAAAAGTCATGATAATGAAGGATAAACCACAGTTGTACATATTAGTGTAAATATTATGTGAATAGATTATAGATCAAATCACTTGATTCAGTTGCTCAAAAATTGTCTCATTGGTGTTTATGGGCCTGTATACGTGTTTAAAGGTGTATGGTGAGTATTGAGGTGATAAATAGTGTTTGTGAGACAGTTTTTCAATTGGAGCGCTGGATCAATAACTTCGTAGCAGAGTTTGGTTACTATGGTAACTAACATGTTACATGGTAATTACAGAGGATTACATGTCTAAAACTCATTAAGTTTGTTTAGTTGTTATATGTAATCGAAAGGTTTTTTCCAGCACTGTGAAAATTCCTAGTTGTGCCGGCATGAGTAGTGTGACAAGTGAAGTTACACAGTGCATTTGTTCTGTTTCAAAATAGTGGTATTGTCGTAAATCACTAGTGTTGTGGTCGCACAGCACACGTTTAGGGATTATAGGTGTGTAAGGTAGAATGTATTGAGAGGATTGTCTATGAAATCGTAGCTTATGAGTATTAAAACTCACTGTGAAGAGAGTAGTAGAATTTATTCAAGCTTGAGTGAAGGGTAAGGAAGTGTCATCTATCTTACTGGCGAGTGAGGATTTCTATTGGTGGGTTAAGGTCCTACTAAAGAATTAAGTATGCATGGTTAGGGATTTTTCTGTATGAATGTGTGTAAATGATTTTGTAATATACGATCAAGTGAAATTCTGAATTGTCTCTAAGGAGGTGTAAAAATCTCTGTCTGTGCATCTTGAGAGAAACAAGTTCGTTATTACTTGTTAGAAGGGTAGGGTAAGGCTAATTACTTTATCAATAGCGTTGTCTATTTCACGTGAAAAGAATACTTGAATGTATGAGAAAACTATCACTTTATTTTAGCGAAACAAATGGTTTGTTTTTTGTGAAGTTTTTAACTGAATTTCATCAAAGGTTTTGTAAATATGGCATTGTGAACATTTTTGTAAAGGAGGGGTCAGTTTTAAGAGCGAGAGACAGAGCAGCTTCTCTGCAGCGGTAGCATACGTCACTAGTGTCGCGCTGTGATTGGCTAACATACGTCACAGTGTTCGCGCACAGATTGGTTCACGTGACAAGATAAGCTTACAGCTGATTGGCTCATCCTGAAAAACAGTAATTCTATTGGTTGAGCAGAATAGTGACGTAGCTTAACCTGAATGGCCCTTTGGTGAGTTTTGCGCACGGATTGGTTGGTGTTGCGGAATAACAACTTCCTTGTTACGAAAGTTGTTACGATCTTTTCTGAAGTTGAGGAAATAGTTTAAAAACATGGATTATTATTTTAGGAAAGAGAAAAAGAAACTTTCATGGTTTCAGAAATAGAAAAATAAAATTAAACCTGACAAGTAAATTGCAACGCGAGGCGGAAAATTAATTCATAAGTACAAAACACCTGCAGCTTATATGTTGGGTGAATATGGTTACAATACTTGTCACTGGATTGAGAATTGGATGAAATATACTGACAATTATGGTGTGTTAGCATGGCCAGAAGACAGATCATTTAACATAGCGGTTTTGAAAAACTTAAGAGAAAGAATGATAAATCTTGTACCAAAACCTAGACCTACACAATTTGAAGCTTTAGTTGAATGGGAAGATGAGATGCTTGAATTAGAACGAGAGAGTAGAGGAATTCCAAAAAGATTAGTTAGAGAAACACATCAGGATAGAATGCGTCGATGGAGAAGTGCAGACATGTGTGATGGCTTGTACCCAGTGGAACTAGTTAATGAGACAACTGGAAAAAAGCATTCCCGAAAGAGAAATAATACTAGAGAAGAGAGTGATTCAGAGGATGCGGTACTAGAAGAAATTTATACTAAGAAACCGCCACCTTATCAACCAGTTTGTACATGGACTACTCCTCCAAGTGCCCCACCTAGAGAAATTATTGTTGAGACATCCCCTGAAACAAATTTGACTAATAGTAAATCTCCAGAAAGAGTAGAAACAGGACGTAATTCTAATATATCTCCAAAAAATAGTAATTTTACTGAAACTCCAGTTCAGGGAAATGAACCCCAGAGAGGTGAAATTAGACCAGATAGGTATGAAGGATTATCATTACCAGATACTTCAGAATACATTCGTTCTGCAAATGAAATAATACAACAGTTAACTAAAAGCATGGAAGCAGTAACAGTGCCTGTAACGTATTTGATCAAAAAGAAATTAGACATTTAGCTTTAACTGTTCCATTAAATTCAAAAATCCAGAAAGTAACTGAAAATTTTTATTCGGATTTGACTGAAATACATCGAGAGAGAATGTTGATGCCTGACTTAACTCTTAATCAAAGTTTATCATGTAAAACTCCAATTGGTGCAGATTCTGATTCTGGATCGCCAGAAAAGAGTATAAATAAAATAAATGTAACGCAAACCCCAGAAGGTAAATTACTTGATGTTGGTAAACTGAAAGCAGATATAGAAGAATTAATTATTGGAACAATTGGAACTGACAGTTTAAAAGCATATCAGGATGATGAATTGTTGTTTATTTGCAAAAGCATAACACGGAAAACGAAAAACAGATATGATCAATTAGAAGAAATGGCTTCTGAATTAGAAGTTGATTTAAGTAAGCAGAAAAATTTGCAGAAAAGTTATAGGGTGGATTTCTCTGAAAAAGACATTTAAAACATGAATACTTCAGGAAGAATTATACATATAAAAGATTTAATTGTGATTTTGAGAAAGTGGGGTGAATTAAGTAAATGGAGAGCAAAATGGACAAAGAAAAGAGATAAAGAAGTTTAAATTTTCTTGTAAAAGAGAAAGAAAAGGTAGTGAATGAATTTCCAATGAGGGAAATAGCAGGAGGTGGGTTTGTGCATGTCCCATGGACAAGACAGGACATTTTACTGTTCACAAATGATTTTCCCAGATTGAGAGAAAAACCTTTCGAATGGTATCGACAGGTAGAGAGATTTGTGAAAGTTTCAAATGTTTTGTGGGTAGACCTTGATGGATTATTTGACATAATTGTTCCAACAGATCTTTGGACAGAATGTAAAACTGCTATAAATTGGCCTAGAGAAGAACCTCAACGAGATAAAGTAACAGGTGCTCCTTCACCAGATGTGATGAGAAAATATGAACAAGTGATTGTGTTTTTGAAAAACAATTCCTCCAAAAGAAATAGATTGGGTTAAAATAGATAGAACAATTCAAGAGACAAAAGAATCTGTACATTCATTTTATGAAAGATTACTTCTGGTATTTAAACAATACAGTGGTTATGAGCATCTAAGTGAAAAGGATATGAGCCATTTTATATACAGATTTGCATATGGCTTGAGACCTGAAACTAGTGAAATGATAAGAACTGGAATAGTTGGTTGGCAATCACATACAGTTGATGATATTTTGAGAAAGGCAAAATACTGTAGTGATGAGATAGATGCTAAACAAAAGAAGCTGAAATAAAAAGCAATGTGGGCACAGGTTAAAGTGGCTGAGCAACAAATAGCAACTTAAGGAAATAAAAATGTTGATCAGAATCAAGGAAAATTTAAAGGTAATTATAATAAGCCAAGGTTGATGGGAAATGTAGAAGAGTTGAAACAGAAACTCCCATGTTTTAATTGCGGCTAAATTGGACATTGGAAATGCGAGTGTAAAAATCCGCCCAAAATCTTTGTAAAAAATACATCATTAAATCCACGGATGCAGAATGAGATAAATGAGCAGCAACAGCTACAGCGACAGGTAGTGAATCACCAAATCAGTTACCACAACTGCCACTTCCAAACTGTGTAAATTTGCAGAGACACAGTACAGAATCAGGATTCAGAAGAGGTGAACAGGTAAACAGATCACCAAGAGTGAATGTGTCGAATGTATGTCAACAATTTTGGTTGAAAGAAGATGGAGGGAGTGAATCTGAGGATTACTTCTGACGGTGCCTCACAGAGGAGGAAGAGTGCATGCTTGGAGCCACTCTTGAGGTAGATCAATCTGGTCCATTTGTGAATGGTAAAGTGAATGATGTGGATACAGGTGCTACCAGTTCTACTGTTAGATCAGTGGGAATAGAAAACCTTCCTCTCTCTGGTGAAAAAATCCAAGTAGTAGCTAATCAGCAGATCAAAACAGATTTAACTAAACCAGTTGAAGTTGAAATAGGTAAATTTAATGAAATGGAAAGATTTGTAGTTTGTGACAGCAGTCCTGTAAATCTGTTAGGTAGGGATATACTTTGTAAAATGAACTGCGCAATATATTGCTCACCGGATGGTATAGAGCTTCAAACTCCAGAAGAAGATGGCCTTTACAAATTAACAATGTAAATGGTTGAGGCAGAAGAAAGCAAATTATTTCCTGTGTTTGATAAAAATAATTTACCTGAAGAATTAAAAGACACAGTGAATGTAAAAATGTGGGATTTCACTGGAGATGAAATGGGTTTGATGTAAAATGTAGATCCAGTACAAATAACAGTAAAACAAGGGGCAGATTATCCAAATATTCCACAGTATAAAATGAAAGCAGAAGTGATTGAAGGAGTTATTCCTGTAATTGAAAAATTCATAAAACAAGGTGTTCTAAAAGAAATAGAAAGCAGTCCATGTAATTCACCGATATGGGAATCAAAAACCCAAATGGAACTTTCAGAATTGTTCAGGATCTGAGAAAAGATAAAAAAATTGTTGTTCTATGTTACCCAGTCGTACCAAACCCAGCGGTAATTTTATATCAAATTCCGCATGAAGCAGAATGGTATACAGTTATTGACTTAAGTAACGCATTCTTTACTGTTCCATTGCATCCAGAAAGCCAACAAATGTTTGCGTTCCGGTTCAAAGAGCGTATTCTAGCATGGTGTAGAATCCCTCAGGGGTATACCGAAAGTCCATATATTTTTAATCAGTTGTTGAAGAAATCATTGGAGAATCTAGATTTACCTGGAAAATCTACGTTAGTGCAGTATATTGATGATCTCCTTGTTGCTTCAAAAGCAAGAGATAATTGTGTAACAGATACCATTACTCTTTTAAATCACCTGGCAGATGAGGGACACAAAGTATCTCCTGCGAAATTACAGTTTTGCAAACAAGAAGTAAAATATCTTGGTCACAGAATTGCAAAAGGTACCAGACAAGTGACAACAGAAAGAATAAAAATGATTCAAGCAATGCAACCTCCAAAAACACAGAGACAGGTTAGAATGTTTCTAGGCATGATAGGTTATTGTCGTCAATGGATTAGTGGATTTTCAGTAATTGCAAAGCCATTGCAGAGACTGACGAAAGCAGACATAAAAGACCCGATTAGTCTGACAAAAACTGAATTGGAAGCTTTTGAGCAGCTAAAAAGAAGTTTGTGTGAAGCGCCTGCATTGGGAATGCCTGATTATGAAAAAGAGTTTGAGCTGTATTGCAGTGAAAGAGAAGGATGTGCATTATCAGTTCTGATTCAAAGACATGGAAGACTGAGAAAGAGAATAACATATTTCTCAGCTGTTCTTGACCCTGTTGCAAAAGCATTACCAGGTTGCTTAAAATCAGTAGCCACAACAAGTGTAAGTTTGGAACAAAGTGAAGGAATAATAATGGGATTTCCTGTAAAAGTATATGTACCACAGTCAGTTGAAATTCTGCTTACTAGAAGCAAAACACAGCATTTGACAAGTAATAGATTAAAAAAATATAAAAAAGTGATTCTTGGATCAGATAATGTTTCGATTGCGAGATGTGTAAATTCGAATCCTTCTACATTGTTACCTGACACTTCTGAAACAGAAATCAGGGATGAAATTGTTGATCATGAATGCCTGGATGTATTAGAATATTACACAAAACCAAGGCAGGAAATAGATGTTCCGTTGCCTGAATCAGACTATGTTTTGTTTGTTGAATGGTTCATGTTTAAGAACAGATGAAGGTATTCTGAGTGCAGCATATTCGGTGTGTACGGTTGCAGATGTGAATGAAGCTTCCAGTCTCAAAGGAATTCATTCAGCTCAAGTAGCAGAATTAACTGCTTTGATTCATGCATGTGAATTGGGGAAAGGGCAAAAGATTACCATAGTGACTGATAGTCAGTATGGTTATGGTGTAGTCCATGACTATGGCCAGCTCTGGTCTCAAAGAGGTTATTTAACTTCTGCAGGATCACCAATAAGGAATGCTAAATTAATAAAAAGATTGATTGATGGAATTCAATTACCAAAAAAATTGCAGTAGTTAAATGCACAGCTCACAAGAGATGAGAGGACTACATAACAAAAGGAAACTCATATGCTGATGAAGTAGCAAAATTTTGTGCAAAACATACTGCAGCAGTCAATCGGGAAAAAGAAAATGAAAATGTTTTGAACTCACTTATGCTAATATCTGTAGTTGAAACTTGGCAAGGAGTAAAACAGTTGCACGATGAAGCAAGTGATGAGGAAAAAGACACATGGTTAAAAGCAGGATGCAGGCAAAGAGAAGAGGATGAGATTTGGGTTTACATAGAATGACAGAGCAGTAATGCTAGACTGCATGATTTCCGACATGGCACGCATGCACCATGGTCTAGGACATATTGGCAGAGATTCTATGATTAGATTGTTTAGACAGACATGGTACAATCCAAAATTCTGAATAATTGCAGAATCATTTTGTCAAAGATGTCTGATCTGCCAGCAGATCAACCTGAACAGAAAAACTGTTGTAAGCATGGGAACCATAGGACGGGAGGGAGGTCCTTTTACCAGAATACAGCTTGACTTCATTGACATGCCACCTCACAACAATCTCAGATATGTCTTAGTGATTGTTTGTTTGTTCTCAAGATGGGTGGAAGCATTTCCAACACGTCATAACGATTCAATCACTGTTGCAAAATTGCTTTTGAGAGAGTTCATTACAAGGTATGGATTCCCAGTGTCGGTTGAGACAGATCGCGGCACACATTTTGAAAACAGATTGCTAAAACTGATTTGTGAAGCATTGGGTATAAAACAGAAATTACACTGTGCATACAGACCAGAGGCATCGGGTGTTGTTGAGCAGGTGAATGGAACAATAAAAAACAGAATAAGTAAAATGTGCTTAGCAACAGGAATGAAGTGGGCAGATGCACTACCACTTGTTTTGATGACTCTGAGAAGCATTCCAGATAAGAAAACAGGATTGAGCCCTCATGAAATTTTAATGGACAGGGTCATGAGGCAAGCATTTGTTCCAGTTGATAAGTTATTGAGCATAAATAATAGCATCATTATGGATTACTGCAAAAATCTATCTGACGTGGTGACTTCTGTGTTCTATCATGTAGGAACTGAAGTGCTCACAAAAGAGAAAGAACAAGCTCATGATCTGTTTTCAGGAGACTGGGTAAGGACAAAAGTACATCGAAGAAGAAATTGCCAGGTACCAAGGTGGCAAAAGGCAAGACAGGTGATTTTGGTCACGAAAAATGCAGTTAAGTGTAGGGGATTGAAAAGGTGGATTCATGCGAGTCATACCATACGAGTACCAGAACGTGAGAATCCTGACGAAGGAGGTGATACAACAGCTGATTCAGATTCAGAAGAAGAGCTTGAAAGAAATCCAGATCCTGAAGATCGACAAGATAGTCTACATCTGGAAGATTCAAATGCGAATGAAGCTTTGAATGAAGAAACTGAAGAATTTGTAATACAAGACTCTGAGGAAGAAAATGACAAAGATCTGCTAGATCAAGAAGCAGAAACAGAATCTGATCAAGAAGTGATTCAAGATCAAGATCAGGAGAGTATTGAAAGGCAGATTGGAAACTTTGGAAGAAGGAACGAAAATTCTGAAACTGACTGGAAGTAATTGAAGAAGAAGAAGAAGAAATTCCAAGTACCAGCTATAAGGATGATTTTCCTAACAAAGTGAAACTGCTTAGTAAAGAAGTACCTGAATCTGATGAAGAATCTGACTCAGAAAAATTGATTATTAATGAATCAGCTGAAAACACAGAAAGTGAAACAGATGACAGTGAAGATGAATCTAAATTGAAGAAAACAAAGAAAAGAGCTTGGACGGTGGAGTATAATTTGAAAGAACCAAAAAAGAAGCTAACAGGAAAAGGGGATAGTTGGCCAAAGGAAATTGGAGGCATAAAATTTAAATTAGTGAACAAAGCAAAGGAGCAGGTGAATGAGATCACAAGTCAAAAAGAGGAAGACTTGAGTAAGAAAAATAAGGCAGGAAATAAAACAGAAGCGATAAGTAAGCATGGGCGAATTTTGCGAATTCGTGATCCGCGAATTTGCGGATTTGCGAATTTGCAATCCGCAAAATTCGCGAATTTGCACGAATTTGCGTATTTTTTATTTTTGCTCTTGTTCGCGGGTGTTCACGGGGAACTTTGCGTATTCGCGGCGCACTTTGCGTGTTCGCGTTTTTTTTTTGCCTGGTTCATCACTGCCACCCTCTTGTTTTTTATGCCCCTCTGCCCTCTGTACCACTTGTTTTTGTGCCTTTCTGCCCTCTGCACCACTCTTGTTTGTGCCCTTTTGCCCTCTGCCCCACTGGTTTCTGTGCCCTTCTGCCCTCTGCCTATTTCATGCCCTCTGTCCCACTTTGTGCACTTCTGCCCTCAGCCATAAGTCAGCTTCGACAGGAAGCACTAATAGATAAAGTAAAGCAGGTGCTTGAGTTGAAGGTCAAATTAAGTTACACAGTCATTAATCACCCCAAGTTTGGGGTGATTAATGATTGTTGTGTAACTGAATTTGAGATTCAACTCTAGCACCTGCTTTACTTTTTCTATTAGTGCTTCCTGTTGAAGCTGACTTTTGTAACTATTTTAGAGGCTCTGGCAGCTTGCCGGCGCCATTCTATAATAGTTACAAAACGTCAGCTTGAACTTTTGACCCAATACGTTCCGCTCGCGGATTTTGCGGGAAATTCGCGAATCTCGCGGATTGCGAATTTACCGAAAATCCGCAAAATCCACCAGCGGAACGGATTTTCCACCCATGCTTAGTGATAAGTAGCAGAGCAAAGAGAACAATTAAGCCAAATCAGAAATATAAATCGCCAGAGTCGGTTTATATAATAATCCCACCAGTAGTAGAAGTAAATAGTAGTCAGGAAAATTTTGATGATGCAAGTGACAATGATTGAACTTATTGATTAGGTGACACAAGGTTGAAGAAACTGTGTTAGGAGACACAAGGTCGAAGAAATTGTGTTAGCTGAAAAACACATTTGATGTATGAGATAAGGTCGAAGAAAAGCTGTTAGAAGAAAAATTCGTAGAAGATAAGATTATCTGTTAAAAAAAAAAAGAGGGGAGTATAGTTAATAATTTTTCAATTTTTTATTTTTATTTTTAGCTGTTATTTTAAAAAGTAAAGATGCCTTATACTAATGAAAATTCGAGATGCTCAATTCTCAAAAGATGTTGCGAACTGTCATCAATATGTGTAATATTGATTTTTTAAGTCTGGTTAATTTTAGCTGTCATTTTTCCTTTTGGTGTAGATAAAGAGATGTATAAAGCTAACATGACAAGTAAAGTTGTGGCTAAATTTGACAAAACTGATAAGTCTAATAGAATTATCGTACGTAAACCAGAGATTCATCAAGATTGATCTATTGGAGATTTTTCTAGCAATACCTTCTCAAGACTTTTATCTGAATATGTTAGGGTGATGAATGCAAAAGATTGCTATGTTTGTGTGAAATTACCTACTTCTGTGTCTGAAGGTGTGAATTACAATATGCTTCCTATTACTTATCGTATAACATGTAGTGTAATAGCTAGTTTGTTTTATAAAACTGGTCGTCTGGAATATTATTATTCCGATTTTGACGAACCTTTTGCAAATTTAAAGGTAATAGATAACTTGAAAAAAGTGAGATCTTCTAAACAGATGAGGGAATTTTTCCTAACAACTAGTTAACTTACTTATGAGTATGCTTTAAGAAATAATTTAACATGTAAATTGAGAACAGAAGAGAAGTCATTCTTAAATATTGTGGAAGAGAGAAGGGCAATTTACAAGCGAAATGAGATGTTGAAAACGACTAAGTCAAAATTTTGGCAGATTGAAGATGAAAAACTCAATGGTAAAAATGAAAATGTCGCAATTCACATAGATAAACCTGTTGGTGGAAAATTTTGTATAAGAAGAGATAATACTTTATATGATAATTATTTTGTAGGTGCAAGTCAATGTGAAGATACTTATCATATCATAGGGGGTTGGGGATTCAAAGGAGGCAAAGATCCAATTTTTCCTGGAATTTATTTTATTTGTGGGAATAAATCTTATTACAGCCTTCCGGACCACTGGTACGGAACGTGTTATGTAGGTTTAATTTTTCCCAAAATTTTTCATGTAGACAGAAATGCAGAATGTTCATTTGAAATTAGCAATCATGTGAACAGATTTAGAAGAGAAAGCTTTTCAGAAATCTTGGGAGACATATTTGGTGCGCTAATAACTATGGTAGGAATTACCCTGAATGCAAGCAAAATCAGAAAAATGTCCACAGTTGTTGATAGATTGTCAACAGATACTGCAAGTGGATTTCAATTAGTGAACACCGAATTTGTTGCCATGAGAACCATGGTAGTGCAGAATCGTCTTGCACTAGACATTCTGTTAGCAAAAGAAGGTGGAGTTTGTGGAATTTTGCATGTTAAACATTGTTGCACATACATACCTGACAAGAGTCAGAACATAGAGATGTACATTAAAAATATTACTGAATTAGATGAGGAGATAAGAACCCTTAGAAGATGAGAGTTTTTCAGAACGCTTAGGCAAAAGATTTACAGCAATTAACCACTGGTTTCAAGAGATTGGTAGATCAATCATAGGTAAAATAGTTTTCCCTTTAATAGTTATAGTTATAGTGATACTTTTGTTAAAAATTAGTTGCATGCTACACAAGAGAAGAAAATATGTAACAGAAAGGAAAATAATTTATAAGCTAAGAGATGAAAAGGAAAAGGAAATAGAATTAGAAGAGTTTCGTAAAACTCAATATGAAAAATGCAGAAAAACAGATGAATCCAAAGTTTAGAAAATACTAATATTAAGAAAGTCCAAAACATGTTCAAGGGTTGAAAATTTATAACATTTTGGGTATTGTTTGGTGATTAAGAAATCACCAGATGAGGGAGTTGATGGAGCAAGGTAAAGAAAAAAATGTTGTTCAAACTTGCGAAGTTAATCTCTCCTAACAAAAGTAATCAGTCTAATAAGCTTGTGGTGAAATTATTAATCAACTTAGTTTAAAAGATACATACATGAAACACAATCGGGACTAATGTGCTTTTTGTTGCAAACGCAAAGAAAAATTAATAAACTAACCTTGTCTATTGTCTTTGTCAATATTAAATGCGGCACTTTAATTTATTGGCATGTGCTTATTTTATGTGCTTATGTTATGTTTTTTCGTGATAAAAGCTCTTGGAGTTCCGGATATTCGAAAAAGGACAAGTAAATATATTGCTGCATATTCGTGCTTTTGCCAGGTAACCTAATTAACAGGGTTAATTAGCTAAGGGGGAGGGTAACAGAATGGGTCTCAATTCTTTCATTAATTGATGTCTTGTGTTTGTTTAATAATAGTTTCCAAATGAGGCCAAAAAGTTGGTGCAGAAAATATGGCTGACAGAGCTGGTGACACGAAAGCTTGTCCAGGGTGATTTCTTGCACATGCGCAGCTGTGAAAAATTTTGCTGCAAAGCTGTTATGAAATAAAGAGCAACTTCTTTGTCTTGTAGAGCGTGTTCACGGAGGCCAGCCAAGGACAGCATTTTGTTATATCTGCTAAGGTTAGGAAGCGTCTAAAGGCTCGAGTAAAGTATCATTCTTGAGGAAATCGAGGATGTGGAAATGAAAGACAATGGGCCATATATGAAGCCTGGACTTGGTCAAGAGTTGAATGACCTAATATCTCTTAAATGTGGACTGACACAGGACAGCCAATGAAAAGCTCAGATTTCTCCAAAAGAGTGTAAATTATGACACCATGAGCAGGGTAAAAACTCTTACTTTCCGATTCCTGAGAGGTGTGTCATGCCGTTGGACCTTTGGCGCATGTAAGGACAGCAGACTTTTAATGATTTCTTCTTTTCTAGGTAAAGAGAGATTTAGACAGGGAAAATAGATTCAGGGAAAGGAAACTGTTATTTTGCTAATTTTCATGTTTCTGAGCTTACTTTGAAATGTCAGTTCTAATTTTCATTTCCTTATTAAAATGCTGCTTACCTATTTGCTTATGAAATAAAAATTCTTAAACGTAAAATGCTCTTAGCCGGATCAACCCCCTCAGGCACGATCACTCTATAGACAGTTTAGAAATGGGGTTCTCCTACTAAATGCTTTGAAAAGCAGCTGGACAAACGCAACCGTAACTTCATTGTGCCCCTTGTGTAGCGCTAGTCCTGAAACTCTGAAGCAATTTATATTCCTCTGCCCGTTTTATGCTACTTTGAGGAAAAAAATTATTCTTCTGGCCTGTCGAGTGCTGTCTTTTTCATGCTCCACAGATGCATTACGTATTTTTAGATCAGACTCGACAAGTTGGCTTGTTTTTACGTTATCAAGATATCTGCTTTATTGCTGGTGGCAGAGGTCTGAATTTGGAACAAGTACTTGATTTAAGAGTTTGGATATTATTGGGGCACCAAGTATTCAAGTCCTTTTTGAAGGACTGTAGTGCTAAACGATGGCTGTGAATGAACCCAACAGTATTGGTGCTTTCTTCTTTTAATTAATTTTAATGCATTCCGAATTTTAAAGTGCCTATTTTAGTTATTTTTTTTGTTTTTTTTGGTTGTAAGACTTTATTTGCAGTTGACAAATACACTTTATATCATTTGCGTGTATAAATGACATTTTCACGCCTTAGTCATTCCGATGTTAGTAATACACAGCTATTCAGCCGACAACCTTCCGGTCCGGCAGCATGTAAGAACATGGTGCGTCAAACATTCCAACAGTATGTACAGAATTGATAGTCTTACTTTTTAATTTTTTTTTCTGTTTTGGAACATAACTATAGACTCATTAGGAACAGTAAACAATTTATTAGGACTTCAATACACGGTCAATCGTCTATATCGGTGGGGCTTTATTGATGTACTACGCTGTATTCTAACCCATGAGTTCCCCATGGTCTCTTGTCGTCACACCCGTATCCCTCCCCACATCCCGTCCATGGGTATGTGTTAGTGTTCAAGCTCATCTTCCTCATCAGAGCAATCCTCTCCTTCTTCCGGCAAAGGTTCACACAGGTCACCTCTATACTTGTTCCAAGGAAGCCGGACCCTGTTCTATTTGCGAGGGTTGGCTCTTATAGACCGCTCGCTCTATAATCATCAATCTGTCCATGTGTTTGCACCACTGTGCCAATGTTGGTGCGTCTGCCGCCCCCCATTTTTGCGCTATGTCGCGCTTGGCCACTATCGCTCCTATCACTACCCACTGCTGCCCCTGTCTAGTTAGATCCGTCCTCCCCCACATATTCAATAAGCAAACCCTCGGGTCTGGTGTGAGCGATACTTCCAGTGTTTGTGAAACGGTCCTCATAATTCGCCTCCAGTATTCGCTAATGATCGGACATCCCCAAAGTGTGTGTAGGAGTGTTCCTTCCTCTCCACAGCCTCTCAGACAATTTGGATGCTCCGCCCTGTGTATTCTATACAAAGTAGTTCTGGTGTAATAAACCCTGTGTAGCATTTTGAATTGTACTAGACGGAAGCGGGCCGATAATCCTGCCTCTCTCAGGGATGCCAGTGCGGCATTCCAGTCCGTTTCATCCATTTCTCCCAACTCCGTCTCCCATTTATCCCGTAATTTAATTAGTGGGTCCGGTACATTATTTAGCAGTTTTCGATAAGTGAGTGATGTAGCTCCTGTTTGTATATAATCAGTGAGCAGGCGGTCTTCTAACGGTGATGATTCAGGGACTTTGGTCCCTGGCTATATGGCCGTCATCAATGTATGTCTGATCTGTATGTATCTATATGTCTCAGTGGGTCCTAGGTCATATTGTTGCTGTAGGAGTGAGAATGGGATCACACCAGTACTCGTCCATAGGTCACCCACTGTAGAGATTCCTATATTGTCCCATTGGGTGAATCCTTTACTATGTCTCAGACACCCCAATGCTTTAGTATCCCATAGGGGTGTAAGTTTGATTATTACGTCCCCCCATTTTAATCTAGCCTGCGCCTTATGCCATAATATTACTGTGTGCTTTGTCGGACCTACCAGTTTTGTCAATAGACGTTTGGTATATAGTGGTGCCAATAGGCTGTGTGTGCCTAATTGAGTTCTGTCAGCCATATATGCTGGGTCTTCTTGTGGTGCGTGGTTCCACTGGTTTATCACCTTGAGTTTGGACGCCCAGTAGTAAAATTGTAAATTTGGCAGTGCTATCCCACGATCGTACCATCCACGGTTAAGTTTTATATGTGCCACTCGAGCCGGGCGTTCTCCCCATAACAAGCCTGAAAGGACTGCTGTCACCTTCCTAAAATACGAGGGTGGGACAAGGGTCGGCGTATTCTCTAATATATATAACAAACGCGGAAGTGCCTTCATTTTGAATAAAGCCGCTCTACCCAAAAGCGTCAATGGTAAATTCGTCCAATATCTTGCATCCGCCTTTAAACGAGTGAGTGGAGGTAACAGATTCTGCGTAAAGTAGTGCAAGGCATCTCGGGTGACATAAATGCCTAGATATTTAAACGAGGGGTTTGCAATGGTCAATTGGCATTCGCTGGGTATATGCGGCAGAGGACCCCTCAGTTCATAAATAATAGATTTTGACCAATTTATGGTGTAGCCGGAGTAAACACCATGTGCATTACACAGGTCAAGTAATATAGGAATACCAGCGGCCGGATCAGACAAGTATATCAACATATCATCTGCATAAAAGGGAGACTCTGTCCTCCCAGTGTTCCCCCCAACTCACCCCCTTTAGTAAAGGAGTGTCTCTAATGATAGTCGCTAGCGGCTCCAGAACTAACGCAAACAGAAGAGGGGAGAGCGGGCAGCCCTGCCTCGTTCCTCTAGCCAATGGCATGTCACGTGAAACGTGGCCATTGGCCGTCACATATGCGACAGGTTCTGTATATAAGAGTTTTATCAACGCAATAAATTTAGGGCCGAAGCCCATGTGTGCCAGAACTGCGTAAAGGTATGGCCACTCCACTAAATCGAATGCCATCTTGGCGTCTAACGAAAGAATGACCGCTGGTCCTGTCAATAAGGGGGACCGCGCCAGTGCGCCATGTACTCTTCGGAGGTTAAGTGCCGTGCTCCTATGTGGCATAAAACCGGATTGGTCTGGATGGATCAAGAGGGAAAGGTGGGGCATCAATCTGGTAGCCAATATCTTTGCCAGTATCTTGGCTTCCGCATTGAGTAACGAGATTGGTCGGTATGAGGTACAGTCTGCTGGAGGCTTACCCGGTTTCGGGATGGCTACAATAGTGGCCATTCGTTGATCCAAGGGCAGTACCCCCCGCTCCAAGCTATCCTTGAACATCGCCAACAGTGGCTCACTTAGTGTGTCTGACATCGTTTGGTACCATTCAATCGGGATCCCGTTGGGGCCCACTGCTTTTCCGGTGTGTAGTGTGTCTATTGCTGCCTGAACCTCTTGTACCATCAGGTCCGCCTCCAGTTCATCCACCGCGCCTTGGGGTAAGGTTGGGGTGCGAACCGATTGGAGGGCCAGCGTCGCAGCAGCCGCCGTGACTTCCCTTTCGGGAGTATACACCTTCTGAAAATGATCTGCGAGGAGATCAATTATTTCTGATGGGTGCGAGTGTAGTTTCCCATTTCGGTCTGCCAATTGTAGTATGGTCCTGCTACCTTCTTTCCTCTTATCTAGCCAGGCCAGTAGTTTACTGGCCTTGTCACCTATATCATATATTCTATTCGCCGTTGCTGTTATATTCTCCGTCGTTTGTAGGCAGATATGATCAGTGTGGGCTTGTTGGCATAGTGTAAGTGTGTGTAGTGTTTCCTCTGTCGGGTCTTCCATGCGAGCCGTGTTTGCTGCCTCCAGGTCCAATTCTAGGTCCCTCAACTCCCGCTGTTGCGTGCGCTTATGCCCTGTGATTGTTGTAATGGCATGACCTCTCAAAACTGTTTTGTATGCTTCCCATAAAGTAGTGGGAGAGGACACCGAACCAGTATTCTCCGCAAAGTAGTGCCTGGTCGCCTTTTTTAATTCCTTCCGTACATGTGGTACCTTGATATACCCTGGATAAATTGGATATAACCTTCTGTGCACCCTCCCCGAGCATGAGATGCTCAGTGTTAGGGGGAATGATCTGAGATACCCCTGGGCCTAATCTGCACATCATTAATTGTAAGATGACCATCCCCCAGTGTGAGAAAGTATTCTATGCGGGACAAACTATTATGAGTTGCAGAGTAATAAGTGTATTGCCGGCCCTCAGGGTTGATGTGCCGCCAAACATCCACCAGCCCTTGTGCCTCAATAAATTTGTGAAAGCGGGACGGACCAGACGTGTGTGTTCTGGTCGGGTATCTATCCTGCGTGTTGTGTGCCACTGCGTTGAAGTCACCTTCCACCACTAGGTCACCTTCCGGAAGATCTAACAGTAATTTCGCTAGCTCGGGCAGAGTGGTCGCGTGCAGCGCCGGTGGAATGTATACCGAGACCACGTTGAGTGGCTTGCCTTCCCATTGCCCAATCGCCACAGCAAAACGGCCATACTCATCGGCTCTCGTGGAATGCAGTATGAAGCGAGACGCCTTTTTCATTAGAATACCCATTCCACGAGACCCGGAGGTAAAGTCCGAATGCACCACCATACTATATCCCCATCTGTCCAGTGCTTTGCTCGCCGTCCCCACTAGGTGTGTCTCCTGAAGAAGGATTAGATCTGGATTCAGTCTCTTAATACCCTGCAGGACCAACCCCCTCTTTATCTTGTCCCCTAGACCTCTCACATTCCAGGACATCACTTGTAATGGAGGTATCGGACCCGTGCTTATGTTCTCATTTAGAGGAGTTGATTGTGTGTCACGTGTCATGCACACCTATCAAGTCTAGTTTGTACATTTCAACATCTGCTTGCCATAGTACTCGGTATATACCCCTGCAAGCTTTCAGTTCACCGTGTTGCATATTGTTTCCCTGAGTCAAACAAAACAAAAAACCAAGAACCCCCCCACACCCTGAACAACCCCCCTCCCTACCCCCCTGCTATACGGACTCAGAACCGCCCGCCCCCCCAACTTAGCAGAGTGCCTGTCCCATTCCCCACACCAAATAGTTTCTCGCGGGGAGAAGAGTCTCCAGAGCCAGCGGTCCCTCATACACTCCTTGGAAGCCCTCAGCCCAGTGTCCTGTAGCCGGCCCTCAGACAGAATGCAAAATATAGAAACAAGATTCTGAATGTCCTTTATAAAGATTAGTGTCCCTTGCGGGCGCCTTCCTCCACCGCATCTCCATCTTGTGAGATTTCTTCCTCCGTCCTGTGAGACGTTTGCGAGCCCTCCGGGAGCCCCATGTTTTTGTCCTTTTTCGATCTGTTGGATCTACGAGGTTGTGTCGCCGGTCTCCATCCATCGAGCCAGTCTCTCGCAAGTTCAGGAGTGTCAAAGAACCAAGTTTTATTGTCTGATACCACCCTCAGCCATGCCGGATAAAGCATGGAGTAGGGGAGCTCTCTCGCCCTCAGTTCCTTCTTGACCTCCAGAAATGTCCTTCTACGGCGCGCAACTTCCGCCGTATAGTCCGGGAAAAAGGCCAGAGTGGAGTTGAGGATCTTCTACGGAGGGGACACCCTAGCCGCCTGTAAAATGGCGTCTCTGTCCCCGAAGTTGAAAATACGAGCCAAGATGGGTCTTGGCGTCGCTCCTTGCTTAGGTTTACCCCCCGGCACTCGATGTGCTCTTTCCACAGAGAAAAAGGCTGACAGTCCCTTGGGTTGGAGCTCTTTTTTAATTAGGTCTTCCACGTAGAGATCAGTTGCTCTAGCGCCTTCGGATTCCGGTACGCCAAGAATTAGTATGTTGTTCCGTCTTGAGCGACCTGCCTGATCGTCCAGCTTTTCACGCAATGTTTTGTTCTCTATCGCCAATTGTTGCATCTCCGTTTGGAGCTCAGAGACGTCCTCCACTAGGGACTTCATGACCACTTCCATCGATTTCACTTTCTCAGACATTTTCTGAAAGTCTGCACGGATCAGTGGATATCGAGCCCACCATGGCCTGCACTTCAGTCAGTGTCTTCATGACATCGTCCAGTGTCGTTTTCTGCGTGTTCGCCCCTTCCGCCATCTTGCCGGCTAGGGCCGACGGGGAGGACGATGCCCCACCACTGGCAAATCGATCAATTCGGGTCTGCGTGGCGCCCCCTCTCGCGTTCTTTCCAGCCATTCTTACCCCTTCGTACTCTAGAAGTCTCACAGGGTATACCGCCCAATCGTTCAGAGTGTTGTGGGGTCCGGTGTGTAACTGGTCGACACCCGTCTCTTCAAGTGGACAGTAGGCCACCTCCTCCTGGCATGCACAGGCCCTTTTAGTTTGTGATTCTGCAAGTCTTCCAGCGGGTCGGGGGGCGATGTTATTAGGCCAGAGGTCCCACTTTCTAAAGTTGATCTCGATGGTGAGGCGACGGTGTTCAAAAGCGGCCGGCGCGTTGAGTATTATGCACAAAGATGGCAGACCAGCCCTTTGTTCTCCTTAGGTTTCGGTTTTGCCTGTCTGCCATCCGGAGGAGCTCTCTTCTGATCGCTTGAAATTTGGTTTCTTAAATGTAGTCGAGGCTAATGAAGACAGTTTGAGCAAGTCTTGCTGCTTCCGAGCTCATTAGCCACTCTCCGGATTGCGGTCGTGCGTTTCCGGTGGGGATGAACCGAGCCTCCCTCGTCTCTCTTCAGCCGATAATTCAGGACATGTCCTGGCTTATTATGGCCGACCAGGCCTCAGGGTCGTCTCGAAGTAAGTTCCGTCTCCAATGTCAGACAGGCTCCTAAGTTGCTGCCCTGGGTCCCGCTCGGTCCTAGGCTTCGGAACCCTCCGTTAGAGCTTCTTATCTACACGGATAAGTGGTTGGATATTAGGAGAGGCCGTCCGGTCTACGGAGTTCCTCTTTTAGGCTGCCGCCATGCTCGGCTGCTAGCCACACCCCCTATTTTAGTTTTTAATTACACCTCTATCTAGAATGATGTAAAGGAGTATGAAGTGATCTTTTCCTTTGAACTTTTTCTTTATGATAATATGAAATATGTATGTTCTGTGATATATTTATATGTGTATGATCATGCTATTGATCAAATACATTTACTACTACTACTATAGAACAATTCTCAGCAAGACTGTTTATATTTTATAATTCCACAGTGAACAAGTGGAGACAGAATAAGTAACTTAGGTTCCTTTTGCCTCAACAGCATAAAATGCCAGCATTATTCGTTATTAGCCTTCAAAGCTTGCAAAAAAAGAATAAAAGTTAAAGGAAGACCATATCTATGAGCCCGTAGTCCTCCTGTTATCATTGGAGAGTTCAAACAACCAGCGCGACCGGGTGGGAAAAGCCTGCAACCGCCAGATCTGAGGTGTGTGACGCAGGAGAGCCAGAGCAAGGTCAAACAAATGAAAATCTGCAAAAAAGAAAAATACCTGTCCTCTCTGCGTTCATGCACCCGAATTTCCACAGCATGCTCTTTTTAAGGAACAACCGCCATCCGCATGGATTGAAAGCCTCCGACGGCGAACGGAGCTTCACGGACCCGCAGCCATCTTGCAGGCAGTTCGGCCATGCCCCTACGGTCTTTACTGTAATGTGTGAATTTTGGTGCATTAATAATTATTTTAAGAAGAGGTGCTATTTATCATACCTGATAAATTCCAAACCCCACAGCTTTGGATACTATCTGGTGCCGTAACCATCACCTACTCTTCTGACACACTCCAAATCGGGGCCATAGTGTGATGTGGAAGTGCACCCTTCCTTCTACTACAAGAAAAAAGAAGCATACATGTATTGCTACCATTAAAATACATTGTGAAAAAACATATCTGCAGAGACCGGGCCGGCTTTAGCTCTGATGGTACTCAGTGTGACAATTTGTGTTGCTGCGCTCACAAAGACCATCTCTGCCATGGATTCCCTTACACACACATTACAATCATGCATCACCCTCCAAAAAGCCTGGCGCCACAAGCGGACATCAGAAAACATGACTGCCCTCAAGAGCGCCAGCCACGAATACCACCAGATGATCCGCACCACCAAAAGGACATCATTCAAAAAGCGGCTGGACAACAACTCCCACAACAGCAAGGAACTCCTCAGCATAGTCAAAAAGCTCTCCAACCCCAGCGCCAGCAACAACGACATCACACAGTCGCCATACCTCTGCGACTCCCTCGCTGCATTCTTCCACCGCAAGATCGCAGATATACACGACAGCTTTGGACCCCAGACTCCGCCCCCAGCCACCAAACCAATGATCCCCACCACCAGCCTCAGGGCATGGACGCCCATCAGCACTGAAGACACCACCCGCGTCATGAACACCATCCACTCCGGCTCCCCCGCCGACCCATGCCCTCATCATATCTTCAACAAAGCCGACACCATCATCGCATCCCACCTCCGGAACATCGTTACCAGCTCCTTCATGTCAGGCACCTTACCTGGAAGCTGGAAACACGCAGAAATCAAGGCCCTTCAGAAGAAACCAACAGCAGACCCCAAAGACATCAAGAACATTCGCCCCATCTCTCTCCTCCCCTTCCCGGCCAAAGTCATCGAGAAGACCATCAATAAACAGCTGACTGCATTCCTCTAAGCAAACAACTCTCTCGACCCATCCCGGTCCGGATTCCAAGCCAACCACAGCAACGAGACCGCCCTCATCGCAGCTACCGACTACATCAGGAAACTGATGGACAACACAGAGACAGCCGCTCTCATCCTCCTAAACCTCTCGGCAGCCTTTGACACCGTCTGCCACCGCACCCTAACAACCCACCTCTTCAACTCTGGGATCCAAGGAAAGGCTCGGGACTGGATCACATCATTCCTCTCCGACAGAGCCCAGAGAGTCCGCCTCCCTCCCTTCCGCTCAGAGGCCACCAAGATCATCTGCGGCGTACCCCAGGGCTCCTCACTCAGCCCAACCCTCTTCAATATCTACATGAGCCCCCTCGCCACCATTGCACGCAAACACAACATCAACATCATCTCCTACGCCGACGACACCCGACTGATACTCTCCCTCACCAAAGACACTCTCACCGCCAAAGCCAACTTCCAGGACGGAATGAAAGATGTCGCAGAATGGATGAAGCACAGCCGTCTAAAGTTCAACTCGGACAAGACGGAGGTCCTCATCCTCAGACTTTCCCCATCCGCCTGGGACGACTCCTGGTGGCCCACGTCGATGGGCACAGCACCGACACCCATGGACCACACTTGCAACCTGGGATTCATCCTGACTCCTCCCTCACAATGACCAAGCAAGTCAACGCTGCCTCGTCCTCATGCTTCAACACCCTGCGCATGCTCCAAAAGATCTTCCGATGGATCCCCACCGAAACCAGAAAGATGGTCACCCAGGCTCACGTCACCAGCTGACTGGACTACGGGAATGCCCTATATGCAGGAACGACAGCCAAACTTCAGAAACGGCTTCAGCGCATACAGAACGCCTCCGCAAGACTCATCCTCAACATCCCTCACCACAACCACATATCGGCCCACTTGAGAAACCTGCACTGGCTCCCCGTCAGCAAGAGGATCACGTTCAGGCTGCTCACCCACGCACACAAAGCACTCCACAACATGGGCCCGAATACCTCAATAACCGCCTCTCTTTCTACACTCCCACCCGCCAGCTCTGCTCCACCAGCCTCACCCTAACCACCATCCCACGGATTCGCAGAGCCACTACCGGAGGAAGATCATTCTCGTACCTGGCAGCCAAGATGTGGAACTCCCTCCCCGCACACCTACGACTGACCCAGGACCATCTCACCTTCAGGAGACACCTCAAGACCTGGTTATTCGAGCAGTAGTGGCACCCCCCCCCCCTCCCTCCAGCGCCTTGATACCCTCACAGGTGAGTAGAGTGCAATACAAATGTATTGATTGATTGATTGATTGAATCGAGACAATCAATAATCCGTTTGTCAATCAGTCTATAAGAAATGTTGCATAAGCTAGAGAACTACAAGGTGTAGGAGTCTCATGTCATCCATATTGGTAGGCAGTCTAGTTTAAGAGTGCTTGGTCTGAGGAAGCACAAAGTAAGAATTTATAACGGTCCACCATGGTTCATGCTAAGGTGACTTCTATGACTTGATTATGAGTGGACCGAAGTTTTCTGACTCCTACACAAGCCACTGTCTGCGCAGGTGTCGGATCCCGAGTGATAAAGCGTTTATCGTGCTCACTTCTTACCAGGTATGATAAAGTCTGAACCCTTCATTCAAATTCGGCAGGTCAAGCCTCCCAGAATGTAAGAAGGGAACAGATTAGAGTATTTACAATGGCATTATTTTTCTGTTATCAAGTAATCGTCAAAGCCTGCATGTTCTTCTCCAAAAACTCATAAAAAGATGTAACTTATCGCACCCTATGTACTGGAGTCGGGTTTTATTGAATGCAATAAATAACACCCTCACCTCGGAGGCACGGGTATTGCAGGTGGGAATTGCTTCTGCTTTTACGTCGACAGTTCTTTGCCCAACATTCATATGTTGCTATTGAACACTGTCTATATTTTAACATTTGTGGTTTAAACTCTTGTCGTGCTTCATTAGAAACTCATTAATCAAATAAGGTGCCTCTGATTTGGTGGCAGAGGACTGCAATGTCGACAAAAGAAAGATGCGCTGGGTCTTCATTTGAGCAACTACTTGATGGCGTTTTCCTTAAACAGTCTTAACATAGTTTACTGACAGCTTGATAATGCCTGGTGTGACTGTGTGCATAATAAATGGATATTTTGGTTAGAGTCTACTTTGATAGCCACGTCAGTCTCTGCAGTCTAGTTTACATTGCCACAAAGTGTTCGTGATAGCCAACCGTGGGTTATAAAATCGGCATACATGAAAGAAACACGAATTATGATGAAAGCAACTAACTACACGTGTGTAGTTTTCATAGTGCTAGATTTGTTTCCAAACAGTAACGGAGAAATGCATACTTTCTCGTAGTATGTGGTACTGCTGTTAACCGTCTTCATACCACTGTGTCAAAAATGTGTATGGTCTACATGCTGTGATTCAATAATCATTGTCTCAGCAGTCAGAGAGTTAAGTGGTCCCATCTACATTTGTGATGGATCCAAGTGTGTAGTGTTTCATTCAGTGCCATTCACTTCAGCAGGCACGCCAGTGTAAACAGGGTATTGTTGAGAATGGTTGTTCACTGCAAGTGCAATTCACCTACACAAAACATGTAGGGGCTTATTTACAAGCCCCTTGGGCCACTTTTGCATCATTTTTAACATGGGAAAAGTTATGTACGGGTGGCGCGAGGGGCTTTTAAATCTGCTCCAAAGTCTGCAGAAAGTGTTTTATGCTGTATGTGTCTGCCTGACACAAGGGCTAGAGCCTTTGCACCAAGCATAGGTGGTTGAGACAGAGGAGGCACTGTAGGTAGAGAGGGACACTCAGGAGCAAATTAGGGTAATTTTGCACTTGTGACCTATTGAAGCAGTGGAGCGCACCAGGAAACTAATGGTGAGAAGTCATGTTGTAAGATCTGAGAATGAAGGACTTCTTTGGGAGAGTGTATGATGGGTAAGGGGTTTCTTAAATGTAAGAGATGATGATATTATTATAAGACGGTGGTGGAGGGAGTTTTTGAAGGACAGCCATGAAGGTCCAGAATGGTGATGTTCCTAATAGGGCAGATGGAGCACTGAAGACATCATGAGGGAGGAGAGCACAGGGTGCTACTCCATCTACATCCTTAGTAATACCGGGGAAAGATTCGGACTCTGGTGAGGGAAGGATTTACTGTTCCTACTCCAAACTCAACCATAATGGGGAAAGGAGTGAACTTTGGAAGGGCCAGGTTGGCTATTCGTGCACCAAACATTTCCACATTGAGGAAAGTGTTGGACTCAAAAGGCCTCAAATTTACTATTCTTGCTCTAAACATAACTCCATTCGGGAAAATGCTTGACTCTAAAAAGATCAGTGTTGGACCTACCCTTTATGCAGGGTTGACCCAAAACTTTTTGCTTGCTTCCCCCTATTTTTTGACCTTCTTTTTTGGCTTTAGGACTCTTGCCAATTTACAACTGCTAATCAGTGCTAAAGTGCATGTGCTCTCTATTTTAAACATGGTATGATTGGGTTACACATGTTTGACATATTTAATTTGCTTGGAAGTCCCTTGCAAAGTGGTATTCCATGTAGCTAGGGCCTGTAAATTAAATCTACTAGTATGACTGCCACGCTGATTGCGCAACCCACAGAAGTTGCCTTTTAAACCTGTCTCAGGCCTGCCACTACAGGGCCTGTGTGTGCAGTTAAATGCCACATTGACTTGGCATGTAAAACTACTTGTCACCCCTAAGATAGGCCCTAGGTAGCCCGAAGTGCTGGGTGCTGTGTAAGTTAATGGTAGGACATGTGGCTTTAGAATGTGGCATGTTCTGGTAGTGATAAACACCCTATTTTGTTTCTCACTACTGCAAGGCTTACTCCTCTCAAAGGCTATCATTGGGAATTCCATTGTGTGTGTTTAAGTGGCAAATCCTGATATGAAAGGAGTAGCGTTTCCATGTTTGGTATGTTTAGAATGGTGGTGAGAAATACTGTTTACTGGTGTAGTTGGATTTTACATTACTATTTTAGAAATGGTACTTTTAGAAAGTGAAATGAACAGATGATGGACGGAATGCTGAACAAATCAAACATCACCCCAAGTGACAGATCTGGGTTAAATCCACCATTTCTTTACTCATAATGCCTAATCAGTTTGGGCCCAGTCATATGCAAATAATTATTGTCCCTGCTCCCCATGGGAACAGTCAAGCCTGAACTGCCAGGCCATGTCCTCCCTGGACTGGAAACACGCATATTGGGACCAGTTTTGGGGATATCACCCCTCACTTGGGGAAATACACTGCGTGTCCAAGGCAGTGTCCGCACTTTGACACCACACGGCTGTCTGTAAACCCTCCCTTTGCTTGTTGCAGTCTTTCTGCTGCGATGGGAACCACTCGCAGGACTCATACCATACTTCATGCTGTCCCAGCGGAGTGATCCGAAGGCCAACAGTGCAGCCTGAAAGGAAGAGGAAGACCTGGTAGGATTTCGAGCAGCCCTACATCAATAGGGTATGGTGGGCACCAACAGCCCAATTCACGGAAGCCAAGAATGCTGGCTGGCTATTGTCTTGCAAGATTGCCACATGAGTGCATGTCAGCCTGATGGGAAGGGCTTCCCCGCAGTGCACACCCTTTCAGAGTCTGATGGGAATCCTCCCAGAAGCTGGGGCAGGCTTCTGACGACCACCCTTGCAGCAGCTGAGCTGCACGCTGACTGACAGCTGCCATCCTAATTCTTCAGCCCGTGGGAAAGCCCTCGGAGGGTCACCACAGTGATATTCTACTGTGTGTGGGCTTCCTCATCACCTACCCCTCCAGCTGGATGCGGGGGAGGGGGGCCTTCCTCACTGAGATAGTGAATCACCATCACCATTAGTAACACCCAGACGAGGGGTTGCATCGTGAAGGCCAACACAAAATGACCCTATCACTTAGAGTAGGCAGACAGAAGCCTACATTTTATTCAAGCCTACTATCTTTTTCAACCATGCCCATTAAGATTTCCATAACCCACTAATAGGGTAGTAAGGGTTTCTATATCTACTTGGGCTTATTATTGTTCATGGTTATGGTGATATTTTGTGATCCTTTCTAATTCTATGTCGATATTTCCTAGCTCTATGGACATCATGACCAGAGCATTTATTATTCTTTTGGGTATCTAGCATATCGATTCCTATGTTATCAGGATACTGAGGAGCATTGCCATGATTGTTTCAGATATGTAGTCTTTGCTATACATGGGTATTCATATGTACTCTGATATTACATATCTGCTTCAACTCATACCCTGCTGTTGTGATGTATGATGTTATGATTCTTGCATAGCCAAGGTAATGAACACCGACTCCAGATCTGCATAGCATGCACAGTATTTATTAATAAGGTTGTTTTGGCTTTTGGTAAATGCACAATACAATATATATTTTATAATTCTGTGCGGAGTCTCCTTTGTGGTGTGTTTATTGTGTTACTGATGTGAGTGTGCTGTGCAAATTCATTACACATTGCCTCTGATTATAAGCCGGCCTGCTCTGCACCAAGCTTCCAGGGGCTAAGCACAGGATATCTTTGGTGTGTAATTTTCTTGCCCAGCTAGAGTGGTGGGTTTTGCCTGGCTCAGATGCATAACCTAGCCAACCAGAAACCCCATTTCTTAGAATCATACATACCATGATCATCCCAAAAATAACAACTAATAAAAAGTATCATGAATTGCTTAATTAATATTTGCACATCTAGTAGCATAATTAATAATTATAAAAATGATGTTTCCATATAATGTTAATTACAAATAAAATAAGTTAATTTACTTTTTTAACAAGAAAAATCTTTAACAATAAAATGACATTCAGATATACCAAAATAGACAAACCATTAATAAAAGCATTTAAAATACCTACTACATTAACAACTTTATTTATTTCAAATAGATCTATGCTTTGGTTTTAAAAATTACAATAAATGAATTATAATACCTGTTTAGAAATTAAAAATGTGATATTCAATTATTTATTTAGAAACTAATACATTAGCCAATTAACATTTACAAATTAAAAACAAAAAAGATAACAAATCAAGTAATACTGATATAAAAGATATATTACTAACATAAATTAAAAAGTGAAACAAATTACCAGTACAAAAGTAATAATACGATAATTATTAAATTGCTTAAGCAATTAACACAATTAGCCTGTCAACCAATTAATAATTTGTAAAATAATTAAATATTTATTGTCAAAAACAATTGCCACATTACTCTGCTAGAGCCCCACCAATCCACCAATAAAATACCATATTTTAAAGAAATAAGTACAAGCGGGAGCAAAACTAAAACTGATCCCAGCGGGAGGGAGCAGGTGATTCATCTGTTTTCCGGCTGCTATCAAGCAGTCCAGAAAACAGATTAAACAATTGCTTCTTCTTGCAGGGAGCAGTGTTTCTTGCTGCTCTTTGCATGTGGGAGCAATGAGACTGTGGGGAATTAAGGCTTCTCTAGTGGTGAACAAAATTGCACATTGGGTGTCCTGCGTAGGGCCAGGGCACCTAGGAAGAAGTGACCAGGCCAGGCCAGAATGGCGCCCTCCTCTTTTTCTATTTTGAATTGGCTG
This sequence comes from Lissotriton vulgaris, assembly GCF_964263255.1. Classification (NCBI taxonomy): domain Eukaryota; kingdom Metazoa; phylum Chordata; class Amphibia; order Caudata; family Salamandridae; genus Lissotriton; species Lissotriton vulgaris. The sequence goes on from NC_141700.1 coordinate 403,928,103, forward strand.
GGTCCAGGGAGATGTGGTTCACAGGGCCAAATTCAGTATGACTGCATCCCCTTTACAAATTGCCAGGCCCTGGGGGATCGGGTCCCTAGGCCAAAAAATCAGCGTGGTGTGGGTGGGATGCCTAAGGCCAGGCCCTGTGGCCAACCCCCACAGCACACAGCCAAAAGCTTTGTGTGGCATGGGGTTGGGTGCCTAAGGGGAATTGCGGCCAACCAGCCATTTGCTGCAAGAGTTGGATTAACGTAAGGTAATTTAACCTTACTTTTTGTGAAAAAAAACTAGAAATTCACCGCGCAAAAAAAGGTTACAGAGACGTTATAGTTAGGAAATTGAATTAAAAAATACATAGAAATTAACACAAAAAACCAAAAGGATGTTATGAGGTATTAGGTTTGAAACTCCCCTTCCCGTTGTGCACTTACACATGCTATGTTAGGTTAGCATTATGTGGCAAAATAGCCGCTATTTGTGTTCACATAATGCAGCCCAATGAGTTGTCCTCAGAGCATGTTAGCTTGTGTGACTCCATTTTGTATTTCGCAAACACTAGAGGACTGCTTGGGTTGTGCTCATTCTAGGCCTTATTTCTCTTTTTTCTTGCCATAGCAAAACATTGTACTCCGTTATTACAAAGGAGGGTGGGGTCGCACACTACTCACATACCGGCGGTGTCGCCCCTAAGGACTCTGGTCAATGTAGTAAAGTGTTCGGGATGCATCATCTTTCGATCTTCTGCTATCTTCGCTGTCTTCGCCATCCCTGGACACGTGTTTCGGGGTATCACCCCTCGTCAGCAGGGATAGGACGTGTACTGGGGTTGCCGATGGCTGCCAATATCTGCCAGGTATAGTACCACTCAGGCGCGTAGGTGCGGGATCCCAGGCTCGTCAGCCCACTGCTCACCGGAGCTTTAAAGTTATAAATGGGGGTGGGGTCGCACACTACTCACACACCGGCGGTGTCGCCCCTAAGGACTCTGGTCAATGTAGTAAAGTGTTCGCGATGCATCATCTTTCGATCTTCTGCTATCTTCGCTGTCTTCGCCATCCCTGGACACGTGTTTCGGGGTATCACCCCTCATCAGCAGGGATAGGCCGTGTACTGGGGTTGCCGATGGCTCCCAATATCTGCCAGGTATAGTACCACTCAGGCGTGTAGGTGCGGGATCCCAGGCTCGGCAGCCCACTGCTCACAGGAGCTTTAAAGTTACAAATGGGGGTGGGGTCGCACACTACTCACACTCCGGCGGTGTCGCCCCTAAGGACTCGGGTCAATGTAGTAAAGTGTTCGCGATGCATCATCTTTCGATCTTCTGCTATCTTCGCTGTCTTCACCATCCCTGGACACGTGTTTCGGGGTATCACCCCTCGTCAGCAGGGATAGGCCGTGTACTGGGCTTGCCGATGGCTGCCAATATCTGCCAGGTATAGTACCACTCAGGCGCGTAGGGGCGGGATCCCAGGCTCGTCAGCCCACTGCTCACGGGAGCTTTAAAGTTACAAATGGGGGTGGGGTCGCACACTACTCACACACTGGCGGTGTCGCCCCTAAGGACTCTGGTCAATGTAGTAAATTGTTTGTGATGCATCATCTTTCGATCTTCTGCTATCTTCGCTGGCTTCGCCATCCCTGGACACGTGTTTCGGGGCATCCCCCTCATCAGCAGGGATAGGCTGTGTACTGGGGTTGCTGATGGCTGCCAATATATGCCAGATGTAGTACCACTCAGGCGCGTAGGTGCTGGATCCCAGGCTCGTCAGCCCACTGCTCACGGGAGCTTTAAAGTTACAAATGGGGGTGGGGTCGCACACTACTCACACTCCGGCGGTGTCGCCCCTAAGGACTTTGGTCAATGTAGTAAAGTGTTCGCGATGCATCATCTTTCGATCTTCTGCTATCTTCGCTGTCTTCGCCATCCCTGGTCACGTGTTTCGGGGTATCACCCCTCGTCAGCAGGGATAGGCCGTGTACTGGGGTTGCCGATGGCTGCCAATATCTGCCAGGTATAGTACCACTCAGGCGCGTAGGTGCGGGATCCCAGGCTCGTCAGCCCACTGCTCACGGGAGCTTTAAAGTTACAGATGGGGGTGGGGTTGCACACTACTCACACACCGGCGGTGTCACCCCTAAGGACTCTGGTCAATGTAGTAAAGTGTTCGCAATGCATCATCTTTCGATCTTCTGCTATCTTTATTGTCTTCGTCATCCCTGGACACGTGTTTCGGGGTATCACCCCTCGTCAGCAGGGATAGGCCGTGTACTGGGGTTGCCGATGGCCGCCAATATCTGCCCGGTATAGTACCACTCAGGCGGGTAGGTGCGGGATCCCAGGCCCGTCAGCCCACTGCTCACAGGAGCTTTAAAGTTGCAAATGGGGGTGGGGTCGCACACTACTCACACACCGGCGGTGTCGCCCCTAAGGACTCTGGTCAATGTAGTAAAGTGTTCGCGATGCATCATCTTTCGATCTTCTGCTATCTTTGCTGTCTTCGCCATCCCTGGACACGTGTTTTGGGGTATCACCCCTCGTCAGCAGCGATAGGCCGTGTACTGGGGTTGCTGATGGCTGCCAATATCTGCCAGGTATAGTACCACTCAGGCGCGTAGGTGCGGGATCCCAGGCTCGTCAGCCCACTGCTCAAGGGAGCTTTAAAGTTACAAATGGGGGTGAGGTTGCACACTACTCACACACCGGCGGTGTCGCCCATAAGGACTCTGGTCAATGTAGTAAAGTGTTCGGGATGCATCATCTTTCGATCTTCTGCTATCTTCGCAGTCTTCGCCATCCCTGGACACGTGTTTCGGGGTATCACCCCTCGTCAGCAGGGATAGGCTGTGTACTGGGGTTGCCGATGGCTGCCAATATCTGCCAGGTATAGTACCACTCAGGCGCGAAGGTGCGGGATCCCAGGCTCGTCAGCCCACTGCTCACGGGAGCTTTAAAGTTACAAATGGGGGTGGAGTCGCACACTACTCACACACCGGCGGTGTTGCCCCTAAGGACTCTGGTCAATGTAGTTAAGTGTTCGCGATGCATCATCTTTCGATCTTCTGCTATCTTTGCTGTCTTCGCCATCCCTGGACACGTGTTTTGGGGTATCACCCCTCGTCAGCAGCGATAGGCCGTGTACTGGGGTTGCTGATGGCTGCCAATATCTGCCAGGTATAGTACCACTCAGGCGCGTAGGTGCGGGATCCCAGGCTCGTCAGCCCACTGCTCACGGGAGCTTTAAAGTTACAAATGGGGGTGAGGTTGCACACTACTCACACACCGGCGGTGTCGCCCCTAAGGACTCTGGTCAATGTAGTAAAGTGTTCGGGATGCATCATCTTTCGATCTTCTGCTATCTTCGGAGTCTTCGCCATCCCTGGACACGTGTTTCGGGGTATCACCCCTCGTCAGCAGGGATAGGCTGTGTACTGGGGTTGCCGATGGCTGCCAATATCTGCCAGGTATAGTACCACTCAGGCGCGTAGGTGTGGGATCCCAGGCTCGTCAGCCCACTGCTCACGGGAGCTTTAAAGTTACAAATGGGGGTGGAGTCGCACACTACTCACACACCGGCGGTGTTGCCCCTAAGGACTCTGGTCAATGTAGTAAAGTGTTCGCGATGCATCATCTTTCGATCTTCTGCTATCTTCGCTGTCTTCGCCATCCCTGGACACGTGTTTCGGGATATCACCCCTCGTCAGCATGGATAGGCCGTGTACTGGGGTTGCCGATGGCTGCCAATATCTGCCAGGTATAGTACCACTCAGGCGCGTAGGTGCGAGATCCCAGGCTCGTCAGCCCACTGCTCACGGGAGCTTTAAAGTTACAAATGGGGGTGGGGTCGCACACTACTCACACACCGGCGGTGTCACCCCTAAGGACTCTGATCAATGTAGTAAAGTGTTTGCGATTCATCATCTTTCGATCTTCTGCTATCTTCGCTGTCTTCGCCATCCCTGGACACGTGTTTCTGGGTATCACACCTCGTCAGCAGGGATAGGCAGTGTACTGGGGGTGCCGATGGCTGCCAAAATCTGCCAGGTATAGTACCACTCAGGCGCTTAGGTGCGGGATCCCTGGCTCGTCAGCCCACTGCTCACGGGAGCTTTCAAGTTACAAATGGGGGTGGGGTCGCACACTACTCACACACCGGCAGTGTCGCCCCCAAGGACTCCGTTATTATTTTCTCTCCTGTTCAAGGCTGTAACCCGACTTGCTAATGAACTGATATTCTTTCTCTGCATTCCAATCTGGATCTGTAGCTCTGCTCCTATGTTAGGAGACACTGAGACTTGGCACAGTGGCCTTGGAGTACTGATAGTGCACAAATCTGGCAGGTATTAGCTCATCTCTCTGTACCTCCTTTGGTCAGTCCCGGCTCAAGCCTGTAACTTTCCACTAGATGCATGGCCGAAGTCTCCAGAAGGGTTTAGTGTGTATTAGCTTGCCCTGGGGAGTCAGTCCCCCTCCGCAGACATCTTAGGGTGAAGGCCAGGCTGGGCTCCTGTGCAGAGGATATACTGAATAAGTACAACAGATAGCAAAGTGGTTTAATTATAGGTTGTATGGCGCTCAGGATTCAGATTTGCACTTTATATCAATTATTCAAATATTTGTACGGTGCTCATAGGTATGGAAAACCACACAAAATCCATAAACCGAGAGACGAGTCCCTCACCAAGGCTCTTTTAAGGGAGTAGGGTTGAGATATCCTGAACCATATTGGAATCACTTATTTCCACCTTTATCCTTATTACTTGAATACATCCACTTAAGTGCATAAAATTTGGATGATGTTTGATTAATTTGACACGTCACAACTGGTGAATGGTCCTGGTGAACCGGCATTCACTATTGTGGTTGGGGACACTAATTGTCCAAAGAAGTTGATGAAATACTATATAGATTTTTGTATGTTTATTCTATGCAGCCTTGAGAAAGTCGCAGGAGCCACTACTTGTAGCGACGAAACGCGTTGGCTGTGGCGCTGTTTGAAGAAAAATCAGAATTAAAAACAAGACAAGAAGTTGACCTGGAATTTAAAATTATTGACTCACTTGTGCTTTTGTGTCTAAATTATATATTGTTCTGAATAAGTTGAAATAAGCTGACATAATTACGTGTGCTTGGGAGTTAGACAATTTTATATACTGAATAAAGTAAGTTTGTATTCTCTACTGTTTTCCGACTCTTCATTCATGAGAAAGCATAGCAGGCGGTTGTAAGTAACTCTTGAGCCCAAGAGGGTCTTGTCCTTCAGCTGGTTCCCAAACAGGAATATTGCGAAGTAATCTCCCACCCGTAATCGGGTTTTAGGGGTCAGGGTGGTTTCGGGTCGGTCGTGCGGATCGGGGCCCCATTTACACAAGACAGAGTGTGGTTCTTGCACTGTCCAACCCTTCCGATCGGGCAGATCCTCAGCTAGTGGTCACCGGCTGTGGTCCTTAAAAGGCAAAACCTTGGAGCTGACCGTTTGGTATGAAGAGTCGACAGTGGGGAATAACTTGAGTTAACCTGAATGCAACAGGTGGGTGACTTGGTTTTTGGGAAAATGGCACCATTATTTGTTGGCACGAGCCTTTGGGCTGTGTCCTGATACAGTCCTTGGACTGCCTTATCTGCAGTTTCTGAACTGCCTTGTTTAAACAACATGAGTTGATGGGCTGTGTCTTGGTGTGGTTTAATACCGTCTTGGTTTGTACTTGGTGGGTTTGCTGACCCTTTTAAAGGACACAAAGTGTTTGCGAGCAGTCTGACGGACCACTAGGTAATTCATCTTGTGTTTTGAGAAAGGGTCCTGGGCTAAAAGCCTTTCCTCTTGAACTTGGTATGGCCTTTAGACTGTTGTCTTGAAAGTGATGCAGCCTCTGGGCTGACGTGTGATTCTTCTGCCTGTTTGGATGCTCTGTGGTTTTGTGGACCGGCGCCAATGAATGGAGCTGGTGAAATGCTTGGTTGAGTGAGTAGCAATTATGCTCTCTGGACAGGTGGTTTTGACGTTTTGAGTGATTTTATTTTCAGTTGTAGGTGTTGTTGTCCGTTAGGGACAGTGTATGTGTCTCATATTAAGATGCCTTGTTTCAGTAAGTTAGAATGTTTGGATGTCAATGTTGTTCTACCTATGCTCGGTTAGAAGAGAGCCAGCCTTCCCCTCCAGAAAGTACCCCAAATTTTGACATATATGTCAAGTATGGTATTGGCCAAAATATGTTTAGCACATTGTGGAATACATATACAAAGGACAATGCTGAGCTGCAATGGCCACTTACTGGTTCATTCGACATTACTGGACAAATTGTTTGCTAAAAGGAGTAGACAGTCCATGTTTGACTCTTTGAGAGTGTGTCAGAAAGAAGCAAAACAGTGATGCATGCGAGTAGAGAATGAGGTTCGTAGGAAGCAGACACAAACTATTACACAAAAGGCGGTAGCTTATGAACGAGAACAGACAGAGAAAGGTATAGAGTGCGCACATAGGATGTTCCGACTTCAGACTGGTAAGTGTTATGTTACTAGGGAGGAGGACGAGATAGTGGAGGAACTTTTGGATTCTCACCCCCACCACCCTATGCTCCACAGAAGATATGCATTACGGTCCTCACATCCTAGCCCTCGACCCTTGGGGTTTCTCTCTCTGAAGCGGCCGTTTCTAGTTCTACTGCCTCAGCCCAAGCCTCACTTGCCTCCCTTGTATTTCCACCAGCCACAGGAGTGGACACTGTTACTTCCCCTATTCTGTCTCTTCACTCTCCTGCCCTGTCTCTTGGCTCTGCCTCATCCACGACGCCCCCAACAACTCTGTCTCCCTATATGATGGTACCTATCTCTGCCTCCGCCCTTTCCCATGTGAATGTAATGCCCGAACACATTGAATGCTGAAACGACTGCATGTGGAATTCCAGGAGCCAACTGGGCAGCAGCATGAGATTGCATGGAAAAAATGTTAGCGTGCTCTGCTGTCGGTACTGAAGAAAAACAGATGGTTGTGAATCAGGCAGCCCAATGGGCTCAAAACCCAATCTATAGTGTGGAGGATGTGTGGAGTATTATGAAAGATTATGAGTCCTTTATACAGCAGCATGCCCTTAAGCGCATGTCCACAATGCTGACAGAATTGTGGAAACAGTGTTTCCAGGGTACCGATCCATGACATGTGACAGGATATATGTTTGGGACATTACCCCTAATGAGGTTTTTAACAAAGTGACTACACTAGTGGGTTACAGAGACAGAGTACTCCAAACGTTTCTAATATTAGGGATGCAGCACCCCATGAGGGAAGTCCATCCTATCTATCATCCTGAAATACCAGAACTGCGCGACTCCATGTACACTGTAATAAGACCGCAAGTCGATGCTCAGTTTCAAGAGCAATGGATCTACACTCCTTGAAAAAGAAGTGAGAACCTTTCCCTAAGGAGGCAGCTGCCAGATCAAAGAAACAAACCCACTGCATATTACAAGGAATTGACAGAGGCGGCCTCCTCCACACTGATGACGCTAGCTAACATAGAGCTGTTTTTTGGCTTGTTGGTACCAGGGTGTATATGGAGACAAGTCCACCCTCAGGACCATGCGTTGGAGCTGGGTGGCACATGGGACAAGTTCAAAGCATAGGATAAGCAACGCAAGCCTGGTGAGAAGCCAAATGCAGAGCTATTGGCTTTACAGGGGCGTATTATCACCTATATGCTCTCCCTTATCCCACTGAAGAGAGTTGATGCAGATAAGTTGACTGTGTGTCATCATCAGAAGGATGAGAGTGTGTCGGATTTCTTTCACAGATTTGAAGGGGTATTTCTACATTTTAGTGGTCAGGATTTGTCACAAGAGGGTGGTGTCATTTTGTTTGTGAACAGATTTGCAACCACTTTGCTCCCTGAGGTTGCAACTAGGTTGCAGGCCTCAGAAAGTACCTGGGCAACATCCTCTCCATCAGTCATATTGAGTATGGAACCTTATTATGAGCATAGAGAGAATAGGGACAAGGAAATGGTAGAGAAAAAGTTAAAAGATTTGAAGATGATGGTGTTGATGCTGCAAGATGCAAGGGGAGGGGGAAGAGGACTTGGTTAGGGTTCAGGTCCACGGCCACCTCGATCTAGCAGAGGCGGTGCTTCAGGTGCACCTGTGGGACACAACCAATGTGTGTACTGCAAGAAAGAGGGACATTGGTGGAACGAGTGCCCAGAATTGTTGCAGAGAGGTGGGGCTCAGAGAGGCCGGGGTTTTGGAGGTAGAGGACGTGGAGGAGGAGGTCGAGGGGGGAGGGAGTCAGAGGACACATCTTACAATAGACAGAGTGGGAATTATTTTGATGGAGGACAATACTATCATGATGAATATGATATCTACGAAGTGACAGTGTTGTCTCACAGTTAGGCCACCTTCAAATCAAGGAGAGGGGTGAATAATTATGAAAATATCAAATAATAAGACTGAGGTGTTTTTAACCCATATAGGAGGTGACTCCCCTGAAAGTGAACACCAATCAAATAGACTGTCTATTCCATGAAAATAAAGAAAGGAAAAAGGTAATAACAGAGTCAGTACCGGCAGCATAAATAAGTAAGGAAACGAACTCGAACTAAATGGAGGTGGAATACATTTGTTTCCATTTCTTTTCCTTTATTAATAGGATTTTAAGTTTGATATTGTATTGTTGAAGTGCGTACCATCCTTATTCTACAGGAGCCACACCTCCCGAGTGCTGTAGCACCATTAACTGCAGTAATTTATAGGCCTGGGTGGTAAATTCTGTTCCGCTCGAGAAATTTGGGTAATTTCGGGTTCCGTGGAGAAAGCGGAATTGCCAAAAATTCTGTCATTCGCGGAATTGTTTGCTTTTTCGTGCTTTAAAAATGTGTGTTCGCAAGATATTTCTCCCCAAGCACGTAAACAGCATTTGTAAACAGGAAAAAAGCATCGAGAACGGGCGGAACAAGAAATTCCGTGTGTTCGCTGAACTTTTTTGTGCTTGCAGAGATTTTTTACCGTTTTACGGAGCTTTGCGTAGCGCGACTGCTCAAATTCCGCCCACCCCTTGTTGTTGTATGCATTACTGCTGACAAAAAACTATTTACTCTTCATATAGAAATTATAGGATGTAGACATTCAAAACAACATTTTGTATAAAATTTCCCTTTACACTGGTATTTGCGCCTGCAGTAGTTCCCACACCATAAATCTTGTTGTCTCAAGCTCTTTTCTCCTTGATCTCTTGGAATGGCACATGTAACATATTGTTCAATGAATGACAAAACAGGTTCATCTCAGTTCCAAATTGTAGTGCATTCTTAAACCATAATAGCATGTGTATATGAGGAGCCCCTCCAGCTTGGAAACTCTTTTCGCCAAAAGAAATCAGTAACTTCTCAAAGAGGAGGAATATTTTTATTGCAGATAAATGACATCATACTATGAAACCTATGTGTCCTGTTACCACCAGGTTTCATTCAACACTGTAGGAGCGAGGATATGCCCAGTCTGCTACCCCTGTCCTGGCAGGTATCACCCGTAACAACACAGCGAATATGCCACCAGAACACAGGGAGAGATTGGGGAAAAAGAGGATAAACACAAGGAATCCATGCCTGGGCACAATCCTTTTGAACACTACTGGTAAGTATCTGCTCCTAAACATATTTGGGAAACAAGCAGCAGGAAATCAGATCATTTCAGTATTACTTAATCATGGACGTGCATGAACAGGCACCGCTTAAAACGTGAGACAACAAACTCTTGCCTGCATTTGGAGCCTGAATCACCCATTCTTCATGCAACAACAGGGTACACCTGTTGTTTTTAACAAGGATACCAGAGGCAAAGGAAAAAAAACTCCCCCACTCTTCAGTGCGTGTAGTTTTTAAGAGGAAAAAATAATATCAGGGGAAAAAGTCTCACGTAGACATTAAAAAATCCCTCTCTACTATTTAGAAAAAACAGCCCCAAAGAATGTTCACAAAGGAAATCCCAGCCAGGATGAAAAAGAACCCAAATGTGCAGACATCCAAAAAACGACCAAGAAGGGCAGAGAATATCCTGGAAGTAGACAAAGTCATCCGATGCAGAAAAACAGACACGCGGCCGCATACCTTTTAGTCCTGTAACACTAAGAGGAAAGCCAGTCGTATCAACTCCTCATCAGGAACTGGGAGGAAGCCAAAAACAATGTCTCAACCCACGAAATGCCCATAATCCTGCAAGCAGAAAGGCCAGGAAGTGAAGCATGGCGAGATTCTCTCAGCGAGAGATCCCAACAGCAGTAGAAACCGGAACCAGTGATAAGTCCTTTTGGGTAACCAGACCAGGAAAAGAAACCAAGCAATGAAGACTGGCTGCCAGCTGGTTATATACCCCCGCAATTGCAATGATTGATGCAAGCACCAGCAGCCCTGCTCATGCATGCCAACAGAAAGGGGAGAAAGAGGTAAGATTCCTCATCTAATTCCTAACACTATGGTTAAAATACCTATAGACAATTACAGTATCCAAGGAACAGAGTTCAATTCAATGTTTTTAACATTCAAATTTGCTTCTCGTAGAAATTCAAGTAAATCTTCCCACGTATATTCAGCACAGCCTTGTGTTACAAACCATGTGGGTGTACCTAAATTACTTTACAAAGATTTAAGCTCACCATGACGACAAAATCGATATTCATTGGTACCATGTTAACAAGCCATCAAAATAAATACAGATATTCAAAATGTTCATCTCTTTGTTGAACTTTTTCCATGAATTCTTTTGCAGAAACATGTTCAAGATGAACTCCTGTTTTTAATACATGATTCACTGCATTTGAAAGTGCAGACAAGTCACTTTCAAACAAAAGATTACATATATATGTAAAACACTGCCGAAATCTTGGATCTTGGGAGTACAATCTTGTTTAGCAGTGTTCTGAAGCTGGAATCCGTACAGCTCGCTCAACAAATTGTCCACCTTCTCCAGTGGTGAATAGCTGTGGAAAACAATCAGCTTCTAAACTATTTTCCCATACACTCATGGGAGTTCCCTGCTTCCTTTATTTGAAACTGGCAGCCCGTACCGACCTTGTCCGGGAGCAATCAGGCTTCCCCGCCCCCCGCCCGCCCCGACATTGTCCAGAAGCCCGGGCCCCCGCCCAGCCCGTCCCCCACCTGCCCCGACCCCCGCCTGTCCCAAATTGTCCGTGGGTCCCCTTACCTCAGCCGCCGCTCCTCCCCCGCGCTCCTCGGTTTACCGCTCAGTCGCTCCTCGCTCCTCACCGCCGCTGGTCACCGCTCCTCCCGCCTGTCCGCTGCTCGTCACCTCACCGCTCCTCCCGCCTGTCCGCTGCTTGTCACCTCATCGCCGCTGGTCACCGCTCCTCCGGCCTGTCCTCTGCTCCTCACGTCACCGCTCCTCCCCCGCGCCATGTCCGCCGCTCCTCGTCGCCCTCCTGGATGCCGCTCCTCCCCGTGCTCCTGACGTGGGCACGCAAGTCGCAGCCGGCGCTACCTCGCAGGGACTACTTTTTTTTAAAATGTACATTTTTTAAATAACGTTTTTTTAAAAATATTTATATAGCCTATAACCATCTGCACTCCCTGACGATTACAGCGGTGTCGCAGGTGTGTGGATTGGCGCTGTGGTTCCCAAGTTTTCCCGCCTCAAAGCCTCAAAGTTCTTCCTTTATTATAGTAGTATAGATAATTCAATACTGTTTTCTATAATTTCTTCCAAATGTAGAGGATGTATAGTATAATGTTCATAAATCTATTCAGTCCTGGACTTGTCCACTTTTTCTATTTGGCAACTTGACATTAGTGACTCATGTTCTAAGCATATTACTTCTTCATCATCATTTACATTCTTATAAAAAATATTGTCTACAGGTACAATGTAGCCCTATGAAGTTTAATTACATCTCCAAGTTCTTGCCCGATTTTTCGACTCCTTGTTGGTACACCATTTACTAGAACAACTACTGCCTCATTTTCCTCCCTATCTACACCAGCAGATTCAATGTTTTTCTTAAAATCTAAAGGTAAGAACACAACTCTTCCTTTCAGACCTCTTTGTAAATCTGTTGGTGGCAGCTTACCTGTTTTAGGCTCCATACGAACTATGGCCGAAAATGAGTTTACAGATTGAATAAGAATAGAATTATATGCTTTCAAATCTGCCAGTTCCTGAGAAATAGGTACCAACTCTAAGTTGTTATGTACTGCTCTAGCTGGTATTTTGTTCTATCTAATTTGTTGTAACAGTATTTACAAACAACTTGATCAGTGGCCAACTCAAACTGACCTCCTACCAACAAATAAGCACCAAATTGCAGCCACTTATCATTGTTTTCCTTTTCACTAGATATCAATCAACATTCCTAGTTTGACTTCTATAGTGGGTACGTTAACAACAAATACAAACATAGTTTGATTTTTCAGATGAAACTGTCTTAAACTTTGTAATTTCTTCTGCAAACTCATCAATACTATTCTCTTTCCTGTATCCTTCAAAACTCACACTTTCTGTAAACTCCTCTTGTGAACCAAAAAAACGAAACTGTATATCATCACAAACATTTTTACATCTGATACTGGACCGTCCAAAAGAGCTGTGTTCACTTCATCTAAACATAATGCAGGAGTTTTTATATAATAGAGTCTCCTTACTAACTTCCGCATTTCAGAGTGGTGTACCGCTAACATTCTTAAATGATGAAAAGTACATTGGCACACTTTTGTTTTTTAAAGAAAAGCCAGAGAATGACCCTACAAATTTGTATATTTTCTTAATTTTTTACATGAATCTAGTCCTTGTAACAGCTTAATCTTCTGTTTAACACTTTTTTGCATAGTGTTGTAAAACATTACATCATGATGGGGCATCTTGTTTAGGATGGGACGGAGGGGCTGATGCTTAAACCTGAATAGGCTGGTTTCTGTCCCCACACAAAGTGCTGAATACCCCTCTATAGTGAGTCTGGAGCTAGGACCAGAAGGGATGACCACTGTGCACTGCAAAGCTTTCTTTGAAGTCTCCCGCTGTTTAAAGGCACAACTGGGTGTAAGTACTGGGCCTCTGACACCAGGACTTCAGTACTGCTCTGGAACTGTGACCACTTTGCCGGGAATACGAATGTCGGTGCTGCTGGAAGAATGGCCACTCTGCTGGACTGCTGCTTTGCAGGACTCTTGGTTTGCTGTACTGTTGCCTTGCTGAGCTGCCCTTCTGCCTGCTAATCTCCCGCCTGGGTGATAAGGACTGGATCTGGATCACTTGAACCCAGGGTGACTCCAAGGGCTTGCCTCCTGTTCTAAGTCTCAGGGATATCAAAGACTTGAACTACCTGTATCTGGACTACCTGCCAAATGGTGCCACTCCCAGTCCTGGACCCTTGGAAGTGAGGCCTAAGGTGCTTTTACATCCAGAACACATGCATCCTAATCAGAATCGCTGCTTCTTTGCCTTTGCATGAGTCAGAATCAGTGCATTCTCACAGTTGCATGGAGCACTTCCGGTCGCATCACCTTCAGAACCAGCATTTCACATTTGAAATCAATGCATCGCCTTTTGTGGGAGCAGCAGCTTTTCATCACATTCGGAATTAGTGCCTCACATTGTTGCAGTTACTTGGAGAAAATCGATGCATCTCATCCACTGTGTGGCTCGACAAGACGCATCACTTTGGATGCCCCGCACATCTCTGTCGACAGCGACGCATCCCAAAGTGTGTCGATTATTAAGCCCACGCTCAATTGTGGTCAGACTGAAATTATGACTTTTCCCCGAACCGCCATGACCAGATTACCCTTTTAACCTCTTGGATGCTCTAAATATTTTTCTACTGTGCTGGACCACAATAGAAACGGGTGTGGTCATGACGAGCTCAGCTTGTCATGAGCACACGAGCACTGTGCTGCATGACGAGCTGAGCTTGTCATGAGCATGGAAGGGGTTAAGTCATTATTGCTTCAGAATGTCAGTAAGGAAGTGGTTAAAGTGATGAAAAATTGATAACACTAAATCAGAGATGCACCACTTTACAACAATATTCAAAGAGTCCTTTCAATAGTAATTCTCTATGAAGCCACCAAGTCATTGTACAATGGTTTAGTTTTTTTCTTTTCCTTTATTAGGTATTTATTTACAAGACAGACAGCCAATGTGTTTCGTCCTAAAAAACAGGACTTCTTCAGGGCTGTAGGTTAAAAACATATTAAAAAAAACAATGTTTACAGTACAATACAGACATTTGTCCAAGTATATACAACATTTAAAACAACATGGAAACACACACAATCTCATACCACATTAAACACAAAAACTCATATCTAACTTTTCCAGGAGAAAGAGAGAACAAATTCTGTGACATCAATAGGCCTAAACATTTTGTTAGAGATACAACAGTTTGTCTATTTACACAGTATTAGAAAAATCACAAACACATATGAACATCATATTTGAGAATTGATACATTGATTCATAAGACAACACAGAAGAGGTCCATTAATGACTGTCAGAATATAAGGGAACAGCACCAAAAGGACAGCATCAGAACACTGAAAAGACAAAACATGATACCAAATTTTTGATAAAACAATTCATGATTAGTCTATAAACATTGGGACACCCCCAGCATCCCGTAATTTATTACAATATACCTACGGGGCAAAAGTGACCTTCAAAATTAATAATATGCATGATGAAACATGAGAATATAGGCCACATACACTGTACAACCTGCACCAAACCTAAATCAAAAACTATCACAGCTATATTACCAGAAACCAAAAAAAATAGAATAATAGAAAAATAATATTGGTAGTACCTACCAATGTAGAAACTATGCAGAGATTTAGAAGAAATAAACTGGGCCAAAATGGTACGTTGCGACTCTTTTGGATATTTAAACCTGTGCGTTCCGCTAGACAAATAGCCAAAAGAAATGAAAAAGCATTATCATTTAAGATCCTGGGAGAGTAAATAATACTGCATGATCAAAGCCCAACCTATATGCACACTAAATGTGCATAGCTTTTATATAGACATACCTCTTCTATTTGTGCCAATGCGTAATCCAATCAGAGCGAAAGGTGTAGAGTCAGTGTGAGACAGCATAATGGAACTAGAATTGCAGCAAGTTCAACCTAGGTAGTAGGAAATCTCAATCTGGTATCAGCATCTGCTCTGTGCTTTAGAAGGCAACCTGAAACCACCCCATTGTACCTGGGAAGGATACTTGGCGATGGTGGAAGAATTATGGCAAGTATCCTTACATGTTTTTTGCACTACAGTTAAATATGCTGCACTCAGAAGGAATTATATCTTTACTACTCCACAGAAGCTTGCATATGCAATAAAAAATAAGGAAATCAGATGTAAGAGATGCAACTTTCTAGAGGCAGATGATATGCATATATTCTCTGATTGTCCAAGGCTAAGGCACTTTGGCAATGTGTGTGTAAGACAGTATCTAATATTTTGCGATGGACTTTGTGGCTTTATTGGTAGAAATCAATAAAATATGTATATGATTTGGATAGGAAGTGTTCAAAGGAAGAAGAACAAGTTCAGTTTTTAGATCCTGTAGAAAATTGACTGATGGTTAATAATGCAAACCTATGATATTACTTCAGAAGTCAGTGATAACATGAGAAACTTATTAGGTTCACGGGTAGGTTCCTGACTAACTTAAGCAGACGACCAAAAGAGCTGTGAAAGTACTTGTAAAAGAAGTATAAGTGATGAATAACCAATATGCTTATCTGTGGTAATATGAGGAAAATAAAGGTGTGCTGCACCTGGGAATGGATTTTTTAATTGAACTTATAGTGAACTCTTCAAGAAATTAAGGTAAAGGCTTAATCCAGCAAGCCATCCGCTAGGGCAGATACACTGATTAGGGATTCTTGGAGGGCAGAAAATCTCAAAATCCAAAAGCTCCAGCTGGTAGAAGATGCCTTTCAATGGGTAAGTTGTGATTCAAGGCTGCTGGATGTTGCTAGGGCAGTGGGAGTTCATATTTTGTGGATTTGCTCACTGCTGACATGTAGGCAGCAAGCGCTTTACAATTTTGGAATGTAGTGTACAGAGAGGCTAAATCTAATATCATGCTTCCCTGATTCTCTTATTCATATTTGCAAAATGTAATGTTTTCCAACCACTGTTACATTAAGTAGTCTGAGGTGATGTAGGGATAGTATTAGTCATACGTTGGTGCAAATATGTTTCAATTTTGTTTCTAACAAATTCTGTTCTCCAGGGCACAGCTTTTATGGCAGTACTACTGCCAGCACAACCTGTCTCATAATATTAGGCAACATGGTACAGATTCTCTCTTTAGGGGGGTTCTCACCTTCCAGGCTTTTTTAGACACAGAAGTATGGCTCCACAGCAGTTTGCAGGAGCCACAGAAGATCAGAGACTTCTGGGCTTGTAAGTCAGTAAATATATAAGATTCTGCAGAACTAGCATTTACCCACTGCTGTACATTAGTGTAGTGTGCCTTATATAGAGAAGGTTCCACATTTCTCCAAATTAATCCAGTGATCAAAAAGTATTGTTCTTCTTTTTTGCTCTTGCTCTACGAACATAATTACTAAGAACATGATTACTGCCTTGAAGGTTGGATTACGATGATCATGGTGATTAGGCACTATTTTAGATTTTTGGAAACACAAAAGTGAATAATTTAATGTGAAAGTATAGATTCTTGTGTATGTTGTGGAAAACGTTATTTATTTGGCAATGATTAATTTTCCTGTAATTGATTTTATAGTGACCCAGACGAAGGGCTGATGTTACAGCCCGAAATGCATTGGGTTTGAAATAAAGAGATGCTGCTCTGAACTACCTGTCGTCGTTTGGATCATATTTTCGAAGAAGTCCGGATGGGCACACGCAAATTTGAAAAGCCTCCAAAATACATTTTGTTATGGATGTGGGGAAAAGGAGAAAAAACATTGGAAAGACTTTTTGATCACTGGATTAATTTGGAGAAATGTGGAACGTTGAAAAGTTGGTTGGATTGTTTATCCAGTTATGCAGTGCACCTGGGAGTGGAGCTTGGAATCTGCGCTCCCCACTTCTGTATTATTTACAGTGCTAGGGCTAGCACTTCCCAGTTTTGCACGCAATACGCTAATAAGGTTGATTATAAGACTAACATTTAAGAAATATGGTGTGCATACCACCCCTTTCATTATATAGAGAAGGGACAAGTATATCCATGTTCCTGAAATGATCACCTTATGAAAGACATATAAGCCTTATCCTGTGAATTATTATTGTGGTCAAGCCTGGCTAAAACACTCATTGTGAACAATGCTTTATTTCCCAATACAAGAGTTTTATAGTTCATACATCACCAGCTGTTACCCAAGCACATATCATGTCAGCTCTCCTAGTTCTCCCTCTGCAGCCAAATGAGTAATCTTTCTCTTCTTCGGTTATCACAATAGCAGGAGGAAGAGTAAATTATATTAGCCTACAATATTCCCAAATCAACCTGTAGTCATGTAAAAGAGTACTATTTCATCTACTATGAGTGGACTGAATAACATTATTTGTGGTCAAAGAAATGTCACGCCATATTATTCACTAATAAAGATAAGAAGGATATCTTGTAGAGGGTAACAACGCCGGCATTGCTAGAATTTCAGCCACAAATCTACAAAGACATTTCTACTGTGTCAAAAGAACTATTGTCAGGAATAAGCCACCTGCAACATCTAGCCGAGATTGAAATTCCAACATGATTTTAGTGTAAAATAGGGATGTGAAAGTAGAAACTTTTTTGTTAAATCCTAACAGACATCAGACCTTTTGCTCCACTAATTTACGTCCAGATGTTGTGATGCTAGTAAGTGCAGGAAGGCAGATGGTTCTCTAAGAAACTCATCTGCATGCAGTAATTAGAATGTTCTGCCTGTGCCTTGTGCAATGTAACCTTAATTAAGATGCTGAATACATGTGTAGGCTTTCATCCTTCAATAAATGTATTCTATACTAGATAGTCCAGATAAGTATGTTGCTTTGTGTCGTATATCCTCAGTATAAAATGCTTATTATTTATAGATGCGACCAAACAAACACTAATGTAAATGGAATGTTTTATTTTTTAAAAGACAATCAATTGCTTGACTTATCTTATCATGCTAGCCCAGGGAAAAGTTATACGTTCAGGCCATCCACGATGGAGCACAGGTGTTAGGTTATTCCTACTGAAAAATGTACTTTCTCAAAGCCTTAAGTACAGTTTGCGGTGCAGGAGGCCGAGAGGAGCAGGAGGGCATGGTGGATGGTCCTCTCTGTAGCGCAGAGAGCAGGCTGCCCATCATGGGCTGTTGTTCCTGGAGCTTCACTTTAGCAGCGACTGTGGGCTGTCAATGCTGTAGCACGAAGTGCAGATCTCACATTGCCTGTAGTCATGGGTGGCGAGATCTCTGGGCGAACAGGCCCATTTACAGTCACAAAGAGACCACAACCTCAGGGTCAGGATTTCTCCTTTTCTTCCCAAGAGGAGCTCAACTGATTCCAGTCAAGGGTCTGGGACCTGGGGAGGCACCTCTTGGGGATCAGGAACTCACTCCAGCAGAGGCCAGTAGGGCTCACACACAGGTCCAGTCCAGCAGGTCATCTGAGTAGTTGCAGGAAGACCTCTGGAGCTTGTTGTTTCTCTGTAGCTCAGAACAGAAGGGCAGCCATCTGACCCTTGGAGTTACTCTACCTTGGACTTCAAGTCTTCCTTCTCTGAGGGCAGGGCAGGCCTCAAGCAGCAAGGTAGTCCACTGGCAGCAAGAGCTGCCCCTTTTTTATTTAGTATCCATAGGTCTAGGAGTTCACTAAAGAGTGGGTTCAATTTTTATACTTGATGTTAGCTTTGAAGTGGAAGAAACCCTTAGAGATTTTTAAAAGGCTAGAAGCCTGCACAGGCAATTTCTTATTAGAAAGGGATTCACTGATTTTTAAAGTGGTCCCATGTTTATATGAGCACATAGGGCTGAGGCCAATACCTGAGAATTTGAC
Source organism: Lissotriton vulgaris (assembly GCF_964263255.1). Lineage (NCBI taxonomy): Eukaryota > Metazoa > Chordata > Amphibia > Caudata > Salamandridae > Lissotriton > Lissotriton vulgaris. The sequence goes on from NC_141700.1 coordinate 403,947,091, forward strand.
AGACAAATATAATGTATTTACAAAAGGCAGATAGGTTTCTTATGAACTCACCTCTTATAGATGGATTGTTTTACATATGATCCAATTGTTCGGGCATAACATACACCACAAGATAATCATGGTTAAGAAATATTTTCTATTCTTTGTGAATGTCAATTTTGGTTGTATTGGTTTAAATGCAGAAACGTTAAACACCTGGTTAATGAGTGATGAGTTAACATCTACAATTGATGCATGGTTGGACTTCCAACTGGTCTTAGGCATTCACTGCCTTTGGGTATGGACTGTCATTTAATTGTTCAGGTGTGCTGGCGGACCTGATGCTCTTGAATTTTATTTTACCACTACAGTATTTTTTGTTTGCCTAGATCTCTGATGTGAATTATCTTACTGGAAACCTAGGGCCTTATTTATGAAGGCCTTGCGCCGCCGTTGCGTCACTTTTACCATGGGAAAAAGTGACGCACCGGTGGCGCAAGGCCTTCATAAATAAGGCCCCTAGTGTAGGAATTCTTGGATAAGATGAATAGCATGGCTTCCTTCCCACTAGCTGTTTACTGACCTTTCTCCTTTTCTAAAAGTTAGTGAAAAGCAACTCTTTGTAATTCTATTTTCACAATATCCCGAACTGTTAATCGCTGGACTCCTAAGATCTAATTCATATAGCCATTTAATAACCTAAGTGTAATCAGTAATGCTGGTATTTTCCCCACTTAAATGGATATACTAACACTTCCAAAATATGACAGAATCACCGGTGTAAGAAACTCTACTTTTAGGAATGGGCGGTGTCCTTATTTAGGGTAAGGACACAACCTACAAAATGTGGTAAAAAGCCACAAACATAAATTTTGATAAGTATTCTCAAACCTTTGCAGGTTGTGTTCTCTTTTGAAAAAGGTAACTGCTTTGCTCATGTAGTCATCAGGAGCAAGTCTCTGTTTGGAGTACTAAAATAGAGGTAGCACCCCAAGGACTATAGAAGTGTAAACGAAGAGATAAGATTATGTTAGGAAGGGTGTGATAGATACTAATGATGACAATTTCTGATACTAGGTGAAAAGGGATCCCCTCAGATGCTCTATATTCACCAAAGTGTATAAGAATTTAAAAACAACTCCTACACCACATTATTCTACATGTTTTGTTCTGAAAATATCAACCTGTCTGAAACTGTGCGGGAGGACCTATACACAGAGTTGGTGGATCGAGGCTCATTGAATCATGACTTTCACTCACATGAGGAGATATGATTGTGACAGATAGATAGATATCAACCAGTCAGCTGGTATCCCCTGTGGTCTTTGCAGGTGGGGATATTTAGGGATCAGGTTGAATGGAAGAGTGGCAGAGTTGTTTTTTCCAAGAAAGGAATACCACTGCAGCATTCCTGAGTGGGAGAAACACAACTAGATGTACCTACCTCCAGAGACTGAGTGGTTTGGGGATCACATGGACATGACGTGATGTATTGCAGTGTAATTACAAAGCTTTGCTGCTAACTGTGACACAGCTTTAAGTTTCTGTGGCTGGGTTGAGGAGGAGTGGAAAGAGACTTCATTTGCTGAAGTGAACTTGGTCCAGAGTGGACACTTTCAGCCTCTGCAGACTCTTCTATTTCTGCCTCTCCTTTGTTACTCTCATGGTTCCCACTGAGGGCCCTGTTTTCACCCTTTGAGTGTCCTCTTCTCTCCTATGCACAGTTCTACTCGCAGCCTCAGCACCAGAACCCCCTCATTAACAGTGCCACTTGCATTCTTATTGGCCAACCAGACCAGATTTCCCAGTGTTCCAGGATCTGATGGGAGCAGGAGAAGGCCCCATGCTCTGGTAGGGTAAGTGCCAAATTAGCACGTGTGATGTTCAGTGTGCTTATGGTCTTCCTGGGCTTTGCTACTAGGAGTCTTCATATGTAAGGCTGGTTGTTGGGCCAGAAACCAGTTTGTGAAATGGAAGCAGGAATGTACAGATTGGTTTGGCCTGTTCAATACTAGAGGCTCCACTCTTAGCAATAAAAAAGGGGAAACCCCTAGGTAAAATGTCTGGTATTAGAACATAGAGTTATTAAATTACAATTATAATTCAAAGTAGGCTTTGCCTCTGTATGAACATTTGGGCCATTTATACTTAAACTTTTATGATGGTGCCCTTGATCGAAAGACAATTCTTTGTAAGAAAAGGAACTAACAGCTCTGTCCTCCAAAGTGACTGTGCTTTCTGCACATGTACATTTCTTAGTGTTGCTTTGTTAATGTTTCTTTTTCCATTATTTTGCACATGACTCATTGCCTGGCTTGATGCTCTGCTAATGGGCACTGCTGCTTGAGTGGTGATGCAATAGAGAACTCCTGATAGGAGTGCCAAGAACAGGCTGAGGATGGGTAAAGAGAATAGGTAGGAATATCTGAGTTCAGTGCTGTCAGAAATATATAGAGGAAGGTGGTGGGAAATTAGAACACAATGTTTGTTTCAAGAGACTTATATATTCAATTATAGGTAAATTTACTGTCATTGATGCAATGTCATTAGTACGAAAACTAATATTGCTGTCCGGAAGGACTTCCTTTAGCTGCACTGGGCACTGAGATGACTTTTCTTCAACTCCTCCTGACATATATTGAGTGCAATCCCATCCAGCATAAATTTATGGCAATATGCAAGGGTGTCTATCTGCATTGCAGCGCACCATAGATGCTGCTTTCCTCACCCTCGATTAGGAGTCTGAGTGCAGTGCTGCAGCAGCATCTTCAGTTGCACTGTCAGAGCCAAGTGTTACAGGCTCACTGGTGGCATCAACAAACTAATGCTTTGACATGTAATTGCTATTTGGTGCATCTCTGCAAGAATTTAAACAACTGTTCTACCGAAAAAGAGGTAGGAAAATATGAAACACAATGGTGACAGGTTGGGATGCTGCTGGTCAGACCATAAATAAAGGCTGTACTTTATACAGAGTGTTAACGCTGACAGTGGATTCAACCTAGTTTATTAAGCGCAGCCGCTGATTATCCTAACTTGTAACATAACGCTGCGAATAGAAGCACTGCAAGGCAGAGATCAAACAGGTGTCAGAAAATGCACATTGACATTGTGAAGAGAAAGCAAAATTGAACTGAATACACTAAAGAGAGCCATCTTACCACAGCACTCACTGAAATTGGCTTAAAGAGAAGGGTTCGGTGTTGTGCTTAACAAAGTTGCTAAGTGCACCCAGCAACCCTAGCTAAGTCACACAATCCTCCTGCTCTCACTTATCTTCAGAACAACACAGCGCGGAGATATCTCTTCGGAGATCGAATTCCTGCGCTTTACAAGAAACTAAAATAAATAAATAAAGTGGGGCTCAGAACAACTTCACAGGTCTTTGAAGTGTTAAGAGCCAAGAGCATCTCTCAGAATAGGGAATTTTTCCCAGATGGCAGCAAAGAAGGTCACGTTTCCAGATATCAATAATGATGATTCTCAGGCCAGCGTGTTGTAAGGTCTCACAGATGACTTACCTAAACTAAGTCACAGTGATACACCAGCGTTGTCATTTAGTTCCACACTGGTGTACAATGCTGATGCATTCCTGTAACCACCACCACCTTTCGATGCCACCAAAAAGCAAAATATAGGCACTATATGTAGTGCTTGGATTGAGACAGTGCTTAATTTGCACAAGGGATTCCGGTGCTCAGCATCAGCACTTAATTGTGAACACCAGAGTTTGTGACAGTTTGCCACAAGGTCGTGTTATCTAGCTATTTCAGAGTAGACCACAACAGTTAATTATTAATTAAATATACATTAAAAATGACTATTACCTGCAGCCAAATCTATTTTTATAGCTGTGATGCCTTGCAATAGTCTGAATTATCACACTTGTAGGAGTGTGGCAGTTAGTAGTTGTGTTTTTACTATCACTGGCAGGATCGCAGGGGCAATGTGCAGTGCACGCGGCAACAGTCACCCTTACATTTATTGTTCTACAAGTATCTCAAACATTTTGATGGTGATGGTGTGAAAGAAGTCATAATGAAAATGGAGTGAACTGATAAACACATTATATACTGTCGGATTAAAGAAACAATCCAGTACCAAATGTTGATTAAAAAAATACTTTTTTAGTCAAGAACGCTAAAAAACTTTGTGGAATCATTGGTGAATTTGATGGAGCAACAAATTCCTAAATAGAGGGTTGAGGACTTGATCTGGGGCCCGAAGCTGTAGAATCAAAGCTTTTCCATCGTTCTCAAGATGACGGAAGTCATTAGTTTTACTGCTGTGTTTTGAGTGGTCAGTGCCACTACCACTGCCACTAAACTCCACTTTCCTCTGATACGGGCCAGAGGTACGGAAAACTGCTGATGATTTATCTTCTGCCCAATCCCGGGCACTCCATAGATTTGGCTGTATTGTTGGGGGTGAGAGCGCTAACACCGTACAGAACTCATCGGCAGAAGTGTCCACCAAGCCAAATTGTGCTACAGGCTAGCCAGGCCCACCATTCTGCCTAACTGAACGAAGGACGGCTGCTGCAACAAGTACTCGAAATCTCCACGTGCAGTGTACCAAGAGCAGCATCTCAAAGCTCTCAATGTGAAAGTTGCTCACCCCTATAGGAGGTCGACCACTTTGCCTCCACTCCCTGTTTCTCAGCAGCTCTTTGAATTAGGGAAGTAGACGAACATCAAATGGCCACTTACATGGGTGCCATCTTGCTTCCTAAAAGAGAACCATTTTATGACAGTTTGCAAAGGGTAGGAAAAAACAAGTACGTCATGGTGCGAAAATAAAACGGCACCAGAACATTCCAGAAGCAACACTCGTATTAGGAGACCGCGCTGGGGAGGCAGAAGCTTTGTGCTGGGCGCAGCCAAAGCTTGGAACGCCTTGCCTCCAGCCCTCAGAAAAATGACGGACCTCATGACCTTTAGAAGAGCTTTAAAGACATGGTTGTTTACCATCTGATTCCCTAACCCACCTCTATCTCAGGAGTAATACTTAGCGCCAGAACACCTACGGGTAACAGAGCGCTCTATAAATGCCAAAAATAAAATAACATTCGATGCACCCTCACCAAGGCCAAGCTGGGACATCAATTGAGGCCAATCGACACTGAATGAAGTTGATCGTCATCTAAATCATTGTCAAACAGTTCTTTCAATCTCAATATCAAATGAATGTGAGGAAGATGGTTGTGCCATGTTCAGGTTTTCTCTCAGAGAAACGTGTGCATTTTGGACTGGTTGCATGTGAGGTAAAATGTCAGTCGAAGACATGCCAAAGCACATAAAGTTATACAAACATTGTCCAAAGATTACATTGAAAATAAATGGTTGCTCCACTCCTTTCACCATTGACATTAGTGAATCGATAAACATAATGCCTGAAGAGAAATACAATGAATTATATCCATTGCCCGACTTACGATAATAAAAATCAAAGTATGCACATGGGCTGCATAGACGCCCATTAAAAAATGGCGACAATGAAAAATGTTGTCCTGGTCTTTCTCAACTGTTGGCTAAAATTGAACAGCATTTAGAATCCATACTGGGACATGCAGTATCATTGACCCCCCAGGTTCTCATATTAGGGATCTCTAATCAAGAAATGGAGGAAGCCGACAGGAAAATGGTGTATATAGCAATGGCGGTATTCAGGATTTGTTTGGCCACGGTGTGGCTCGATCCGAATCCTCCCTCGATACATGTTTGGCTTAGAAAATTACTATTTATATACAACTGGAAGGTCTCTGTGTTTAGAAGGGGGAGCAGGGCAAGGGCAAAAGGTGAAAATATCTGGTATTCTTTAACTAAATGGCTGAATAAGGATTAATTGTTAATATGACTGGAAGTACCCCTAAGTCAGTTATGTTAGTGTCAGTTTTGGTTTAATAAATCTCGTTATTCTTATGTGGTTATCCACCGGGGTGGGGGAAGGGGGGTACACATTTAAAATCTGGCCATCAGATATGGTTTTCTCTTTTTCCTGTATGTGAATATATGTCACACTGGATTTTTTTGCATTTGATGGCCTAATTAAAAAAAAAAAAGGGAAAGCATTTTCAAAGTAAAGCTGTACTATTTTTTGCTAAGGCTTTTCTCTTGTGCAATTTGTTCCCACATTTGTCTCATCTCTGTTGTTTCCATTTTTTTTATGTACGATGTAGATACCGTGCAACAGCAATTGAGTTATCTGCAATATACTGGATGTCCATGTTTGCATTCCACGTTTTTTAAAATGACTGGATTGTAGTCATTGATATACTTTGAAACTTCAGTTCTTTTTAATTTGTATTCTTTGGAGATTTCCTAGTTATTGTGTGCCTTACAGAACAAAAATAAATATATTCTTCCTTTAGAAATGACTGGTCAGGGAAAACCAAACTGACATTTGGTGTAAAAGTTTCCTTTAGACTTGTATTTTTATTTATTTATAAAATCTTTATTTCGGCAAAATAGCCATAAAAGACACATATATATACATACATAAATCAGAACGAATTAGATTCCAGTTTTCAATTCATAAAAATGAAACATACATAAGCGTTTTTACTAAGAAGGGTCACCAATCAACAATCTCCTTAAAAACGTTTTAACAGTAAAAAAAATTCATTTTAGCGTGATTCAATTTAGCAACAGAAGTGCACAACAGGTTTACCTCCTTGGAGAATCTGACACATTTACTCAAAGCATTTGACCCAATTTTTTCCGACTAAAGAAAACTGATGTTAAAAATCTGCTAATACTAAACACAATGAACTGGGCAGTATTCGTTTTAACAATCCTATATGCAGTATGACAACTTCTAGTTCCTAGGAGAGCACACATAGGTTTTAGCCATTTTTTCCGTGCTTTTATGTAAGCGTTGCATACAAAAAGCATGTGAATTTCATTCTCCAAACAGGAGGCAGAGCACATAGGACATTTTCTGTTATTATCAATTGTACATGCCATATTTTTCTTTGACCATCGTTCTAGATTAGAAGATAACATAAGATTCCCGTATCTGAATTTCAGATAGAGGGTCTTGGCCACAGGAGGCTCAACCTCATCCAGAAATGTTTCAAAACAAGGTTCATCTTTAAACAATAGGAATTCTTTAGTTAAGGTCCCAGTTCTGCTCTCGTGTACAACCTTGTTATTCATATAGGACCAAAAAACTCTCTTCACCATGGTTTTTGCAAATGGTGGCAGGTTCTCGGGGTGTTCCCAAAAAGAGTACAACCCCAACAGTTTAAACCATTTTTGTATATGCCCAAACCATAGAATGGAGTTAAAAGTGTCGAGGTTTAATACCTCTTGGAGACTATTCCTATAGTCCAACAATTCTGGGGTGGACCAAACTCTAATCCAGAACATCAAGGGTCTTAAAATTGTAAAGTGATCAGTGCGTTTAAAATTTAGGTCTAGTTGGAGAGGGATTAGGGGGGTGCTAGTAGGAACCCTTACAACAGATCTCATAAATTTGTTATCCAATCCTTGGAAGCACTCTTTGGCCCACGGACCCCAAATTTCAGCCCCGTATAGAGAGGCAGATTGGATTTTAAATTTAAAGAGTTCAAGAGCAGGTGTTGCACTCTTGCTCATACTAGCATTCAATTTGCTCATTATAGGTTTGGCATTTTGAGCATATACCACCCTACTCTTCTCAATTTGGGCCTTCCATGTTAACTTTGAGTCGATTGCCACCCCCAAGTAAGAAAAATTGTCAACGACTCCCAGAGTTTGTCCATTTAGAGTCAAGATCCCTCTATCTGGTCTGCTAGGATTTAATGCCATGCATTTAGTTTTGCTAGTGTTTATTTCCAGGCCTTTCTTTTCACAATAGCCACTAAATGAGTTTAAGAGTATCTGGAGGCCCCTCTTGGTGTGAGATATAAGGATGGTATCATCTGCGAAGAGCAACGCAGGTACTTTCTCTCCATTTAGCTGGGGTGAATTGTTGGTACAGGCATTTAGATGTTCAGGAATATCATTAACAAATATAGAAAATAGAGTGGGGGCCAGTACACAACCCTGACGAACGCCGCGCTCGATTGGAATGTCGCGAGACAATTCGCCATTTGGTCCCCATCTAATGTTGGCATGGTTCCTAGCATGTAACTCAATTATTTGGCTTAACAGACACCCTGGCATCCCGGCTTTTTTCAAGGAACCCCAGAGCAGATTTCTAGGAACAAGATCAAATGCAGCTCTAAGGTCGACAAATGCTACATACAAATGACCTTTCCTAATTTGTACATACTTCCAGTATATACAACAGAATCTGAAGACCTGGTCTAATGTACTGGTCTTAGACCTAAAGCCTGCCTGAAATTTAGTAAAAATCTGTGACTCCTCCAGCCAATCATTCATTCTAAATAACAGATGCTTGGCATAGAGTTTCTGCAGGGTGTCCATTAAGCTAATGGGCCTATAATTAGAGGGATCAGACTTGCTACCCTTTTTAAAAATTAGTACCACTTCTGCTGCACGCCAGCTTTCAGGGAACGAACAATCAACAGATAAAACATTAAATAAACAATTAATATAAGGAGCCCAGACTTCGATTGCATGTTTATAAAGGTCACCAGGTATTTTATCCGGACCAGGGGCTTTACTGGTTTTTAGTTCGTTAATTGCCTTCATTGTTTCTTCCAGTGTGAAATCAAGGCATTCGGGAGGTGGGGGTGACCATGAGTCCTCAACAGCAACACTGTCATATTGTTTATACAAGGATGTGAAGTGGTTTACCCATGTTAATTCATCCAAGAAGGTATCCTTAACTGCTCTTCCTGCATGCCCCCCATTGGCAACCAACCTCCAAAAGGCAACATTATCGTTTATTTTAGCAGCAGCCAACATATCTGCCCACAGAAGCTCTTCCCAGGCTTTTTTGGAGTCCTTTATGACGTGCTTGTATTCTTCCCTTGCAAGTTTGACATCCAATTTAGAGCCCTCTTTGATTGCAGTCAAAAGTTTCCTTTTGGCCATCTTACACGAACGATGGCAACCCATCCTTATATTTTGCTGATGCTTCTTTGGCATTTTGGACATGTGAATCTTGAGTTTGTCAAAGAAGATTTTGTGCAATTCAGCAAAATGCGCATAGTTCTCAGTTAGGAGAGGATAGCCAGCTATGGGGCCAAAGATCGAGTCAAAGAGAGAATAAACAGCTGCAAGGGTTTTGCCATCTGATAGCAGGTGCGGCCATTTTAAAGCACGTCTGTTGTTATTGATGTGTACATTTTCACATAGTGCAACTGCAGCTTCATTGGGCATAGAATCACTGAACATGTGTGCTTCAATATGGAGTTCCAGGGGAAAATGATCACTCTCAACCCTGTTAGATACTCTAAAATCCACCATAAAGTGCCAGATGCTCAATGATACAACAATAAAATCAAGCCTACTTTCAGACTTTACAAAGGTTGGCTGTTTGGATAGGTCAGAAGGAAAGCGACCATTGCAGGCTCGCATACCGTGGTCGACTGTTATCCTTAGAAATTGGACTGCTAGGGTAGTGCACTTAACGTGTTTGACAGTCTCGAGCTGGGGGATATTATAGGCATAGTCTTCATCCTCGAGGGCTTCAGTAATGCCAAGTATCGGCTCGAAATTACAATTTAGGTCACCCCCCAAAATTACTGGGACATCACCAACTACTGTTTTTAGAAAGGAATCCAGAATTTCCAGCGTGGGTGAAGCTCTAGAACGACCTATAGGCCTATTGTAGATATTAATAATGTAATATTGATGCCCCATTGCAGTAGTGATCTTTAAAGCTAAGATATCAGGAGTTCCTGTATCTATACTTTCGGCCTTTACAGATAATGTAATTTTAATCCAAATAATTAAACCCCCGGCTGGTCTTCCCCTCACTGATTGCGTTGCCACTTTGTCAAAGGTTTTAAAACCCATCCTATGTGGGGTATCCATAGCCCATGTTTCCTGCAGGAGGCAGATTTCACCAGAATCAATATAATCCGCCCAATCAGGGTCCTTCAAATTTTTTCCAACCCCAGCAATATTCCAAGATAAAAACCTCAGTTTAGGAATTAGTGCTTTATCGGAGTAATTACAGTTAACAGTAGGCACTACTGGGGCCGACAAAGAAGCAACGATATTTAACTGTATGCTATCTGTTTGGTTCTCAGTATTGTATACCACTGCCCCTATTGTACTATTGAGAATTTCACCATGACGTTCTTTCAGCATGCTGGTACATACTGAATTGCCTTCAGAGCTGTTTAGGTTATGTGAAATAGTTATTCCTGATCTTTGGGGATCTAGCCCCACTCCCAATGTGCAGAACAGGTCATATAGCATAGGAATACAATTAGGCATGGTTTTGAGTCAATCCACTGCGTCCAAACAGCTAAACCTGTTGAAGGGTGGGACCCCAGACCATGCGTTGAGCTCAGCTTGTCTGGCTGTATTTGGTGCGTAGCCATGAAACAAGTTAGGAGTGTTCCAGGCTGGGCCATACTTTGGAATTATAGGAGGAGGGTAAAAAAAGGAAAGGGGTCTAGCTGTAATAGGGAATGTGTCTCCATACGATTTCCAGGCACAGATTTGTTCCGCACTATGTGGTTCTTCGAAGGAGACAACTATGCAATCACCCAGTACTGACTTTGTCATTTGGCCAACCCATGGCACCCTACGTACCATCAGAATTTTGCTTCTCATGTGATTTGGAATCGGTTTATTTGTGTTTAACCAATAAATCACCTTGTTTTTTAGCGAAGCAAAGTTCTCTTCATTATGATTTTGTAATTCTGGGACACCAGTAAGGACAATGACAAATGGGCTAGCATCTGGTGGCAAATCAATATATCCTCCCCTGAAGTTATTTCTTGGATGAGCTATCTGGTGGTTATGTGGGTCAGTTCTACGCGCTTGGGACCTGTCTTGCATGGATCTATTGGGGCCCTGATGGAGTCTAGTTGTCTCCACAGGCTTTTGGGAGGCAGAGGAATTAGTGGGCATAGAATTAGTGGTCATAGAATTAGTGGTGGAAGCATTTACTGGCTGCAATTTGTTACTTTGAGCAGCCCCAGGATGCTGTAGTGTGGTAGCATGTGCCGGTGGCCCCTTCAAAAGTATAGAAGTTGGTGCAGTTTGGGTGGTAACTTTCAAGTTAGAATTTTTATTTTTTGATACCCCTTCTTTTTGTTTTAGAACACTAAATGGGTTGGTATTTGGGGTAACAGCCGATGGCAAGGTTTGAACTTGTATGGGCGCCTCATTGCCATTAAGGCTTATACTTGCTAATGTTATAACCCTCTTCTCTACTTCAAGTAATTGATTTTCTATACCAGCTAGCCTAACTTCTAACGGCCTCAACAACACTTTAAGCGTTTCCCACACTATTTTCAAAAATTCTTCCCTGTCCCCTTGTGTAGAATATCTAGATGTAGAGATATTCTCGCCCTCTTCTATTGGTGTATCCATGCTTTGTGCCAAGTTAGGAAACTCTGTATTGTCCGTACTACATTGGTTGTTAGATGGAATAGGATCAGTCCCAGTAGTTATGTTAATAGTTGGCTGTTCAAGACCCCCCGAAAATGTTTGGTTTGATGCTACCTTGGCCTTCTTTCTAGCATAGATGGAAAGGTTTTTACGTTTGCGTTTGGGTGGTGGCTTAACATTGTCTTGAGTATCACTTGAGCCAATTCCCCCCGGTATTTTAGCCTCCTGATTTGACTCAATTGGAAGTTCAGAGGGTAAGATGTTTTCTGGAACTATGCTATCAGGTAGGTGTTTGCTACTTACTTCTGTAGTGTCAATGGAAGCTGCCCCCTCATTAGTAGAGTGTATTTCAGCCAAAGCGATAATGGGGACAGGGCCTTAAACGCGCTCCGGTGTTTTGGAGGTAGCAATATGGCCCAAGGAAGAATTCTTTTTTAGTGCCAGTTCTATAGACAATTTCCTAGCAGACTCCAGCTCTAAGGAAACTCTGTGCTGGAGCTTAGTAATCTCGTTGTCGATGGACAGGCTAGTCCTCGTGATGAAATCATCAAGTGTCCCAGTGACCTTTTTGCCACTTTTTGTGGTTTTGCTTCGTGTGGCTCGAACCGACATGTTTTAGGTTGGGGATATAGTCCTAACGTAAAGGAAATTGTACTGTGATTTGAATGGACCACAACCAAGGGGGATGGCCCGGTCCGGTCTTATTCGGTCTGTAACGGCCCAGTCTTTGCCCCGTCTTCGCCCACGCTGCGTCCCGCGCTGCGGGAGTTAAAGGAACTTAAATAGGGGCGTGGAGGGCGGGGGGCGGGCCGGCAGGGAGAGCGGACCGGAACGGTCTTGCAGGGACTTCTGGGTATTGAAGTCCCCGCACGCTCGCAGCCCCGCTGGTTGCACACGCCCAGTACCGCCTGTCAGCCTCTCTGAACCCGGACTCCTCTCCACGCTGTTTCAGCCCCGCCACACACAGCGAAGCGGCACCCGCGGAGCGGGTGCGGCAAGATGTTGGAAGAAGCGCTGCTGTGACGCGCTGGTGATTCTGCAGTCCTCCTTCAGTGCAACTCTGTAGCAAAAGGTGAAGATGACTTGTATTTTCTTCTGCAATACTTTCCACAATGATGAATTTGGAAACGTAAAACTTGCTGTCTCAAGCTTCTATCTTTTTCTTCTCTTGGAATCTCACGTCACATACTGTTCGATGAAAGACAATACTATATCATCAGAATCAGCTCCAAATTTAGGTGCATCCTTGATACATAGTAGCATATGTATATGAGGTGCACCTCTTGCTTGATACTCCTTTCTCCCCAAAAAATCGGTAACTTCTCCAAGAGGTGGATTCTTTTTATTGCAGATAAGACATCATAGCTTGAAACGTATGATTAAAATATCTGCACACATTTACAGGATCCAATGAACACAGTTCACCAGGAGCCTTTATTTCAACATTTTTTTATATTGGAATTCACTTCTCTTAGAAACTCAAGCAGTTCTTGCCATGCTTACTCTGCACAGCTAAGTGTGACAAACCATGTTGGTGTACCTAAGTTCTGTAAGATACACTTGAGTTCTTCATGACGACGATACCAATACTCATTTGTTCACGTTGACATGCCATCAAATTGATTAACTGTGCTTTTAAATCTTCATCTGTATCTTGAACTTTCTCCACAAATTCTTTCACATAAAGAAGTGATTGATGAACTCCAGTTTTTAGTATGTGATGTTCTGCATACAACAGAGAAGACAGATCACTTTCAAACAAAAGGTGAAAGATATATGAAATGCACTGTCGAAATCTAGGATTTTCAGAATATAATCTTGCTGACCGATATTCTGAGGCTGGATCCCATATAGGTCGGTCATCATATCGTCCACCTTCTCCAGTAGGAAACAGCTGTGGAAAACAACAAGCTTCCAAGCTTTTCTCCCGTACACTCATTGGAGTTCCCTGTGCATTTTTCATTTGAAATAACACAATGCTGCTTCCTATTACTCCTTTTGAATGCAAAGGACATATTGTGTAATGTTCATAAATCTCTTCAGTCCTTGACTTGTCCACTTTCTCTATTTGACCACTTGAAAATTCAGATTCATCTTCTAAATGTATTACCTGTTCATCCACATTTACATTTTTGTAATAAATATTGTTCTCTATAAGATATAAGGTAGCCTTTTCAACTTTATTAACAGCCACAAATTCTTGCCATATTTTCCAACTCTTTATTGGTATACCATTTACTAAAATAACTACTGCCTCATGTTCCTCTTTCTCTCCAGCAATAATTTCAATATTTTTCCTAAAATCCAAAGGTAAGTACACCACTCTTCCTTTCAACCCTCTTTATAAGTCTGTTGGTGGCAGTTTACCTGTTTTAGGCTTCATCTGAATTATAGTTTGAGAAAAATGAACAGATTGAATTAGAACCGACTCATATATATTCAATTTGGCCAGTTCCTCTAGAATAGCTATTAATTCTAAGTTATTATGTACTGCTCCAGCAGGCATTTTGTTCTCTTCTAATTTGTTTTAACAACATTTACCTATACATTGATCACTACCTAACTCAAATTGACCTTCCACAAACAAGTAAGTTGCAAATTTTTCCCACTTACCAATGTTCTCCTTTTCACTTTTCAAATACAAATCAACATTCCTACTTTGACTTTTATAATGAGTACGTCAACAACAAACACAAACATAGGGGTCGATTATGATTGCGGTGAATCCGCATCCTCCGGGCCGGTGGAAGCTACCGCCGGCCCAGAGAATGCGGATTCACCGCCGCGTTCCGAGAAAAAACGCACCGCCAGATTAGGATGGCAGTGGGAACAGCGGCGGATGGCAGGTCCGTCCGCCGCTGATCCGTGGGGTGTTGACCGCAATTTGGTGCCGGTGTCTGCAAGACACCGTCAGCCAAATTAGGCTTGTGTGTAAACATGCTTTTCCGCGGCGGCTTTTCCGCCATGGAAAAGCATGTGGACCTTTGCTCCAGGGTGAAGGGGAAAGGGGTGAACATGGGGGGTACCTATGGTAATCCCCTGCATTTGCATGCACAAAGCCGCAGGCACCGCACGGTGCCTGCCGCTTTGTGCGTGCAAATGCAAAGCATGCATTTTTAACCTTGCGTCGGGTGCTACTTCAAGCAGCACCCGCCGCAATGTTAAAGATACAGGATGTGAACGCTAGGGTGGAGGTCATATCCTAATTGGTATGGAGGGAACGCCGCTGCCCCTGCGGGCGGTCCCTCCACCTCGGGGGTGGCGGACGGACGCAGGTCCGTCCGCCATCATAATGGACGTTGTAGTTTGGTATTTCAGAGCGCACTAGATTAAACTTTCCAATTTTTTCTTTAAACTGATCAGTACTAATCACTTTCCCATCTCCTCCAACATCTGTAATTGTCAAACTTTCACTTTCTATGGACTGCTCTTCTGAACCAAAATATCACATTTCACATCACACTTTTTTTGAACATCTGATAAAGAACCATATAAGAGACAAGTATTCAGTTCACTTAAACATAATCCCGGACTTTTTACATAATACAGTTTCCTTACAAACTTTTGCATTTCTGAATGGTGTACTGCTAACATCCTCGAGTGATTAAAAACAGTTTTACAAACTTTTCTTGAAAGACAAGCCAGAGAATGCCCATACTTCTCAGTATATTTTCTACATTACATGGATCTAGTCCTTGTAACAACTTAATCTTCTGTTTAATACGTTTCTGTGTATATTCTCGTAGCAAGTTTTGCATTATATCAATAGATTCCTGTACTACAAATACTACTACAACCCCACTTATACACATGAGCTTGTGGACATTTCTCTTGCACTTCTGCAGCTACTAACTCTTCTGCACTTTTAACATCCATTTCCTCCTTTGGAAGAGGACAACCATCCTGAACAAAGTAGCAACGACCTCCAGTATCAACTGCAAATGGTAAACTATTCTCCTGGAAGTAACTTTCCTCTTTAGAAAAAGATTCACTAGTAGAAGTATGTTTCCAATGTCCACTAAAGATTTTGCAAAAGTTGGTTCTGTTCACAAGTCTCTTTTTTCTACTTTTGTCTTTCAACACTTTGACTATTCTATCTAACAGTTTTATTCTCTTCAAAATCAAAATGAATAACTTCTATTTTAAATCAAAAGCAGTATCCATTCTACTTTCAATACCCTACTTCTCTTTGAATTGCAACACTTTCCTTTTATATTTGCAGCATGTTTTCATTAAATTCTGAATCACTCTAGATCGAAAAAGTCTCTGACGAATTTCTTGAAATTGCTTTTGTCTCCGAGTAACAGATACTGTTTTTATCATGTTTCCTTTTCCTGGTATTTTAAATTGAAGTCTGCTTCACCTTACTTGAAAAATTCTCCTTTTTGCTTTGTGTGATTTTTTTTCATTAAATGTTCATAACATTTTTTTCACAAATTGTCTAGTGCTTTTACTAGAACAAACTATTTCTGTACTACTCACATTTTTCTCTAATTGAAGATCTTTCCTTTTGGTCAAATATATATGATTCTTCTCTTTTCTTTTTTCTCACTTCTTCTAGGCATTTCCAAATTTTAATCCGAAAAAATTATTTACTGGAAAACAAAAAATAAATTCAATTATTTTTTACATCTGTTCACTATGTTAAAATAACACCATACAATTATAAAACTTCTACTAACAACTTCCAGACCCAGTGCTGCAACGTGATGGAGCACGACAGAGGAGCAATAGGATGGTAAGTGGTGCCATAGAACATACAGCAAAAATTTATTTAATTATTTACATACACCTTTACAATTTATATGTAACTGCACCACCTCGTACTTTTCACCTCTCCGCCGCAACCCACCACCCCACAGCACGCTCTCTGTAACCCACCGCAGACAACTTTATAGATAGTATTTTTAAAAATTTTAATCTATGTACTTAGGATGATATTATCAACCAAACAGCACACACAAAAATTACCATTATTACCCTAACCATTTTATCTACAACTTCGCAAACATAACACTGCACCCAGGGGTTTAATTGGGCGGGCTGTGGGTGTCTGAGTACCAGCACTTTATTTTTGGGGGCCTCTAAGCTGGTCTTTATGGGGCTTTATTTTCGGGCCTCGTAAAGGTAGTCCATTTAAAAAAAATGTATTACACTGCAGTGAGACTGTGAGAGCATGCACATTGCTCACTACTGAGAAGTGCAGACATCATGTCAGGTGAGTCACATTGTAGGAGAAGGGAAATCCTTTCAAGAGAGCCATTTTCTCTCAGGATTTCCCTTCTCTTTTTGCAATGCAGGAGCAACATCATCGTAGGGTGATTAGCTGACAGACCACCAGGCGCACAATGCCAATTGCCCCGGACTATCTGAGACAGCTTCCCAAGCCCACACACAGAGCCGCACACGAATACTTCACAGGTCTTCAAAAGACAATTTTTTTGTAAATGAGACTCTGTTCTTTTTCACCCCTTTTTACGGCCCCTACATCCCCACTCTGCCTATTCTTGAAAGAAATAGGCTCCCCAAAAATTCGCTCTGGTTGTGCCTCTGCAGACGACCACAAGCAGGCAACTCCAGCACGACCCTGCTCTGACCTTACACAGTGACTTGTTTTAGTGCTACGAAAACACACACTTTGCCTGGCTCACTTAGATCTCACACCCACTCCTTAATATGAAGATAAAAGCTTTACAATTCCTTTTATATTCCTCTACTGTGCTTCACATGGAAATATAGAACTGCAGGTCATCCCAAATCAGCTATCTGGTATACTCTCTCAAATGTAAGAAGTACAGGTATTCAGTATCTGTGAGTCACGACCACCTCAAAGCAATGTTCCTATATACAACTGGACAAATCTTTATGTTTCTAAATTAACTACTTACACAGAAAAGCTCCTTTACCTTTTTTTCGCTAGATTAACCTTTGTTTAAAGCACCACCAGAGAAGGGTGGTGAACCATGCTCCACAAAGAGCAACTCAAAGCGTTGTTGTTCTTTATAAGAAACGTCTGCCTGTCAATGCTTATCGTCAGCCTTTTCGACCCCTTAAGAGGCTGGGTGGATGAGTATAATCCGGCGTATTTAGGATAGGGGCAGAGGGTGCACGGAAATAAAGACGGACAGCTGAATAAAAGGCGAGTGGATGCATGGCCAGATGGATGAATGGATAGGTAGGTGGATGAATGTATCAATGTAAGGATGGAAGGATAAATGAATGCATAGACCAGTACTTAGGATAGACGGGTGGGCTGATAGATTCTTAGGATTGGTTTTGTGACAGATGTATCTATGGATATATAGGCGTATGGCTGCATGGATGGCACAGCGCTTACCATAGGTGAGGGGGCTGATAGATGCTTAAGATAAGTGCAGGAACAGATGTATGTATGTATATAAGTAGGAATGTATGCATTAATAAAAAGATGGTTGGATAGTGCAGTGCTTAGGATGGATGAATGCTGGGCTTTAATTGGGCTGGGTCTGAGGCCTGGCAGTTTTTTTCAGGGAGCCTCTAAACGGATATCTATTGGGCTCTATTTTCGGCCCTCGCAAAGATAGTCAATTTTTTTTTATTGCACTGCAGTGACAGCATGCACATTGATGTACACATGCTCATTTTGCTCACTACTGAGAACTGGAAACATCCTGCTAAGTGAGCCACGTTGTAGAAGGAAGGGAAATCCTTTAAAGAATGTTTTATCCGAACATAGGATATTTGGAGGGAATTTTCTAAAGCACACAATGCTAGTTATCTTGATTTAGCCCGCACCCCTTTAAGAGGTTTGCTCCCATCTTTTAGAGCACCCCCAGTTTATTATTTCCCACTTAAAACCCCTGAATACACCACAGTAACAAAGAAATAGTCTAAGCTTCCATTAAAATCTACAATGGCACCAAGTTTCATAACTTGCCATCAACGCTGGCAGCCTTCTACTACAGTGCAAGAGTGTCTATCAGCTATAAGATTTGTTATCCACAGAAATGTTGTGTGATTTGTGTAGCTGTCTGCTGGAACACTCATCACCAAAAGGTATTAAAACATGGGAATTTGCCAGACCATAAAGTGACTCATAAATGGGCCCACTGCCAATACATCACCCTCTTCCTTAACCTTTTCAAAATCAAATAAAGAGCCCAGGCAAACCGAATAGAGCCACTATAGCAATACAGGAACTTAATTTCAACAACTGTCTGCCAGAACACTCATCAGCAAAGCGTATCAAAACATGCATGGGTAAAACATATACCATGCCATTAGGTGCTTTATAAGTGATCCCAGTGGTACTACATCACCTTTAGTACCTCGACATCTGCACGTTACAAAATTCTGTGTTTTAATCACCAACATAATCACCTCCCCCACACCCACCCCCGCCCTTGTTTAACCGTACAAAATCAAACAGAAACCCTCACCATTCCTAGTAGCGCCACTATACCCATACACAGGGTACATTTTACCAAGTGTCTGCCGGAACACTTATCACCAAAAAGTATTCAAACAAGCAAATTGGTGGGTAAAACATAACCCATCCCATAGCATGGTTTATAAATGGGCCCAGTGGAACTACACCACCTTTACTAGCTAGACATCTATATGTTACTAGAGTTGTTTAAACAGTCTGTAGAGTGTATAGCAGGGGATGGGGAGAGTAAACAAAGTTGTAATTCCCAAACTTTTGATATACCATCCCTTTACTTTATCTATATTACAGACATTAAATGGAATGAAAAAATTGATGAGTGTCTCAAAAGGGATAGTGAAGCTGAGCACTGGTAAAACCCGGACCACTTCAACACCTAAGTATATCCAGCACAGGGACACAGCCTGACAAATAGTGTCTTATAATCACATGTACTTTACTAATGTTAACAAAGTCATACAGAATATATACTGCACATTTTCATTTCTTTTTTATCTCTCACACATTTATAAAACATCTCTTCTAAAGAAGCACTCCCCAACCACTTCTATTTCAGAAGAACAGACAGTCAATAATACTACCATATATTTTAGTATATCTACCTTTTTTACTATTCACTAGTCAGAAACTACTAAAACTATTTACTATACCCAAATGCAAACCAGAAACCATGTTCATAATATATCTCAACCTATGATCAAATGATTCAAACTATGCGTACATATAAAAGGAAAATATCACTTTTACATCTCCATCTCCTCTCCATGTAATCTACAAACACTGTAGACGGCCTCACAGTACAACAATCTACCTCGACTTACATTCAAATCTACATCTCAGTGTCAAAAATGAGACCACAACCTGCCCACATAACATTTCTGGGTTTCGTTTTATCTCTTTTAACTCAATAACACATACATCTACTACCCCCCACCCCACTATTTCCACATAATGTATAATTTGCAAACGTGGAACATTTTCTTTATCTCGCCCGCATACATTAGCAAACCCAAATTAACGCTATACCTCATTTTCAAAATCATACAGATCTTTAAAGATGACAAACTACACTTCTTCTTTGTGAAAAATTCATAAACATGTATAAAGTACTCATTTAACAACAGGTCAAACTGTATGCATATTTTTTAACCAATATGAAACACCACACTTTACTAACACCATATTATTTTGAAATAAAAAATACTTTCAAACATAAAAACATCACCTCAAATACAGAACACATAACACACCTTGTTAATTTCTACCTCACCTTTGTAGTTGGTATGCAGATTGCAAATATCACACACGCATGGAATTCTTTCTTTGTCACACACTACATGTAAATCACCGCTTCCATCAAGAATGGAACCAGTAATGGTATAATTTCTCTGTCGCTCCACACATAAATACATCTAAAGAACAAATCAGAATACTTGATTCCTTCAACGACATTCAAAAGTTATCTCCATTGGTTAATTTTGAATTTTCCATACAAAAAACTATTTAATATTCCGCGCAACATACAGGTCAGAAGTTCAACCTTTTTTATCACCACACTTTCTGGAACATACTACGACACTTGCAGGTTAAAAGTTCATCAATTTTTTAACCTAACAATATAGTTTTGCAATATTTATCAAACATTTAACGGAACGTGCAGGTTAAAAGTTCACAACATGGGTCAGTAGTTAATCAGCTTTATCCCCAACTCCTGCAGCACCTCAGCTTATGCCGCCAGCGCCATCAGACCCATAGGAGTGAGTGTTTTCCACTTTACAAATAACAAAATAATTTGACACACGCAAATTTACCTTCGCACTCCCTATAAAACACACCCTAATCACCATTAACAAGTTACAAAGTTCGATACAAAAGTTCCTCTAAGTAGGTATAACTACATGCTGAGACTACTTGGACAGATGTGGCACAGCGGACAGAGCACATGACTTCAAAGCATATGACACACAGTTTGGGCTCATGCTTTCATTCCCGAGTCCGGCAGCAGCTCAGCTTAGCAGCATGAGACTCTAGACAGTACCTCACATTTTTTCTGTACCCCAGGACTTTCAGACCAGTAGGGGTCAGTAGTTTGTCCTAGTAGGTATAAACACATGCTGACACTACTTCATCAGGTGTAGTACAGCGGCCACGGTACATGACTCCACAGCATAAGACACACAATTTGGATTTGCGCTTTAATCCCGAGTCTCACAGCAGCTTACCTTACCAGAATCAGACTCTATGCAATACCTCACAAAATTTCCGTAGCCCAGCACTTTCACCCCGGTAGGGGTGAATACTTTGCTACGCACCCCCTCTATAGCACACCTTAAACACCCCACAGAGGTTACAGTGCTCCTACTCTCCCGTTTCCTAGTTTTGTTCCCCTTTTTTCCCCTTACTTGCTTCAACGAAATTACAAAATGGCGGCCAACACTTCCTAGTTGCAAACGCTCGCAGCACTCACAGCCAATAAGCGGCAAGCTCGTGCTCATAACGCCTCAGCCAATCAGATGGCAGAATTCCCAAATATCGATATCTGCAAACTTTGATATTTCTCAAAAACTACTGAACATATTTACACCAAATAAACACATGTGTGCTTTCTAGACCAAGATCAGTCTCCCTGCCAAATTTGGGGTAATTCCCTTCATCCGTTCAACCTGTAGCCTTGTCTAAAGTTTCCTATCGAAATTAACATGGAGAAAACACGTTTTGGGACCCCCTTTTTTCTTAGCTCCCCCTTGACGAATCACCCCCAAACTTTCAACATAGGGGCTGATATGAGCAAGCAATTAGTTTTGAAAATTTCATGAAGATTCATCAAACAACGCCAACGTTAAAGCAAAACAAAAAAAGTATTTTTATGGAAACTAGGTTCTAACTATAACTACCTACTGGTGCCAAATCATTTTCTCATTTAAACATCAAACACATTTTTATCTCTTCTAGCTTACTCATTGCTCCATTAGACCATGCAATAACACAGCCATGAGACTGCATCTCTTTGAATTCAGTTCATAATTGCATACATTATTTCAACATTCTGTCAATAACTTATAGTACCAACTTCAATAGCTAATTGCAAATACATGTAAAGCATTGTATTCAGAAAAACAAGAATATCAAGTTTATAAATGGAATGTTGCTCTTGAAATAAACACACTTTTAATGGTCTGGCCAACATGAAATCCAATGTGACATAACGATTGGACATATAACCTTAACCATAAAAAAGTACAAGTTAAAATGCAATGCAATGCAAATGCAATCTTACAGTACAATCATTAAAAATGGTTACAAAGCACAGAATTATGACATGGTGCAATTGATTTAAGAAACGACCCCCAACCTGAAACAAACGTCAACGTCTTTCAGTAACTGCCGAAAATTAGAGGCTGGTCCATACTTTCTTTAAAAAGTCATTAAATGTTTAATGTAAACTTCATAAAATTTACAGAAGAAAGTAAAGTGCAAGAGAGACCTGTTTGAAACACTGACCCAGGGCAAACACATATATTAGAACTGCTATACTACTGCCATACTATCCTAGTGGAATACAAAATAGATGTCAAATTGTACCAACTTTGACTCTAACTAAGCCCTTTCCGAGTGACCTGACACAAGGTCAAAACACAAAATTAACTCTTTTCTGCTCTCACGATAATATATATATAGAGAGGTAAGTCGTATATGTTAATTTATCCTCAAAGGTAAATTTTATAATAAGATAGATCAATAGCTGCTCAATAAAAATATAAAAAGTATATATTTTAATCATTAGAATTCATTTGCAGTAAAACATCAAATTCATTACACACATACATAAATGTTAAATAAAGCAAGCCACCACCAGCAACCTACTATAGTAAATCAATATAGTTACAAAAATAAATCGCAAGGTCCACGTTGAAAACATTCAGTCCTATATAAGGTGGTAACCCAACAGATTTTCAGTTTCTCCTTTCAAGGCTTGCAACAATGGAAATTACATCTGCTGACATAAAATAAGGGATCTTGAATCTTTCAACATATGTATATGTATATAAGATAAAAAAACAACCATAAGCAAAATATTATAATAGGGACCAATCATTTCAGATATCTGATTGAAAATAGTACTGCTTCCTGCCTAAATCATGAAGTCACTGGCATGATATCAGATTCATTTTTAAAACACCATTTAATCTAAATTAATGTCTTCAATAAAATTGAATACAAATGTTATTATTATATCTAATGTTACGTGCACGGTGAATGTTACAACTCAATCCATTCAAACAACATTTGAACATTGGAATGTTGGGAGCTCTATTGAAGACAATGGAGTACTTTGGGTTTCTAATTGCTGGTTAAAGCCCGGAGGTCCAACATTCCATTGTTTATCGTTCACAGCTGTTGCTGCGAGCAAAGGCCTCAGTGAGCCTGAGGGGATTTAAATCCCCTCAGGCTTACCGAGGGCTTTGTTTTATTTTTTAGAACATTCTAGCCTCTAGTTGTGGAATGTTCTAATAGCCTTATAGCCTGCCATAGCTGGGCTATATGGCCATTAGAGGTCCACTCCCTTGTTAAACACCCTTGCTGAATGCTGGAGCGGATCTTTATTGGCCCTTACAGCCCTGTTTGGTGGGCTGTAAGGGTATATTTATTTTCTGTAGTATTAATAAAATACTTTACTGAACATCAGATAGTTTATCAATACTTAACTAGGGAAAGATGCCAGCCTCACAAAGTTTAGTTCAAGTTATTTGGAAAAGAAAACCATAATATGTCACAGAGGGAAAGCAGTCCTGTACTCCTGTCTCGTGTACCTAGTCTCATCTTGAACCACAAACATACATTTATGAGTACATGAAACAGAAAAAAACCTATGTCATAGCCAGAACAGACGGACATTGACTTACCAATAAGAGAGACAAACATATCTCACAGGAAATGGAAAAACAATCTGATAAGCCAAGTATACGAAGCTAACAATTTGGAGCTAGTATTGTCCTTTGTTTCTTTTCATTTAAACTTGAGACCTTGGTTTTAATATTAAAAATCCAGAACATGTATCTTGTTAGCCATTTTTTAAACATGTTACCATTGCCTTATTGTGGAGCTAGTAAGGACTTCACCAAAAGTGTGTCTAAATCATTACCTTCTCTCTTTAAGTGCATTATTATCAGGAACAAGCATTTTAACTGTAATATGCTCCATTTACAAACAGCAGTAGGACACTCAACTAGAGAAAACTGACCCAACCCTTCTAAACTCTGTTTGACATGTGCAAGCCAAGGTATCTTTACTCCTCTGTCATAAGATAGATAATCTCTAATGATCGAATGATTTTGAGTCATATGGGGATAGAGCCAAACAGATAATCACAGTGCTATTGGGTCTAGTTTAATATTATCTTAAAGATAACAGAGCCCAGTTTCCACATGACAGACATAATGTGATGTGAAGTTGGGTAAGGAAAGAAGACTTCTGCAGAAGCGTTTTACCTCTACCTGTAATGCAGACAGCTTGCGTAGCCCCAGACCCCTACCCCATATGCCACCATGAGGGCCACTCAGTTTTGACATTTTTAAGTAAAGAATTCATTTGTTTTTCTTGCTTTGCATGACCATACTCATTTAGTATAGACTGATGCTGCTGTCTGTTGAATTTGTCAACTGAGACTCTGCTCCCCAGGCCCCATTATGTGTGCTCTAACCCACAAAATATACAGAAATGGTAATCTCCTATTTGGCTTAGTTACTTTACCTACATGTCTCTAGACTATGGTGCAAAATGTGCCCTGGGACTGTAAGTTAAACATCACTAGCGGGCTGCATCACATATTGTGCCAACACTGAAGTGGCAATGTAACACGTGACTTCATGCCTACCACTGCAGCCTTGTTGTGTCAGTTTAAAGCTACAATTCGACCTGTCAAAATAAACCCTGTTGACAGGTCAGTACCTTCTCTTTGAATATTGGTAAGCCACCCCTTTGTAGGCCTTATCAGCCCTAAGGCAGGATGTATGGTATATAAAAGTGGGGCATGCAGACATTCAAGGTTTCACGTGCCCTTACAGTGATTCGACCCCAAAAGCTAGTTTCACAGTAAAATGCTGGCTGTTCCTTAGGAAAGTACTGGATTACATTATTATAGTAAATAATGCTAATTATGGTTAGGACACTGCTAGAAATATACTTCAGACTCATTTTAATAGTTATTTCACATACAATTTATTGGTAAAACTAAACTTGTGATTACAATTAAGGTAAGGGCACTTTCAAAAAATTACTTTATTCCTGCCTAATTCCGCTGCAGGCACCTTTGCATGAGCTTCAGATATCATCCAGAAGCCAAATAGCCCTTTCAATGAGATTTGAACTTGTTCACAGAGCTGAGACAAAGGCCTTGGGAGGGGAGATGTTGCTTTGTTTCCTAAAGAGTGGCCGGTCATTCTGGGCCCAGGAACTTGATTAACTTCATAGAGGGGTCCCATGCCAAAGGTAGATGTAACTACCATCTAGAATAGCCTAATCTATTGTCCACCTACTCGGAAAGACAAATGCCCTAGGTCAGTAGCAATCCTTAAGTAAGTACTACAGACCTATAATCTAAATGCTCACTCACATTATAAGGCCTAATACGGTCATCCCCAATCCTCGAAGAGTCGCTTCTGCGATAGGATACCAGTACACAGATCCTGGCGTATAAAAGTTGGTAGTTGCACATGTGCAGCCTGAACACACATGCTACAATGTTCATGAGCAACCAACCCAGAGCCTTTTACCATAGCATAGAGGGAGAGGTGTGGTGCCGGGGCCAGGGTGACTGGCGTTGGAATCTGGGGATCACGGTTCGATCCCCGATGCCGGCGGCAGATTAGCCCAGCACCATGTGACTCTGGCAATAGATTGCTTAATCTTCCCGACGGCCCTCAGTGCCCAGAAACCCTTGCCGGTGATTGTTCGTGCTTTACAAATGTGGATTATTATTATAGCTTTGCAGCAGCACCCGTACCTTAAAAGGCGAAAACTGGTAGTTAGCACTTTCAGTCCACCCTTCCGTGTGACAAAGGCCATGGCTGTGGAGAGCTATTGTTGTTTCCCCCCAACTGCCCCAATATTCGCTTAGATTGACTAGGGAGGAGGGGATTGCTCATTACCATGACTACATCTCTGGTTGAGTATGCAGACTCTGGACAGAAAAGAAAGAGTTCTACCATGTTAGATTTAGGTAGAGAAGTGCTGTGTGGGATTGGTTACTGTAAGGCAAACAAGAAAAAGACTGATTTCCCTATTAGTTATCAAGGAGGAAAAAATCTCCCTCACCCACAAGCTAGTACCAAGAGCGACCCGTGCAGGTAAGAAGAGTATGGCAGTGGTGTGGGAGGGGGGGTTCCACAGATGACAATGACAGAAAAGTCTTTATTTATTTAATTTTCCTCCATCGTCATTTTGAATCCCCCCACCCCGCCCCAACGCTCTTTCCTGCATGGCCTGCTCCTGGCTAATACCGGCTATAAATGTGGCACCCCTAGCTACCTTCTTCAGAACACTACTGTACCTGTGGATGACGGAAGAGGAACAACACCTGCTGTTGAGACCTGTGGCGCTGACAGGCTTGACCTGCTCCTACTTGTACCCAAAGTTTGAATTTCTCCTGCTCTGAACTTTCGCGTCAAAAGGCAATGACTTCACAGATCCAATGGCTATTTAGCCTAGTGGGGTTCTTCTTGGCACACCATGCTGCCCTGCCCCACTGAGGAATTTTGATTTTGAGTACAAAGACTATGTTGGACAGTAAAACTTTTAACCAGGTCGAACCTGGTTACTATATCTGAAATGCTCTCCATTGTGGTTAGCTTTAAATCACACCTAGAGCCAAGTCAAGCATAACCAAATTACCATGGTTTTTACTTAGCTCTTTTAGGCATTATTTTCATTTAAATCTTTATAAAATCATATTTCCATTCCCCTATTGGATTTCTTGTTGTTTTATTGTCATTTTGATCACTACATTATTCTGTTTTTCTAATTATTGTTTTTGTCTTATTGCTTGTCTTCATACTTCTGAATACTTCACACATTTTCTTAAGATAAGTCTGCCTCCTCTGTGTCATAGCTACCAGTGGTTGAACTCAGGTTTACATTACTGAAACTTTGACTGAACCCAGCAAGCTAGTGACACTATTACATGTGGGGGCCTCCCACCTACCCCACTAATAATCAACTTTCTCACAATGAGTGAATTAAACAAATTCCTTATTAAACCTAGATTTGTTTAATAATGAGTTATTAAATCTCAACCTGAAATAGATTCAGCATCCAGTGAAGTAATAAATGTGATATGATACAGGGAGAAGGTAGTACCAATTTCTGATTTAGTCTCATTAGCGATTACATTTGTTTCACTGAATATATAGTCAATTTACAATTGACATGTCTTTTGAGGAAAAATGCAATAAAATATTTAGTAATTTGATTACAAATTCTGCATGAGCTGTAGAGACCTTCAAGAAACAGTAAAACATGTTTGTCAGGTATATATTTAACTTTAGAATTACTATAGAAGAATGGATTAAATATCTGATGATACACATTGGCAAAAGGCTTGCATTGAACAGATTGCATTGTTTTACATTCAATATTACTCCAAAAGTTACATTTGATGGAATGGTTGTAGTTATTACATCCAACAATATCCACCTTCTCTTATAATCTTATAAAATATATTAAATATGAAGAAATTCATTACATGACAGTGTATTTCCCAATAAACTCTGCATTTTATGGAACCAACTTCAGAAGGATGAGTTTTGTGTAGCAATCCAAGGAAATAATTATATCTAGCTAAATGTACCAGTGTCTTCTTTTATTTTAACTGGGTTACCAAAGTCTAATAATATTTACAATACATTATTAAACAGTTATAGCTAGAAAACCAATATTAAAAAATACAAGTAACAAAAAAATACATTCAAGAGGTCTTTTAGTATATCTTATATTAATAAGGCAACTAATATGATCAACCTCCATGGGAAAGCATCCTACAAAACTGAAAGCAGAACCATCTCAAAAATGCAGATAGTAGGTGAACAAAGAAAGAGGAAATAAATACAACATACAATCACCACGTAAAAAGAACATGCTGATATCATATGAAGAGATCAAGAAAATAAAATGGAACCAGATATTCTCAAAGAAAGAGAAAAATTGAACACCTCAAAGTTAAATTGGACCCTATCAATTAGAATTGTTTTGGCTTCTTCTTTTTAGCAAGCTTCATGTTTTGCAAGGTTCATGAGCCGCCAGCCAAGACAATGTATGTCCCCTTTATCTATGGGTTTTTCTCTTTAAATATTTGTGATTGATACTAGGATTCATGTTACATGCTGCTGGACACTTTTCCCATCTCTTTCTTACTTTTGGGACGATGTAGCCTAATGTACAAAGTCATTTGGTAATAACAAATCATGCAATTTGCATAGTTACAGAGTTTGAATCTGCAAAATAACTTTTTACTATGGACTAATATGGCAGACATGACTTTTTCCAAATGTAATGGTACTCAATTCACCATCAGGGCGATACTCATGCTCGGCCCCAGGACTTGGATGTCCTCC
This sequence comes from Lissotriton vulgaris, assembly GCF_964263255.1. Taxonomy (NCBI): domain Eukaryota; kingdom Metazoa; phylum Chordata; class Amphibia; order Caudata; family Salamandridae; genus Lissotriton; species Lissotriton vulgaris. The sequence continues at coordinate 403,975,566 of NC_141700.1, forward strand.
CACCTGAATGCTATGCACTGGCTGCCGATCCTCAAGAGGATAACTTTTAAAGCAATGGTTTTGACCTTCAAGACACTCCACGACATGGGGGCCCCATATCCCAGAAATAGAGTTAAATTTAACCGCCCACCTCGTGCCCCGAGATCCTCTGCGCTGCACCTCACGCGTATTCCTAAATTCCACCAGGCACGTATAGGGGGTCACTCCTTTCAGGTGTATGCACACACCTCTGGAATAGTCTCACTCCGGCACTTAGATTCACACCGGATCTTCTGTCCTTTAGGAAGTCATTGAAAACATGGTTATTTCAACAATAGTATTTCATCTCAGCAAGCCTAGTGCCTGTTTGTTTATACATGACACAATGCACACCATCCAGATTTTGGAGGACCAGCCATTCAAAAAACTGACACAATTCTTTGTCACACTCAATGTGTGCTCATTATACATGAGCATACAACAAGAGGAAGCAATCACTGTCATCAGGAAGGTCTTAGACACTCGCCCTTCACCACATTGGATCCCAACAGAATTTTTGGTCCAATTTCTAACCATTGCTATGACAAAATATTATTTTATCTTCCAAAACATGTTCTTCTACCAATGCAAAGGAGTCGCCAAGGGGCCTGGATTTGCCCCCAGTCTGGCTAATCTGTTCATTGACAATTCTGAAAATCAACACATATACTCAGACCAAAATCCACATACTGGCAACATAACCTCTTGGAATCGATATATCGATGACATTGTTATGATCTGGACAGGAAAAGAAGACACACTCCAGCAGTTCCTGCTATGGTTGAATGCACGGTCCACAGACATTCAGTTTACAATGGCATACAGTAATGAGTCGATCCCATTCCTAGACCTCACTCTGGAAGTAGGGGAAGAAAGAATTGTGATAAACCTATTCAAGAAACTAACGGATTGGAACACACTCCTGCAATACAACTCGCACCACCCCAGGAACCTGAAGGATAACCTGCCTAATGGGCAATTCTTGTGAGTACGCAGGAACTGCACTAGAAGAAAGGATTACTTCCAGGAAAGTGAAATACTAATTTCTAAACTAAGAGAAAGGGTTACCCCAAGGGGCTCCTCAACAGAGCCAGGAAAAGAGCCTGGTACAGACCACGTGAGAACCTACTAGAAGTTCTACCAAATATTCGTGAAATGAACAAATTAGTCTGTGTAACCACCTTTAACACGAGAAGCCATGAGATAAACAAAATAATCAAAATATACTGGAATTTGGTGGGACCAGAAATCAAAATACCAGAGGTTCCCATGTTATCTTTCAAGCGGGCAAAACATGTCAAAGACTATGTGGTCTCTTCATTTGTGGAACCAACACCTGCACCTGACACCAGATCCCAGCTAGGTCTTCCACTCATTACTGGACAACAAAGATGTGGCAGCTGCAAAGCATGCAAATATACAATAACCAGGAAAACTGTCACTCGTTGTGGAAAGACATATACACTGAGTCAATTCACGAACTGCATCAGTCAAAATGTTATATATGCAATAAGATGCCCGTGCCTGCTGATCTACATTGGCCAGACAACCCAAAAAGTGAAGAACAAAATTCTGCAACATCAAAGTAGAATACAATGCAAAACACAAGGGGCTCCATTAGTAGACCACTACTTCACATTCAGACATACAAACGAACAAATGGAATGGATAGTGCTCGAAAAGGTGATCCCACACCAGAGGGGTGGCAACATTGCAAACCAAGTCAACTTCAAGGAATGCCATTGGATACACACCATTGATGCAATCACCCACGGCCTCAACAAACAGAAAGAAACCTATGTGCAGATGAGCAGACTGTAACCTAAGCACACACTTTCCCATCACGCCCGTCTTGCATTAGAGAAATAGCGATAGAACACCCCATCTGGTTGGGTCATCACCTCAGGCCCCACTAGGTATACACAGTTAGTGTAGCATGCAATCACATATTCAACCATTGTATAAATATGTAACCCCCCTATTTTTAGGATGTAGACACAACTGTATCCATGTTGTTTGGGGTACTCCTTGCCGAATGTCAATCTACATAATATGCATTGCATTTTACAAATATGACTCATGTAATTACCTGGGGTACCTTTCTAACAATACCTTTACACAGAAGTCTGGTTTCCCCAATGCAAAATGTGACCTACTAATTATGTTTTATAAGTTACCAATATGACTCATGTAATTGCCTTAGGCACTTCTCTAACAATATCTCAAACTGGAAGTCTGCTACAAACAGGAGCTTCGCTTGACATTCAAATACAACCTTTCGATGAGGCACCATCATGTAAACATGTACCCTTTTAAGAATGTTGACAAAACAGTAACCATGTTGCCCTTCTTACATGTGACATAATCACCTAGGTAATATTTCATTGTTTTTCACCTAAGAGAAAACAGTAACCATGTGGCCCGCCAATTCAATTATGTAATGTTACCTATATAATATATTTTGCCCAAACAGTATTTCACTGCTTAAGGATTTTATGCGGCGAGTTAACTACCTTGATTGCTTTCTGTTAATGACATTCAAATAAAACCGTGAGATAAGGCACCATCATGTAAACATGTACCCCTTTTAAGAATGTTGACGAAACAGTAACCATGTTGTCCTTCTTAAATATGACAAAGTCACCTACGTAATATGTAATTGTTTTTCGCCGAAGACAAAACCATGTGGACCCCCAATTTAAATATGTAATGTTACCGACATAATATATATTTCACCTGAACCGTATTTCAGTGCTCAAGGATTTTGTGCAGAAAGTTAACTAACTTTATTGCTTTCTGTTAATAACATACCTTAGCTAATTGACTTATGTTCCCCTTTTTTGAATAGAACTCTACTTTTAAGTGTGTGACACATGACCAAAACTATTAAACAAGCCTGTTTATAACAATAACAATTCCCCGTCGAGGCAGGTATCACGCTACCCAATGGTGACATATTACACATTCTCCATAAGATGAATCGTGTGCGAAGTAGGTAAAGAATTTGCGTGTCACGCACACACGTTTTCCTGAATCACTCGGTTTTCATTCGGAAGCCGATGAGTCAGCTCACACGAGAAACTGACACGTACGCCACTGACGGCGCATGACAAATTCGCGCAAATAACCACTTCACGCATGTCTTAGCGTAGAAGGCCATTTATTAGGACAGGTATGACAACCAAATTTCAACATAACTTCAATAACAGTTAACAATCCCTCCAACATCATGACCTCCAAACATCATCCATTCACATACTCCACTACTCACTCCAATTCACACCACGACCTCTTCACGCATACCATTCACTTTACCCTTTCAGCTTCATCCTCCTCTAGCATCTCCTGTCATCTCACCTCCATCTACCACACCCCCCATCCTGCACCTGTAACCCCCCTCCCCGGAAGGGTGATTCTGCCCGTCATGGACTCCCCATCCCTCCCAAGTTCTGCAAACACTCTCCCAATGTCAACCCGTCCTAAACTGGCACGCCGAATAACTTATAGCAAAACAATAACACTGCCACTACCCCACTCCTGAAAATTTGTAGGGTGGGAGGGCGGACAAACTAACTGCTCCCTGCGGCACCGGGGACAGGAAGAGGAAGGACTTCCTCCCCTGTCCCCTTATGTACCCTCCCTAACTCCCCACCCCTAAGCCCACCCCCCAGCCTATCCTGACCTGCCTGCCCTAATATCACACGAACACCCCAGGGGAAGACTGGTCTGTCGACCTCACTTCCCCTGGGAGCCGCAAGAAGGCATACGAGGGCCCCGGCTGTCAGAAGCCGAACTGCACAGACGGATTAAGACGTTCCCTGCTGTTGCAAGAAGTAGGTTTTGCTCCTGTGCCTTGCCCTTAAACCCCTTAAACCCCTTAAATCGTGTCCGGCTTTTACACTAGAAAGCCATGGACATTGAACATGGAGCGGCAGTTTATATTTATGTTGTGCTTCGAAGCCACAGTGATTTCTGCACTTAGCCCTAAGGTCGGGACCGTAAAAAGAAATATCTAAGCGGAAAGTTAGCCTTGTACAGACGTGAAGTGTTTCACAAACAAATGACGGTCTGTTTTTAAAGTGTAATTTAACTGGGTAATCAAGGCATACTGGAACCATTCCAGTTCTAACAACGCGCTTAAACTCGGCATGTTAACCACCTTTATAACGGTTATGCCACGTATGCTATTGACGGTCAATTGTGCACAACACGCCACAGCAATTTGCTTTAAATTCACATGGGTGTCTACAAATATACACTTTATCCTGGTTTATCATACAATATACGGTCTGGCTCTAACCATTTAATTACTGCATATTGGAACCATTATTGCATTACCTAGGTGCCCATCTCAAGATGTTTTATCACCTAACCCGTCCGTTTGGCATGTTAATTACCCCTAAATTGGATATGCTGTGCATGAATTTACTTGTCAAATACACACAACAAGTGGCTGCGAGTTTGTTTTTAATTCACATGAGTCATAAAAATACACTCTCTAGCTTGTCTAACTAAGCACAGTGGCTACTTAAGATCACATTTCACTAAAAGGCAGGGAGAACACTCCTCTTGTGCTTTATTGCTGAGACCGGATTCCTTTTCCATCTTTCCAGGTGTTCGCCAGGATGGTACCACCCCACACGTTCTTCCCACCGGCTGGTGTTGAAGACCATAAATAAGAAAACAAGGTATGAAAAGCCCTGACCTTACCAGCCTAGAAGGCATGCATCACTCCACCAGAGCTGAGGCCTAAAGTTATATCATGCTTGATTCTTTTCCATTGGAAAACGAACGCCATTCAAGGCCTGGAGTTTGTCGGATGACATTCTCCTCCCCAAAATAGAAGCACTTTCGGATGATACCTCAACTTTTAATAAGGTGATCCTGACTAGGCATCCATGTCCTTATTGATTTAACACTGAAACACACTAGGCCCTGACCTTACCTTATTTTACATTTATAGGCAGTCCAACCACCTTGCAGTCCTGATGAAGACCCGCTATAGATTCACATAAATCAGCACATCCTGTCTAAGGTCGAAACGTCGACGTTCTGTCTATGTATCCATCCACACAGAGTTTCAACGAACTTAAGAAATAAGATATCAGTTTGAAACCATTGCAATTCAGAGTGGACACTTATGATATAAATGTTGTGTCTATAAGTATGATTATTTTTGTTGTTTAATCTTTGTTTGAGCACTCAGTCACCAGTCACAACTCACTCACCCAATATACATTCAGTCCATGTATTGTTTGTTTTGGACAGCGTCTCAAATACATTTTGACATAATTCGTCAAAAAGGTTAATACTAAAGATTTACCTGTATCTTCCATTGTGGTCAGTGTGTTTTTGATTTTGGTTTCAGTTGTGTTCTCTGATACATCCTTCACCGGATATATTGTTCCATCTGTGTATTCAATATGTCTTTAATGTAAGTGTGATTCCCAACAGAACCATTGTTCTTGTTAAGTGCCTGTTTGTCAGCCATGACCAGGATGTTTTAGAGCCGAGACACTCAACTGAGTAGCTGTGTGCTCTATAAATCCCGAATAACAATTCTTAACATAACATAACATAACATGGGTTTAATGGAATGCCACAAAATCCTTGTAAAGGATTCTTTTTTTACAGGAATACCACAATTTGTTCAGTTTATTAACATGTAATGATAATCATTAAGAGCCACAAATTAGTGGTATATTTGCATTGAAATTCCAAAGCTAGCCCCAGCTTTTTCATGTTGTGAATAGGCAATAGGCATTCTATGCATCCTTTCTCTTACTGGTGGTATGTGCAAATCTCAGCAAAATATTAAGCTGCACAAATATTCTATACTCTTTACATTAATGTACTTACAACATCTTGCTGTTAATAAGAAACCATGAATATCACATAGATAATAGAAGTAAATACTTAGATCTAGCTTAATTGCTTAATTGATCTGAGCACATCTCCTTTTATTATCTTCTAGCTTCTCTTTGTATTTCCAGACTGTAGCAAATGGGTTCTGCCCTTTAGTCCCTCTGCACTTCTCGGAACCGAGTACCCAGTTTTTTTACTTTTTCTATGAGTGAGTATCATTACCTGAGTCTCACTCATGGTAAATTCACAGTATTTGATTATTTTGTTATTTATTTGAAAACTTGTATATAGCGCTGGCTAGACTAAGAGGTATCAAAGCGCTTTACAAGAGGAACAGCGAGTTACAGGTTACAAAGTTACATCAATTTAATCAAAGAAACACAGAGGGAGGAGGAAGAAAAGGGAAGGAAACACAATAGGGAAATGAGGAAAACAATATCAGATGACCAGCAGGGTAGGTGACGGCTGATGGTGTGGAACCAGGGCTAGACTCCTCTATAGCTTCATATGACAGCTCCACCGGGCATCGGCCAAGGTAGCTCGTGCACCGAGGTAAGTACAAACAGTTTTGGTATCCGCTTGGGGGGCATCGTCAAAGGTTCATCGAAAGTTCCATCTAAGTTCTACCAGGCATAGGACCTTTAGATCCCGCTCCGTGGAGTGTACAATGTTCAAGGTTTCAGTCTGGGGGCATCGTCATAGATCAATTGGCAGCACCCATTCCAGAGTTACTGGGAAGCCAAGAATTACTGAAGAGTTGATATGCACTCGATATCAATGCTTCCAGTGGACAGGCCAGGACATCCATCTTAAGGCCAGGCATATTGAATGTGTAGGCCCGGGCTTGTAGGGCACTCAGCTGTTGCCCCAAGCAATTCTCTTGTTATGAGTGAGGCTCTGGTAGGACTAAGTTTAAAAACAGTCCCATTGCAGGACTTTTGCGCTGTGGAGACCCTGATGTGAGCAACGAAATCTCGCTTGGGGCTACATTTTAGGGACAGGTACAGCCCTTGCCAGACCCACCTTCAAGCAACTCTGCCACGATTTTCTGCCATTTTGGGATCAGGTGGTGCGGGAGTGGATCCTCCCCCATCCATCTGGTGTCTCGTTTGACCCCCGACTCCCCCAAAGCCTCCCCTTCACCGGTGCAGAGTCTCCGTGATTGTGTATTACGAAAGGGGATCTCCTCTTAGCTCTGCACTATCGCCGCTTCTTCAGGCCCTCCTACCTAGTTCGGATTTCTCCAGCATGCCTCCTGGCATTTACTTAAACCCCGCCAACTTCCCGTGGACGCAGACCAGACAGTCTGCTGTCAGCCGTAAGGTCAAAGACAGCAGTTCACACTTCGGACCACCAGCAGTAACAACAAGCCCGGCTTCAGGGTTTTCAACCAGTCAGCGCCATCTTGGATTGCCAACAAGAGTCGTATTCCACTTAGAGATCTCCGTCATAGCAATGAGAGCTCAAGAGCGGTGAACGGCACGAAAGGGATTTACTCGGCGGCTGCTGGGGTGGCACGCAGCATCAACCTAGGCTGGGGAGGCTCCTCTCCACTCTCATGTCAGAGGCAGTCCCCCTGAGTCATCATCCTGGTTGAAAGGTAGTTTAGGTAGATTTCTCGCCAAATTCTTTTGCTAGTAGGTGTGTACAATGGGACGTTGCGTTGAAGATGAGTTACCCAATACTGGGATGCAGAGTGGAACAGTGGACTGAAAGTGCTAACCACCAGTTTTTGCCTTTTAAGGTACAGCTGCTGCTGCTGCACTAGTATGGTAAAAACGTTCTGGGTTGGTTACACATGAACATTGTAGCATGTGTGTTCAGGCTGTGCAAGTGAGACTACCATCTTGTATATGCCAGTATCTGTGTACCAGTACCTGTCGGAGAAGGGACTCTTCGAGGATTGGGGCTGACCTTGTTAGGCCCTGAAATGTGAGTGAGCATTTTGATTATATGTCTGTAGTTCTTACATAAGGATTACTACTGACCTAGGGCATTTGTAGTGTAGGTCTTTGGTGCTTACTACAGGTCTGTTTTGCTTAGACGGTATTGCACATTATAGACAATCTCTCCTCTGAGGTAAAGTTTTAATCCACGAGGCCTTCAGGTTCCAGAGAGGTGTCAATATAGGGTATATATCTGCACCTTAAACATAGATTTACAGTCCCTAACATCCTACATACACTTCTTATGGCACTTCAATAATTTTCATATTTCGCTGGCTAAGCTAATAATCAGATTCCAGATCCTTATCCCCTCTACTGGGACCAGTTAATTACTATGCTCCCAGCAGAAGGACCAAAGGCCAGCCCACACAATAAAATAATAAACAGTGATCAGCACAGTCCATGGGAAAGGAAGGAAGGGTGGGGAGGAAATCTGAAATTGTTAATTAATTTGTCACACTGCAGTTTGGTTGGAAAATCCCTGACTTCTAGAAACAAAAGAGAATGGCCAACATTTGCAGCCGACATATTACAGGTGCGCCTTTATGAAATTTTGGTGAGAATGGATCAGGTAGGTGTGTCAGCTAAGGGTGGCGCTAAAGCAGAGAAATTCTTTCCACAGGCAATGGGTGTTGCACCCAATGACTGGGGAGGGAGAGAGAGAGAGAGAGAGGGAGAGAGGAGAGAGAGAGAGAGAGAGAGAGAGAGAGAGAGAGAGAGAGAGAGAGAGAGAGAGAGAGAGAGAGAGACTGACTCGTCCCGAGAGCAACAACAGTGAAAGAATGCCCATCTGGACAGAGACACCCCCTCTGGACAGATAGCCTCAGGGCTTTTGTGGTCCCGGATGAGGAGCTGCTTATTACAGTAGCTAGGGGGGTGAAATCGGGTTCCCCTAGAGATCCGGCCCCGCAAAGATCTTGTGTGGTAATATGGAACAGCTTGCACCCTGTGTCAGGCACCTATTAACACTGTCTTTTGAGGCAGGTAGGGTGCTGAAAACTTGGAAACAGGCTGTGGTGCTCCCACTCAAGAAAAAGCCACATATTAGTATTACGGAAATGAGCAATCTGCAGCCTATCTCACTCCTCCCCTATTTTGCCAAGATAGCCGAAAAACTGGTTAATCAACAACTCTCGGCGCACATTGAAGCGCACGGGCTCCTTCACCCCTCTCAGGCTGGATTCCGTGCCGGCCACTCTACCGAGTCTGCCCTCCTCTTCTCTACAGAGGCTCTGCGGAAATACGTGCTTTGGTATTCTCCGCAGTCTGAGAAAGACACTTGATCTGCTCCCATTGTCAGCCAGAAGGGCCCTGGTCCATGCCCTAGTCACCTCCTGGCTGGACTATGGGAATGCCCTCTATCTTGGAGTGAATGTGAAGTGCCTTCAAAGACTGAAGCATATACAGAATGCAGCCACGCGTCTGGTGTTGCTGCTGCCCAGAAGAGCTCCCTCTAGAAAGGCCTTAGAGGCATTGCATTGGCTGCCTATCAGGAAACGTATTCAGCTTAAAATTCTCTGTGTTAGTCATAGGATTATTCAGGGGAAGGGCCCCAGATTTTTGCGCAGCCTGATCAAACCGTACAAGCCCACTCGGCTCCTGCGGTCTCAGGGCGCGGGATTGTTGCATGTCCCCAAGTTTAACAGGGCACGTATGGGGGGAAGATCCTTCCGCTCTTTGGCTGCCCGTAGCTGGAACAATCTTCCGTTGAGGCTCCGAATGGGGACCTCGGAGGCGGTGTTCCGGAGAGAACTTAAAACCTATTTGTTCCCAAAGTCCTAATTGCTGACGGTTCATGGTTCTGTTTGGAGTGATGCTCAGTCCATTTTAGCGTGGGGACACACTGGCAAGTGTAACCAGGCGCTTTACAAGCTCAGAATTATTATTATTATTTACCACCTGATGCCACTCCAGGGATGCACTATGAAGGAATGGACCTTCTGGGAAACTCTGAATAGTTCACCTGGAGTTTAAGTGAACAGGCCCTACAAGATGGTTAGGAGGCCATGGGACCTGGAGAGCATAGCATGGTTGGTGTTCAGCTTGCTGGTACGGAGGGACTGTGTGGGACATGCCTAGAGCAGGAGAGAGCCTCTGGAATGCAGACACAAGACAGATCTGGAGAAGGGAGCCCTGAAACCAAGCTACCCATGCAAAGTCGCCTCTTAAAGGTCAGGAAGACTGAATAAAAGGCTTTTGGTGGATAACTCCGGCCACCAATAGTGAAGTGAGTCAAATATTTAGCGGATTCGTCTTACGGGGCCTGATATACAGTCTGGTTTACCATGGGGACCGAGCAGAGCTCAAAGTCTATGGTACTTTGCAGCAATATCTGGAAATACCTCAGGAGGTTCAAGCTCCCAGGGGTCTGCGCAAAAACATAAGTTTACTTTGGTGGAGCCCCTCCCAGGGCACTCTTTTTCCCCTGGGGGCTTCCATCCCCTTAAGGCATGGAACACAAATAAAGGATCCCCATCCCCTGGGACAGAAATTATTCCAGGGCCAGCCACATTGCCCTCCCCCAGTGTCCTTTTGTTCTCACAGACAGGGGAAGTGCACTGCTACCGCATGTGGGCAAGAGCAAACTAAAAACTCCTCATGCCAGACAGGAGCAGAAGAGGAGGTGTGCTGGCTCCTGCATACTGCACAGGTGAGTGCCAGTGTAATAGAAGTGAAAAAAGACTTTAGGACACGTCAGTTATTCAATGTTTTATTAACAACATTGGTGATTGACAGTGTAAGATTCGACACTACACTACACTATAATGAATGCTATTGAAAACTTCAATGCTGGTTTATAGCACAAATTGATTCAAGGGTGACGTATTGGTGGATTATGACATGTTGCTGCATTTACAGATGTCGTGACACCATGCCAAAGTCAGTAGGCTTGCCTCATGGAGAATGAATTCCCCTTGTCTTGTGATGTTGCATCTAATATAGGTGGTTGCATTGTGAATATAGGGGTCGGGACTCACTAGGGGTGTAACGTGATATAAAGGGTGTCCCCAAAGGTGTTTCCTTTAACCTGAATGTCCAAGTAGGGACGTTTTTTCTGTCAGGAAAAAGAAACATATCCCTCGCATGAAGAGAGTTTTCTCTTTGTGAATCCTGGACATTTTTTTTAGATTTTCCTTAATGCACCTGTAATCAACTAGATGGAGGTCCTGGAAAGGCAGTAGGCACACAACAGATTCTTACAAACATTCTTAGTAGACACCCTTGCTATAAAGCATAACGTATGCGTCAACTGTCGTTGTGTTTGTGCTGCTTGTCATAACTTTCTGACCAGGGCCGGACTGGCTGCAGGGGCGGCTTTAGGGTCATGGTGGCCCTGGGCAGGGGGCGTAGGTAGGGGGCCCCGGAAGAGGGGGTCCGGGTGGGGCAGAGCGCGGAGGCCAGTAAAGAGGGGGGGGGGGGTCAGGGTGTTTAGAAGTGGAACTGAGCCGGAGGCCGCCAAATCCCAGCCAGGGGCCGCCACACAAATATGTATCCATCTTCAGAGAATAAATATATTAAGGATATATATTGGTGTGGTGGCCCCTGGGGTTTGGTGGCCCTGTGCAGGTGCACAGCTTGCACATGCCTAAGGCCGGCCCTGCTGGCTGTAGTGGGAAACGGGGGTTTTCCCGATGAACCGGAAGGGGCCGTATTTTGACCGGTGGGGGCCATTTTTGGTACAGGGGCCCAGTTTTGCAGCAGTGCTGCAATATCGGCCCTCTGAACAAAAAGCAGCAGCAGTGTTTCCGAATAACACCCCCGCCCAACCACCCTGCCATGCCCTGTTTCTGACTCCCCATCAAATAGTCGGTTTTTGGGCCGTCAGCAGAAATAAACATTTTACTGTAGACTGAAAATAGCTTGCAAAGAAGTCGTATTCTAAGAATTAAATGTGCACTGTACTGTTCCCATCTGATTTAGATCAACTACTGATATATCCAAACATAACCCATATTTCAATTATGTCAGGCTCCTAATGCAAGTCTGTACTATAACATTGTATCTTAGAGGGAAAGCTGCTCATCTTCGTACATGGTATGCAGCAGAGTAACACCACCAGGACCTAGACATTGAAGGGCTTCTGAAGGTCACATTCTGGGGTGTTGTGTGAGAGGTGGGTTACCAAACCCTGGTCATGTTAGCACTCCTGACGTTTATATTCCTCAGTTTTGCATGACCTATGCTAAAACATATCTTCTGTAGATCATTTTCCTGATGTTATGCTAGATTATTCCACCAAAAGCTGGTCATCTATGAGCTTATGAAGGTAATATACTCAGGTGTTTTGTAAGGGCATCCACTTCCCATAAAGGTTCTTTCTTCATATGCTAATACAGTCTATAAAAGGAGGTTACAATTTTGAGTTTTAAACTTCACCTCAAAATATGACACTCAGCGTTTGTCCCTAAAAAAATCACACATATCCGGTCATGCTAATTAAACTGGAGATTCCTACCAAAATGTTGTTTCTCATGATTAAAAATGTCGGAAAGAAACCATCACCATCATCAGTGAACAAGTCTGTAGTTTTCTGTTTTATACAGTTTTATCTCTCAATCTAAATTTAGCTTCATGCATCAACAATTGTTTCTTTGTAGAACATTTTATTCAGCCTTAAACAAGAAGGTTGCAGAGTTTATTATACTGTGGGTAGCATTCAATGTTTCCTTTTTCAATAGCTGCATATGATTAGCATTACAAAATATAAGTATCATAAATTCAGAAAAGTTAATTAAAATGTGAGCTGATATAGATGATGTAGGGATATTGAAGATAGTTTTGTTATGAATTAATAAAAACACAGAGGTAATAATTATAATTAAACCCATACTTTATCTTCATGGTCTAGCTGTTTAATAGCTTTTGCGATGTGATTCAACATGGAGAAAGGCAATAATACATTTGTTTAGCTTTGACATTATAAACAAATGTCTCAGTCTATTTATTCTAAGTTATGATACCCGTTCCTATTACATGCATCTCATGGCCTTTAAAGCATTTAAAATGAACTGCATTAATGTAATCTGATCTTGATACTGAACATAACATTCAGTTTGAATTATCCTGAATCTATGATCCATTTTATTGCTCACAAAGCACTTTATACATTTATGATAATGACTAAACCTTGTTCTGTTATTTAACTCCCTTTTCAGAAAAGGGATGTTATTTAAAATAGACTATTCTGGCAGTAAAATACATATAAAATAAAGTCAATGTTCAGCAAGCCCTTTTGCAAAGAAAACAATTGGGTTTTTTATGTCTTTGGCAAATAACGAATAACAGAACTGACATTTACAGTAAGTGGCATTTTACGTCGTAACACAGGTGATGAAAATAGAGAAAAAAGAATATTGTACGAGAAGAAAGCTTCCTGGAGTTCAGAACGATCTGAAATAGCTATTCAGCATTTCTAGAGTTTCTTTTTTAGTGAAGTTGGTATTCTGAAACTCTTTTCAAATGGCAGCTATGGTTCTAACAGGGCAAAGGCTGAGCATTTTCCATGCTAAACTATATATTTTCACAGAAAAATATACCCATTTTATCATCCAGTGGTTTTCAGCAGACAGATATTTCTTCTGAAACCGGTGTATGCCCTTACTAAAGGGACCGATACTGATGTCATGACAGCAATTCACAAATGATTATATGTCACCTTTCTTCACTGCATCAAAACATTGCAAGTATGACCATGTAAAGGTTTACTTGATGAAGCAAACTTTTCAGGAAAAGATTAACAGTTGGTCAATAATTACCAAGAGCCAGATTTATGAACCTTGTGTTGCTGGGCAGTGCAGTAAGTCTTCTTGCGGCACTGCCCTGCATAAAAGGGAACTGGCACGAATGTTCAATATCTATCCAATACAGAGCATCCTTGTCCATTCCCCTTGTGCTGGTGATGTTTTTGCAGCTTAGAGCAGAAGCAGGCACCTTTGCACCATGTTGAATGGGTGTCCCTGTTGTAGGCTGGATTGTTTTTGGGCTGGAAGGGGCACCTTCCTGCACAAATACAATCCCGAGATGCATTTTCCAGAATACAGCATCCATAGAAAGAGGAAAAAACTAGAGGAAAAAAAGAAGTTTCTCCTTGTTATGCCTCACCTGGAGAGGCGTACCTTTTTGGCTCATTCCTAGGTTTACCAGGTTCGGTAAATTCGAGAATGCATCAAAAACCATGTGAGTTGCATGAGAACACCCACACAATGCCCATGGAACGCCTCCATTCTGCAGAATAATTCAATACAATGATTTACGCTGTGCTGCATTACTTCATAGTTTTGAAGCTATCAAATCCATGCAAAGCAGCTTTGCGTGGCTTCAAAAATATGATTTTAGGTTTACGTCATTCTTGCGCTACCTTATGTGGCACGAGAACAATGCAAACTGGGTCGTAAATATGGCCCTACGTTTGTAGTTAATTTTGGCCAAGAATCACATCATTTTTTTTTAAATTCATCCTCTTTTGGTGTCAGTGGAATTGCAAACATTAGAATGCTGAAGTTACTTTGGTCAACATGTTCCATTGATGATTAAAAGCTGTTACCTCAATGTCTCGAAGAACTATATTACAACGTTCCCCAGAAAATCTGAAATTATAGAGGTTTTGAACCACGTTAACTAATGTGCCTTTCTGCTGATTTTTATGGCATAGTGGCAAGCAATCTAATCTGACAAGAAGATTACATATTAACCACAATGCTACTACAGAGCAATAGTGTGTCCTACAGAAAAGAGTGTGTATGTCTCAAGGTAAGGAAAGCTAAAGAATAGCTTACAACTGTGGGTAGATGTTTTCGTAGATTTTTATATTTTAGCCCATTGACATAGTTTTTTGACACATACAGAGTTTAGATGGAACCCAAAATTAACCCTGGTAAAATGATTTAAACTAGCGAAACAATGCATGAGACCCTTAAAGGGTGGACTATTTGAGGTTTTATTGCAGGGCCATGGTAGTTCATCCAGCTCTGAAAGCAATCCCCTAGTATGTAGCCATCTGCGAAAATGGCAGAATGGTTAGTCCTCACCGAAAGTGCTGTTTACCAGAACCCGTTCCCTCAGAATAACACACTAGTAGCTGCAATGTGAAAAATACAACAAAAACAGCAAGCAGTGTATTGTGGCATGCCTAATTGACAATCCCAGAAATCCCCTCACCACAATTCAACCATTTTAATGAATGATGGAGATTCTTGCAAGGCAGTCATGAACGTACACAATGTCAGCAATGAAAGGAGTGTTTTGTGTGTGTAATTTTATACGTTGTCATTAAGTTTATAAAGAAGTGCAATAACATAGCACAATATACTCAGGTTACATTTAAATATTCTTCAATTTGAAGCCATGAGTACATACATGCATTGTGTGCAATTCTGAGAACCTGGAAGGAGTTACCTACTCAGAATGGACCTGGACAGGGGAATATGCAAACAGCACAAGTGCAGTCATTCTGCATCACCAACCATACCAGCAGCATCACATGTATGGGTCTGAGGTTGTACAAGGGACCATTACCTCTTTGTTATCTTGAATGTTAGAATGGGTACTCGATTTACCAGCACAAGACAAATAAATCATCATGGGTCCCAAATGTACCTTGGCTGGAAAGCCTGGGGCTGTTACTGTGCATAAAGTTCGCAATGGGTATTGCAGTGCACCAACTCTAATCCATTAATGTTTGTGTGATGCTGATGGCCTCCCCCAGCACATTACTATACATCTCTCTGCCAACATCAGAGCTATGGCTGTGAATCTACACGATCCCTTTGGGATCTGCTTCATGAAGCCCAGCAGAGCAACCAGGTGTGTGAGCGCTAGGCGGAACCCAGTCATATCTATTATCATGTCTGGCGCCTCTATCCAGAAGCTTGTATCTAAGGACAATCCCATGCTAAATGGAAAAAGTCTTCAAGGTCATGGGAGCACCGCAGAGATCAATGTGAACAGGAGGGTCAATTTTGGGCCTCTGGGCAGCCGTGGGATATAAGCGATGCATAGTTAGAGGCTCACTGGTTAGAGGCGGCAGACCCGAGAGCAGAGGACGGCCTGGGACCAGGGTTCGATTCCCGGCGCGGCAGGTTTCTGGACCAGGGTCAGCGGACTCGATAATTCTCTCGCCTCGGTGCCCACTCTGATCAGCGTTCACACTCGGCAACTCTGGGCATTAGCTTGCCTCATCTTCACTAACGGCCCCACCAGACCGCCGGGGATGCCTGGTCTCACCCTGGAGATACCCATTAAGGGACCATCTCTCAGGGAAGCCAGGAAGGGTTTCGCAGCGGTCAAAGCGCCATGGGACCCTTCGGGTAAGTAGTGCACTATATAAATGCCTATACATACATACATACAAGGTATGAGTTTGTGCTTCATTGAAATTAGATTAATTTGCATGCAGCAGTATGTCCATTGGGGAATGGTAATGTCCCTTCCTGAGTATCTTCTCCGCGCAGTACTGGATCGCTTTTGGATGTAGGTAAATGATGCAGAGCATATTTTATAGCGCTAGAATACTCATTTGGTGGTGTTGGTAGAGTGTATAATCAAGATCAAGGGGGTAAAGTCTGGAGGCGCATTGGTAAAGCTGGACACATGCCTGGATAGCATGTCGCACTCTCAGGTATAGGAAACAGTCTAATGGGAGGGTTGTATGTCTATAGGTAAGTTGCTCCATTGTGCAAAGATATATTGGGGATAAAGGTCATTAAGTTCTCTCACCTCCTAGTTTGTCAACACGCGCTATACCAGTCTGTTAGTCGTGGGTGGTAGTAGTGGAATATTTAAGATGAGTATTGCCGGCAAATATGCGTTTGAGTGGCCTAGTCATCCGCTTAGCCTGTTCCAGGCCCAGAAGGTCATCACAGTGGTCTTCAATGCACATGTATCTCTAGGGAAGCCCATTGGGAAGAGTGTTTGAAGGGTGGTGCTGCCAGCTTGGTCCCACTCCGGTTGCCTTACATAATGACGTTGTGCCACTAGATAATAGAGCTCCCGATCTAGAACTTCTAGGCCCTGCTTCTCATATGACAATATGAGAGTGCGCCAGCTAATGCAGGGTTGCTTACCATCCCATATAAATTTTTTCAGGGGGCTATGGAGCACATTGAAAAAGGTACGCAAGAGTGGATGTTGACAAAGAAATGGAGAACACAAGGGATTTTAATAATTGCAATTCTGCCAGCCATGGACCAGAGCAACTTCATCGAGAGCTCCACCAGGCTTACAGCCATTCAAGCGCAGAGCCATACGTGTTTCAGACTATCATCTATTTGCCTTGATACAGGATTACACCCAGATATTTAACTTTATCTTTAGCGAAAGTAATATGATATTCAAGAGAAGCCTCTGATGTGCAGCCTGTGAGTTGGAAAATGACAGATTTCGCCCAGTTAATAGAAAGGCCAGAATGACGGCCAAACTGTATGATCTCACAGATAGGCATAGAGATGAGACCAACGGGTTGTGAACGAACTACAAGATATCGACCTCATAAATAGACAGGATGAGGGACCGTGCGTAAAATACCAGGGCCCTTTGTGAGTGTTGTTCCTGCAGCTGGGCGGCTAAGGGGACCACAGCCAACATGAACAGCAGAAGTGATAGGGAACACCCCTGTCTGGTGCCTCTAGATATTGGTATGTGGTTGATCTCAGTGCCATTAACCAAGATACAAAAGGGGGTGGTGATGGACGGAGCATCTGAATGAATCAAACACTCACACCCAGTCAAAAGATCTGGGTTTAATCCATCACCGTTCTTTAGCCCACTCTGCCACCCCAGTTCAGACATGGCTATATGCAAATCAGTCTGACACTGTGTTTCATGGGAACAGTCCAGCCCGACCTGCCAAGCCATGTCTTCCCTGGACCGGAAACAAGCTTCCGAGGACCGGTTTCTGGCATTCCAGCCATCTTCAGCCCGGCTTGCTTGAATCTAGTGGCAAGATACAGGCAGTCTGATTTGTGTAAAGAAACTTAACAAGTGCAATGAAGCTCATTGGTATGCACACTTTTGTCAGCATCGGAAACAGGAAATGCCAAAAAGTCAAATGCCCTTTACAAGTATCGAAAGACTGCCCCTTTAGGTACCTGTGGGGCAATCTGATGAAGCATTACAAAAACAGTGCGCAGGCTGATGGACGTGGACCTATGTGGAACAAAGCCACACTGAACAAATGAGATCAAATGTTCCATTAGCAAGGAAAGTTGTGTAGCAATTATTTTTGCTAGGATGTTGTTGTTATGGATATGTTGTTATGGATTATTAGAGTTAGTGACCTGTATGAAGCACAGTATGCAGGGTCCTTATGGGGTTTGGACAATAGTGTGATCACTGTGTCATGGATAGAGAGTCCTGGCTTGCACCACTTTGGCATAAACCTCTGGGGAGCTATAAGGTGCTTATATGCCTTATACAATTCTTCTGTTAGCCTATCCAGACCAGGCACTTTAAGGCCTGGCAGGTATTAAATAGCTGCCACTATTTAATCCACAGAAAAAAGGGCACTTAAGTATTGTTGATGCATCCATTCCAACCATACCATTGCAAGGTCATTGAATGGCGCTTGGATAGTGATAGACCTTCCAACTATTTGGGTCCTATATAGGTTGCCTTAGTAGCAGGCTAATTCAGATGACATTTCTTCTGTGGAGATTATACTTTCTTCCGCTTCATTGTGTCTATGGGTAATGTGTGTCTGATGTGAGTAGCTCCACAATATGTCCTACCTGACCTGGCACTTCCTCAGTATCAGTGAATTCACTGTACTGCTGGAGGAAACGGTGTTACTCATGAAGATGCGCAGCAGAAGGGGAAGTTGCGGTGGTTGTGTCCAACCACAAATTGTCTCTTTTGAGTTTAGTGAGCTGTGTACATATAACCTTCAACACTCCAGAGTGTTTAGAAATAGTGATACCATTGATATAGACAGTAAATGCTTCCCGGAGTATAGAATGGGTGGACACAGTCCCTTCATTGAGTCTGAAATATTCTTCTAATGCCTCACGTAGCTCTTACCGCAAGAGTTCATCCATGAGGGCCCCACTCAGGAATCACTGGGGGGGGGGGGGGGGGGTGAAACCTGCGACCAAGTATCTGGAGGACCTGTTCTACTGGGGAATAGTCAGACAGTGTATGAGTTTTGTGATGCCTTTGATCCACACATTAATGGATTGAATGACAAGTCAAAAGCCAATATGGAACTTAGTCCAATGGAGGGCTGATGGACCTGCCATACTTAAGGTAGTCTTTCCCCATTTGTTGTGCACTTTACCACTGCTAACCAGTGCTAACATGCATGTGCTTCTCCCCTTAAGCATGGTGACATTGGTGTATACCAGATTGACATATTTTATTTACCACCCCTGGCTGGCTATCCAAACTGACACAACTGGCTGATCACTCCGCTGGGGCAAGGTTGTGTAATCACCCCTTGCTTAGATATTGTATACCTATATCTAAACCTACATCTGGACATATATATACCTATAAGTCACTCCTATGGCAGGCCTTAACAATCCTGGAGGCAGAGTGCTTGGTTTTATGTGAGGTGGTGCTCTAGCATGAGCTGAGCCTGTCGGCAGCTGTCCAGACCAACTCCCTTAGCTGTTCCAGGATATTGCCATACCATACACTCTTAAGTGCATTATAATCCTCGCGGTTACTTGCTAACTTTGGTTTGGCTTTATCAAAACATGTCGTGTAAGGTGTCATACGCTTTGAAATACTACCCCCTCGCCAGTCCTGGCGACGGGAGTAGCATTCCACCCTTCTAGAGGGAGAAGACATGTTACTTTGCTTAAACACGGTTAAATCTAACCAAAGCCCCAGCATCATAAAATGGATGCTGCTGCCACAGACTCGAGTCTGGCCTCCTGCTGCTGACCGAAACTCCGGCAGGGGAGTCCTGGACAATAGATATCCTGTCACAGGTTGGTGTCACACCACCCCAGACAGGAGATAGTGGATTGTAGCAGGGAGGGTTGAATGAAACTAGACACTGCCTGGGGAGCACAAGGCTTCCCATACATAGTCCAGTTCAAACCGGTGCTGGGACACTCCAGTCCCCGCTCTGGCGTGAAACTGGACAAAGGTAAAGGGGTGTAACCACCCCCTTCCTGGGTCCCACCCATAGGATGGACCTAGCAGGTAATCCAGCCCCTTGATTTGGAATAAAGGTAGGAGCTGTGCCCAGGAGCATCAGATTATCCTGACTGAAACTTATGAAATGAAACTCTGGACCCTTTGAAATTCCACTCGACGTGGAAGACTGAAGAATCTCCCTTGTGGTCAAGGAGTGACCACACTGTGCAAACAGGCACCATCCAGCGCATCACTGTTTGCTTTGTTGCAGTTCCTGCCAGAACTCGAGCAACAGAGATCAACAAGACCCAGCTTTCCTGCCTTCTAACAGCCCTATCCACAGCCCCAGCGAATCTGAGACACGTGGAGGCGATCTGAAGCGTGGGGCCGGCCATCTTGTAAAAACTACAAAGTGCTGACCGTGCAGCTCCCTAGGCTCTCTTGATTTTGTGTATTGAGGTTTGAGAAGCCCCATGCCCGAGCAGCTTTTGCACCAAAGCTCTCCCCTCCACACTCACCGAGTGCTGCGTGGGGTCTTTTTGCATTTTCCTGCTTGACACGTTGGTCCGGTCGCTTGCCCGTTGGCTAGTGGCCCCAGTACCAACGAACCTTTAAATTTGCTCTGCTAGTATGGTTGCTCTAGACTGGCTCTCGCTCCCCTGAAAAGGAGCACCCGCTCTGACCTCGGTGGTCCGAGTAAGAAGCGGTCTTTGAATCCTGTGTAGGTTGCATTTGCCAAGGTCTGTTTGCTCTGATCTGGAAGCCGACACTGCCAACAGGGAGAACCTTTGGGGGACAGCTCGTGTTCCACTCCTGGGCATCCTAGGTGCCCCAGAGTCCACGTGGCAGTGGAGACAAGCTTCTCAACAACCATCTGATTGCGCCCGACATTGCCTGGTTCCTTCCTGGTTCCACCCTGGTCAATGCTGAGTGACCCAGACTCTGTCCCCTTTGCTTTCAGGTACTCTACATCTTCGATCCACCCTTGGATCACACCGGACACTTCTCTTCTGGCCACCTGCACTATCTTCATCTCCAGGCTCCATAGATCTGCACGACGAAACCCGACACAACTTTGCACCTGTGCACCCGCTTCCTGTGGGTGAGGTAACTCTTGAACACCGGTGCTCCTGTAGTGGTTTACACCTCTAGTGTCTAAGTCTAAAGTTTTGTACTTCTAGTCCAGTCGGAAGACTCCTAAAACTGTAACTCAATAACTTTTACGCACCATTGACTTTGCATTGGCGCATGCTTGTGCTTTTAGCACTGCACCCGAATCCCGCGGGCTTTTCCTGTCTTCATCACTGCTAGTCCCGAGTAGTCCCAGCGATTCCCAAGGCCCTAGGCCTTACCACTGTTCGATTAGTGATACTTATACCACTTTTTTAATATATGGTTTGAGTGGCCCCTGGCCTCATCCATAATTGTGCAACTTTCATATGTTTAACTGTGCTTTTTTTAAACGCTTGTGCTTCTATACTCATAAAGAGTACAGAGGATTATTCTAGTAATAAATACATATATTTTCTATAATATATATAACTTGTGTGGTGTCCTTTCATTTGATATTACAGGATTGCATTTGGTAAAACAGCTGGCTTCACATGCCCTCCTGAGTTTAGCCTGAAGGCTGCTTAGTCCATGCTACCCCTAGGATAGCTTGTCTATAAGGTTGACTTACAACCACCACCATAAGGGATTGTTTGGACTGATACAAGGTGCCCCCAGAATTGGAGACATCATATATCAGGCCAACTTCTCACACTTGCTTTCCTGTTTCTTGCCCTGCTTCCTGCTGCTGACTAATTTTGCTGAAGGAGAGTTGGACTCTGCCTTCACTCTAAATGATCGCCAAGGAATTTTTGGCTTGCCTCCTGTTGCTTGAGAACCAGCTCCTCAACCCTGTTGCAAGCAGAAATTCATTGCAACTGACATAGTACCTTTACTGCATTGAGAAGATTGACACACCCTGCACCTATGGACCTTGACTAACCCTGGGCAAAGCAGTACGCTACGCTCGTGTAGTTTGCGAAGTTTACGCAACTTTGCACTACGCAAACTGCACATAGCACAGTGCGAACATGTGTAGCGTAGTGCAGCTGTTATTTTTTGCTTGCTCGTGGTCCTTAACGTCAAGTTGACGACCGCGAGCTAGCAAAATGACATCCTTGCAAGACTTTTTCCTTGTTTGCGATCAGCAACATCAAGTTGCCGATCGCGAGCATGGAAAATGAACCTCCCGGCGAGATTCTCAACACGGGGAGGTCAGGTTTCTCATTGCGAGTGGTCGCGCATGCTCGCGACCACTTGCGTTGAGAAACTACCAGTCCGCGTTGAGAAAGCGGCAGCTCGAGTAAAAATCTACTCAAGCGGCAGAAAAGTACAGCTCGAACTTTGCAAGATGACGTTTTCAATGATTGCACAATGCAGGATGCTTGTCTGCACTGTGCAATCAAATAAAAAGACATCTTGCACAGTGCGAACATGCTACTACGCATTTCGCGTGGTGCTACACGTAGCACGCATAGTGCAAAGCGCCCTTTGCATAGCTATGCGTAGCGCTACTTCGCAAACTACGCCCACCCCTAACCTTGACATCGACGCATCCAGTTGTTTGCGACCAGGAATGCTACTTTGTTCACTGCTGCCTGTAAGGGTCCTGTAGCCAGCTGGTGCTCCATCATGGCTGGCCTGAACTTTGACTTAGCTTTTAAGTGCTTTACTGTATGTATTCCTTTAAAATTCAATATCTAAACTTCAATATATTACATTTTTGTCATGTTGGTCTTATTCGCTTTCAAACATAATAAACTATTCTTCTAAACCTGTGGGGAGTATTTTTGTGATGGATTCATTGTGGTACTGTGTGTGTGAGTTTCACAAATACTTTACACTTTGCCTCTTTAGATAAGCCTGACTGCTCTGTGCCAAGGTACCAGTGGTTGAGCACAGTTTATTTTTCAGTGTGTGTCTAGCTTACCAAACTAGAGTGGTGAACCTGCCTGGCCTGGGTGCATACATCCACCAACCAGGAATAACAGTTTTTTAAAAGGTACTGAATAAAATGTGTATTAGTGAGTGAAGGGATGTGTAAGTCTCTAGACATTCGTCCAGTCCAATATCTTGATAAACTCCAACAGCACCTTAGTTGAGTGTGGTTTCACCATACGTCTGGGTCTCCTGCAGGATGTGTCAGAGTCAAAGTGTTAGAAATGGGATTTCTGGTTGGCTAAGGCTTGCGCCAAAGCCAGGCAGAGACCACCATTCTAGTCAGGGTAAGGGAGTTACAAGTCAAAGATAACACCTGCTTATCCCCTTGGTAGCTTGGTATGAGCAGTCAGGATTATCCTTAAGGCCATGTTTAAAGGATTTGCGCATGCACACATCAAAAACATCCCAGGGACACCACAAAAGGAACTCCACACAAGGTTACATCAAAAATAGCCCTTGTATTCTCATAACACATTAGAATAGTATAAACATCATATACATGGTGCCACCTGGTACTGGGTCATATCTACAAGGGATTATTTACCCCTGACAGGGCCACTGGACCACTGTCAGAACCATCACAGAGTGAAAATAGTAAAAGTAAAGCATCTCACAAACGTACAACCAGTAACCACTGGTAATCACTGTACTTAGCATCAGGCTGTAACATAAACTACATTATGCACAGTATCACATTAGGTGCAAATTACATTCTGCGCCAACCTCACCAGCATAAACACATTATGCACCAACCCAATAAGCATAAAGATTAAGCAAACAGGTACTACCCCCAAAACATCATAGCATGGCATTAGACATTAGCACATTAGGCCCAAACCTCATTAGCATAAACCCCTTACGCATTAGGTATCACTAGCATAAATCACATTACGCGATAGGTCTCACTACCCCAGATAAAGTGCCCACAGCACCTTACCAACTGACCCCAGGCAACTGGCCTCTCACAGGGGCGCCAATGCCCTATGTCCAGAAATGTTAGGGCTTCTCTGGGAATATCCCATTAGCCCTCTGGCTGCCAAGGCAGCAATCAACAGTGCGCAGTTGCAGAAACCTAAATGTAGCAGCTGCCCACTACTTGCTGGGCAGCTGTGCAAATGAGGCCTGGCACCAGCGTGCCTCCTGAGCCCCTCTAATGATGCCAACACGTTGCAGATGCCCCCTGACAGGTGGGGCAACTGTGAGTAAACCACAGAATAGACATGGGCACCTCAGTGCCTTCTGGACCCTAGCACAAATTATGCATCCGTTACAGCTGCCCGCAATGGTGGCGCAGCTGTGATAATATCCCAGCAGAAATTAGGCACTGTGTAATCATTGAAAACGACATCGTGCACAGTGCGAACATGCTACTACGCATTTCGCGTAGTGCTACACGTAGCACGCGTAGTGCGAAGCGCCCTTTGCATAGCTATGCGTAGCACTACTTCGCGAACTACGCCCACCCCTAACCTTGACATCGACGCATCCAGTTGTTTGCGACCAGGAATGCTACTTTGTTCACTGGTGCCTGTAAGGGTCCTGTAGCCAGCTGGTGCTCCATCATGGCTGGCCTGAACTTTGACTTAGCTTTTAAGTGCTTTACTGCATGTATTCCTTTAAAATTCAATATCTAAACTTCAATATATTACAATTTTGTCATGTTGGTCTTATTCACTTTCAAATATGATAATCTATTCTTCTAAACCTGTGGGGAGTATTTTTGTGGTAGATTCATTGTGGTACTGTGTGTGTGAGTTGCACAAATACTTTACACATTGCCTCTTTAGATAAGCCTGACTGCTCTGTGCCAAGGTACAAGTGGTTGAGCACAGTTTATTTTTCAGTGTGTGTCTAGGTTACCAAACTAGAGTGGTGACCCCTTCCTAGCCTAGGTGCATACATCCACCAACCAAGAATAACATTTTTTAACAGGTACTGAATAAAATGTGCATTAGTGAGTGATGGGATGTCTAAGTCTCTAGACATCTGTCCAGTCCAATATCTCGATAAACTCCAACAGCAGCCTAGTTGAGTGTGGTTTGACCATACATCTGGGTCTCCTGCAGGATGTGTCAGAGTCAAAGTGTTAGAAATGGGATTTCTGGTTGGCTAAGACTTGCGCCATAGCCAGGCAGAGACCACCACTCTAGTCAGGGTAAGGGAGTTACACGCCAAAGATAACACCTGTTTATCCCCTTGGTAGCTTGGTATGAGCAGTCAGGATTATCCCTGAGGCCATTTTTAAAGCATATGCGCATGCACACAGCAACAACATCCCAGGGACACCACAAAAGGAACTCCACACAAGGTTATATCAAAAATAGCCCTTGTATTCTCATAACACATTAGAATAGTATAAACATCATATACATGGTGCCACCTGGTACTGGGTCATATCTACAAGGGTTTATTTACACCTGACAGGGCCACTGGACCACTGTCAGAACCATCAGAGTGAAAATAGAAAAAGTAAAACATCTCACAAACGTACAACCAGTAACCACTGGTAATCACTGTACTTAGCATCAGCCTGTAACATAAACGACATTATGCACAGTATCACATTAGGTGCAAATTACATTTTGCGCCAACCTCACCAGCATAAACACATTATGCACCAACCCCATAAAGATAAACATTACGCAAACAAGTACTACCCCCAAAACATCATAGCATGGCATTAGGCATTAGCACATTAGACTCAAACCTCATTAGCATAAACCCATTACGCATTAGGTATCACTAACATAAATCACATTACGCAATAGGCCTCACTACCCCAGAAAAAGTGCCCACAGCACCTTACCAACTGACCCCAGGCCAACTGGCCTCCAACAGGATCGCCAATGCCCTATGTCCAGAAATGTTAGGGCTTCTCAGGTGATATCCCATTAGCCCTCTGGCAGCCAAGGCAGCAATCAACAGTGCACAGTTGCAGAAACCTAAATGTAGCAGCTGCCCACTACTTGCTGGGCAGCTGTGCAAATGAGGCCTGGCACCAGCGGGCCTCCTGAGCCCCTCTAATGATGCCAACACGTTGCAGATACCCCTCACAGGCAGAGCAACTGTGAGTAAACCACAGAATAGACATGGGCACCTCGGTGCCTTCTGGATCCCTAGCACAAATTATGCATCCGTTACAGCTGCCCGCTACGGTGGCGCAGCTATGATAATATCCCAGCAGAAATGAGGCACTGGCACCTTTGGCCCTCAGGCCCCACTGGGGCCTCAAAACTACTGTGCCCCTCGTTGGAGCAGCCTGCAATGGCAGTACCGCTCAGACCAACCCGCATGGCTGCCCGGGTGCCTCGGGATACCCACGATGAACAAAAAGGGAACAGCCTCAGTCCCACTAACCGGGGTCTCGGGGGAGGACTCCGATCCTCTCGCTGGCTGTCAGTCTCTTCCTCACCCGGTAGGGCTGCCTCATGGGCAACTCCGGTCTCCACTTCTGTCGGGGCTGTGCACGGGCCTCCCCTACTCCACCTGTCCTCACCATGTGGGGCTCTCTCCGGTCACGGGAGCCCCACCTTGGTGCAGGTATCATCTTTTCCTGCTGTCTGCTTCTTCTTCCGGCCTGGGGCTCCCAACAGCTCATGGGAGTGACTTCCGGCTCCCTCTTCTGCTCCAGCTGCACCACCATTGGCGGCCGCAGCACTTCACCCCGCCCATAACCAGGCCGCCTGCCTGGCTTCCTGTTTTGTGTGTTTCCTCTGGCCACGGTGGTGATGCGGGGTGGGCACCCGCCGAACACGGCAAATCGTGGGGTGGGCACCCGCTCTTCATAAAGATGTAAAGCACAGGGTAGGTTCCCACGCAGGACAAAATAAACACTAAGCATCAAGCCACCATAACCAAAGGATAAGCGGCCATGACGCGGGGTGGGCACCTGCTACCAAGTGTGCAAAAGCAAGGGAATCCCTCCCAAAATAATTGCAGCCCGGGACTGCAATGCAGGAAATAGACATGCTCCTCCTCAGCTGCAGGGAGTCAGCGCTTTTAGGAAGTAAAATAAAGTCCTCACAAGGCGCTAGATGCCACAAGAGTCCTGGAAGTCCTTGAGGAGGATCAGAACAAAAAGGTCGAAAATAACAGGTTTTTCAGGTCAAGGGGCAACCTCAGGGCCCAGTGAGACAAGCCCTCATGGCAGCCCCCCTGGGCCCCAGCAGCACCACGCCCCAGAAGGAACAGCACACCAAGACTGAACATTCTTTTGGGGTCACAGCCCATATGTTTATATTCCCTTTCTCTTTTGTGTCACTGCACAGGTCTTGGGGATACCAGTTAAGACTTGTTTAGGGGAGCTTTGGAGCACTTTGTTTTGCTCAGCTCCTCTCTCCTTTGTCAGATGGGGGCTCCGGGATCAGACGCACCACAGGGGGCGGAGCCAGCATTGTGTAGTAAAGGCACAGCGCTATTCAGGTCCCAGGTGCAACTCCTCCCTCCCATCTGCATGCAGATCTCTCTATTCACCACTGGGCAGACTCCCCCTGTCTCCTGGAGCCATCCACACATCTCAGCTCCTGTCAATCACAAGCCAGACATGCAATTCACATCAGGTAGGCAGACACACAGTATACAGAAATGCCAACTTCTAAAAGTTTCATTTCTCCACCAGTCACCATAAATCTGCGCACACCATTGAGCATCATTTATCCTCACGAGTTCATACATACTAAACTCGCCCCTGCACTCCTCTATTTTCAGGAATTATCATGGACACACATATCCCCCATCTATTCCTATGGGAGGGCAGGCCCATCTCACCACACATACACAGAGAGCGCACACACTTTACACTGGACCACAGTGCTTAAGTGCTCAGAGGCCTAAAATCACAAACACCAGCTTACAGAAAAAGGCTAGGAGAATGCAAAAAGTTTCGGGGTGAACCTGCCAAAAGTCCAACACAAGGACTAAACTGAGATCCCCCCATAATATTGGGAGGTTTCAATGCATTGCAGGGTCCATGAGAGGGACTAAATACATTTGGGTGTGTCAATATTTGAGGCATTACTGTAAGAAGCACTATCTTATGACTTTCAAACACATCTTCAAGCAGTAAATATCACCCTGTTCTGTGTGTTCTTTGTGCGTGACAAAATTGATATGCTCGTGTACAAGGATGCTGATGCAGTGTGCGTGAGTAATATGTGAGGAGTAGAATTGATTGGACCCTCATTTGGCAGCAAACAAAAATGTCCTTCTGGGTGGAAGGTGCAATATCTATTCAATGTGGTCCCAGATATTCCATTACTATCTTCCCTTTGAGTGGTTTATTCGGACATAAGCGCTAGATGTCTAGTTAAATTGTATTCTTAGGGAAAGTGAGTCATGAACCATCCGATTGGACTGAACCATGCACTGCATGAAATGATTATGTTTTATGTGACTATGTTGCAAACTATCCATGATGAAGAAAACAATTATACATTCTAAGATCCTAACCCCCTCCACCATCCCACAATGACATCCCCAACTTTCAGTGATGACTCTGCATTAATATCTCACAACATTAAGCAGGTGATGCACACCATGGGTGAAGGCAAAACTCCTTACAAGGAATAATAAAAACATTAAAGTGACAAACAAAAAACAGTATGCAATAAAAATGTGACTATAGCTCTATAGTTGAAGTTCCCGCCCTTAAACACCTCTGATGCACAGGTAAGGAGTTTTGGACAGCCAATGTCAGTTGAAAAAAGTGTTTTCTTATTGCCTCCCAGGACTCATTCTCCTAATTGAACAGTTGACTTATTTCGATCATTAATTGTGGACTGAAATGTAAGACTACATCGGCTACGTTAATGTGAAAAACTTAATGGATTTAAGTTATACTGGTAAAACGTAAGTGCTGTGCAATGATGAACAATCTACCTTTTTTGAAGGTGAACTTAAACTTAGTTAGTGTTTTTTTGGAGTAAGATACATGCCTCACAACGGACTAGTGTGAGATCCTGCACACATGAATATTATGATACATTCATACCCTCTAATAACTGTTCACCAATAGCAGTGTTGTGCAACGGTTTGAATTGAACTGAAATACAAATAATAAGTAGTCAAGATAAAGGTGTTTGTAAGGAGATGCCTCTTTCTGCCTGTTTACCCCCCACTTTTTGGACTGATGCTGCTGGTTTTTTGACTCTGAGAGTGCACTGAGGCCTGCTAACCAGACCCCAGTGCCAGTGTTCTTACTCAACACAAAGTGTATATTAAATTGACTATCCCCAATTTGCAAGAACTGACTTACTGAGAAGTCACTAGTATATTGTATCCAAGGTACCTGGGGCATGTAAGACAGAGTGTCCACCCAGGGCTGCAGCACTAATTGTACCATCCTGAGACTGTCAAAGGTACAAAATGGCTCCCAGCCTTCCACTGCAGACTGGAAGGGCAGTTTCACACAGCAAGTACAAATTTGCCATTAAGACTAGGGATGAGCGTTGACCTCCGCTTAGTTGGTGGATTTTGTAGAGTTTTGGAATTCTGGGCTCCACTTAGAACATGGAGTTTGGCAAAAATCTCCTTGAACCGCTGTAGTGGAGTTTACTGCCCCCAGCGTTCCATTATTGTTAGCTCTGGGCAGTATAATGTGCACAGAGCACACTTACAAGATGGTAGCTGGTTCTCATCCTTTTGTCCTTAAACTATTTCCATGGCTCATCCAGCCCCTTACATGCTCCCAGGCCCTGCTGTGTGGATGTAGGCTGTGATGTCAGTGCTTAAGCTCTACCCCTGAAGTAGGGCTGCTACCCTTACCACACCCAGCAGTGATGGCAGCGCACTTTAACTATGGGCACCAGTAGCAGGGAAAACAATTGCCAGACACACATATGGTAACATGAGTGCCTCGGCTGTACCAATGGAACTACAGTTCAGGTGCTAATGTGAAGTGACCCACTGCTACCAATGCCAGCAGCAGTACATCGGACATGATGGGCAGTGCTGCAGAGTGAGAGCAGTGCAGCCCCCGGCACCCTCCCACTGCACAAGCCTCAGGATGTGTCTATGATGGAGCTGGAGCAACTTTTGACATCAGGTTGTCTAGTTTGCCTGGTGTGGAACGCCATGGAGCTAGGCAGAGTTTTTTGGTCACTCTGTGGAATTCCACTGAGTGGAACTCTGTGAACTCTGTTCGGCCCTAATTAAAACTAATGACAAAGCCTATAGAGCCCTTTGGCAGGGAGCTCTATACTGTTAAGTAGGACATACAAACTTATATATCTTAACAGCAAAACAAAAATATTGTTGTTTTGCTAGGGAAAAGTTAGAGGCCCATTGGCTAACACAGGGTTAGCGACTTGCACCCCATCCTGATTAACCTCTGAATGGGACTACCTAAATGGGTACTGCAAGGTATGCAGTTGTGCCATTAAACCAGACCTGATGCCTAGGTTAGGTTTAATGTCACTTTTAATGTTAAGCAACTTTTAGAAAGTTGCCACCCTGTTCCCCGGTGGTCCACTTGCCTCACATAGGCTGGGACCCAAGACAATTTTTTGCCCACTTGTGGAGTTGTGTGAAAGAATTCCAGGCTTAGGATCAAATATGCCCTGCCACATGATGCAGTGTTACTGCACCCTTGCAGGAAATTTCTTAGGTTGTCAGCCCAAAAGGGATCCGCCTTTTTTTGATTTAACAAATCTTTATTGCGATTTTAAACATTTTTTTTACAACGTGGTTACCCCGCCCCCCCCCCCTGAAACCCCTCCTCCGGGTACAGGTATCAGTTTGGAATTTTGAAAATTAACAGTATAGGAATATGAAATTATAAAGAAAGTGGAATAATACAGGCTTCGGAGAGTAAGAGAGAAAAAAAAAAGAAAAAAAGAAGAAATACATAATAACATTCCTAAAGCACTCGATATATCTCGACCTAATTGGTCTATGCTGGGTTCAATAGCCATAATCTAACTGGTTCCCAAATTTTCAATCCCTTTACTTTTTTTCTGATACCTTTCCGGCTATAGATGGAAATTTCGGGATTATATGTAGCTAAGAAGCGCATCAGCCACTGTTGAAATGTGGGTGGGTATTAATCCAGCCATGCGGAAGTTAAACAGATTCTTAAGACTGCCATAGCAATATATATGAGTCCCTGCATGGCAATAGGTCTAGTAGCTTTATCTACCCCTAACACAATTTCTGCTGTGCTGATCTCTATATCAACTTTGAATATTTCCGATAGGAAGTTAGAGACTTCTCGTTTAACATTATCTAAAGTATGACATGTAGCCAACATATGTATCAGATCGGCTTTAGGTCTATTGCATCTGGGGCAGAGAGTCCCCTTCCCCACTCTGAAATTTTTTCAGGTGTATAATAGAGGTCGAAAAAAGTTTTGTAGAACTGAGCTTGTAGCTTGGTGGACATTAGAATAGAGCAGGATAATTTGAGTGCTTTGTGGGCTAGATCCTCTGTGATATTGATCCTATTTTGCCAGATATTTGCAGGTTTATCAATATCATCTGATAGTGCAGCAATTAGTTCTTTATAAATGTCTCCAATTTTTACCCTAGCCGAACTAACCACGTTGTTAATTGTGGGGATTTTTTTAAAGCAACCATTGGGTCCCCCCTTTTTGAGAATAAAATCTCTTGATTGTAAAAACTTGAAAAAATCATGCGAATTCAGCCCATATTTAATTTTTAGCGATTCAAATGAACAAAAACCCGTTGAATCGTAAAACGAGCCGTGTTGCGAAATTCCCAAACTAACCCATCGCCGCATGCAGGAATCCCAAAAAATTTTGGGCAGATTGGTGTTGTTTTCTATCGGAGTATAAAATGAAAACCTGCCTATCGCCAAATGTTTCCGAACCATGTTCCAAACTGTGTAGATACCCTGGACTGTATTAAATCGTTCTTTTTTTAGATGGCATTCATAGGGTAGTTTCCAGAGATGGTTATTGGCATTATTACCCAAAATTAATTCCTGTGGAGTTGGAGTCAAGCAAATTGGCGTTGAGTCTTGTTTGGGGATTAACAGTAAACGACTGTATTTGATGGTTGTAGCCCACCAATATAGTTTGAAATTAGGGAGGGCTAGGCCACCTCTGTCCCTGGAGTGTGTGATATGTTTGTAGACTCTTCGTGTTTTTCCATAGCCCCAAACAAAGCGAGATAGCATATTGTCTATTTCATTAAAGAGTGATAAGTCAAAGTTGAGACAGATTGCCCGGAATAAGTACAAAAATTTGGGCAAAAAAAACATTTTAATGAGATTGCATCTTCCGATTATTGTTAAATGCAGGTTGTGAAGTCTCAATAAGGTTTTATTTGTCTGTTTTACTAAAGGGTCTAGGTTCAGGGCCGCTAGTTTATTCAGATCGGATGTGATATTAATGCCGAGATATAATGCATTATCAGTAACTCTTGCATCATCCACACTGATATTATTATTTATTACAATCTGGGTTTTGGTTTGATTTAATTTGTATCCCGAAATCTCCCCGAACTTTTTAGCTTCTTCCTCCATTATCCTTGCTGTTGTAATTGGATCAGATGTCACAATCGCAATATCATCTGCGAAGGCTAGAGTTTTAGTTTCATCATTCGATGTCTTAATGGGTAGTATGGTCGGATTCGTTTCTAGCTTTGCGATAAAGGGGTCGATGTAAATGGCGAAGAGTAGGGGAGAACATGGCTACCCTTGTCTTGTGCCTCTTGTCACTTTGATAGTATCCGATGTGACCCCATTAATCAAAACGACCGCTTCGGGAGCAGTATATATTTTCTGTACTGCTTTAATAAAATGCTCCCCGATCCCACTCTTTGCCATGACCGAACATAGATATTGCCAGGAGACCCTATCGAATGCTTTTTCAGCATCTAATAAAATTAGCCCCATAGGGTCTCCTGCTACCTCAGCAATGTCAAAGAGAGTTATCACCCTCTGAACGTGGTCTGCGGTTGATCTTCCAGGAACAAACCTGTGTTGTCTAGCAGATACAATTTTATGGATCAAGGTGCCAATCTACTTGCTAGCAGTTTGGAATATATTTTGAAGTCATTGTTAATTAGAGTAATTGGACGGTATGAGCCTAATTCTGTCGGATCTTTATTTTTTTTAGGGAACACTATAATTTTTGCGTATGCCCAAGAGGCCGGAGGATTTCCATTCATAAAGACCTGGATAAACAACTGGGTTAGGATATCTTTGAGCGAGCTACTAAATCTGACATAAAATTCCATGGGGATACCGTCCAGACCTGATGCCTTGCCTGATGGAAGACTACATATGGATAGTAAAATTTCTATCCAGTCTAGTGTTTCAGCGAGAGTTCATCAATTTTATCTTGTTTAATATCTGTTTCAGAATAAAGCTCTGCATAATATCTCCTAAAGGCATCTCTGATATCGTTTGTATCATGAGTTAGGCCCAGAATAGGGTCTCTTATGGCTTTAATCGTATTTTTAGAATTTTGTTCTCTTACACTAATGGCTAATTGGTGCCCTACCTGTTCGCTCCATTCATAAATGTTTTCCCTATTCGCTGTAGCTTTAAGGATTGCTTTACGAGTGAATATTTCAGATATTAGGTTTTTTGCTATCGCTGCATCTCTGATTGCCTCATCGATATTGCTCCCCCCTTGAAGTACTCTGATTAGATCTTGTTCTTTCCTGGCCAAATTCTCTTCAAGATCTTTTACGTTTTGTTTGGCTTTTTTGTTATTTTGAATAGAAAATCTGAGGGTTTCTCCCCTTATCCCTGCCTTTAATGAGTCCCATACCACCTCTAGCGGGGCGCTACCCATGTTGAAACTTAAAAATTCTGGGATCCATTGATCCATATGGGTGCAATATTTGTCATTGGTTAGCAGAGCTCTTTCAAAGGTCCAGTTACTGCGATCAGATTTAAGAATGTCGATATCAAAACTCAAAAGCAGAGGATTATGGTCTGAAAAAACCCTCGGCAATTATTTATAGAGCATTTGGATAGAATTACATTGGAGATGAACATATAGTCCAATCTAGCCAGTTTGCGATGGGGGTGGGAAAAAAAAGTATATCCATGGTTTTGCGGTGTTTTCATCTCCCAACAATCTACCAGCCCATGAACATGACATAGTTCCACCAGGCCTTGTATGTTCTAGGTTTCCGGCCTTGATATTTAATTGTTAGTTCCGAAAGCCAAATTGGTGGGAGATTGATATTGATATCCCCTCACATGATCATAGGAACAGGCCAGTGTGCTAATTCATTAGATAGGAACTGTAACAGTGTTGGATCGTCTGTGACGTTGCCATAGATTGAAGAGACAGTAAATTTGTTCCCGCTGATACATTGACATTCTGTAATGGCCCATCTAGCCGATGGATCTGAAGCTGATCTTAAAAAACTCAAACCCCCACCTCGCGCTAAAATAGCTACCCCACGAGTTTTGTTTGGTTGGGTGGTGGCGACAACAACTCTATATCCCAAATCTTTAAGCAGATGTCTTTGTGACCCCTCTATATGTGTTTCTTGAAGACATATTATTTCTGCTCCTATTGAATGTAAACTAATTGCTAATCTTTGCCTTTTTTGATGTCATTAAGCCCACATATATTCATAGTTAGTATTCTCAATTTAGCCATTTATTTTGTAAATTTGGTGTACTTCTAAAGTTAAATCTTTTTTTATTCATTTGACATTGTGCTCTTCTAATCCTATATCTTAGCCTCATCATTAGTTCCACCCTTTCAATTTGCCTGTACCGTTGCCCCCTTCCCCCTTCCCCGTCTTCCCCACAACAACTAACCCCCCCCACTCCCCCCTCCATCTGATGAGGCTACCTGTTGCCCGTGGGCCCAGGTTGTGGGCATCTCGCAGGTCCTTCGGAAGTTGGTGGCTCAAGGCCCTGACCACTGTAACTTCTGAAGAGCTGATAACCCTAATCGGTAATTTTATTCAACGACTATCATTTATAGGCGTTTACTTATTCCACTATAATCTTACCTGTCAACCCACTTTTTCAAGGAGAATCTCGGCTCTCCCTCTCTACCTATGTCTCAACCCATTGACTGCAAACGTATGGTCTCTATTTGTTGTGTTTTTCCCTTTCGAAAGATTTGTTTTATCTTTACTGTGGTCGGAGATCTCTTCCAAATAGGATTGCGCTTGAATCTCGCTGGAGAAGCTTCTCGTTATGCCATTAAATATAACTTTTAGTCTAGCTGGATTGAGTAAGAAGACTGTTGCCCCAATCTTTTCAAATGGGGGAAAGAGTTGCCGTAATCGCCATCTTCTCTCGACCGTTGCATGGGCAAAATCGGGTCTGCTAAAGAAAGTATATCCTTTGCATTGTCTTTTTATGGTCGGTCTTGCCAAGTCAAAGATTGCTTCCCATAAAAGAAAGTTACCGAAATTGACAAGCATTGCTCTGGGATATTGCTCTGATCCTTATGACTTTTTGTTGATGGTAAAAGGAAAGCGATGGACTCGCTGGATCTCCTTTTCCCAATCCCATGAAGCAAGCTCGGGGAATGAGTCTTTAAACAGGGATAGCATATAACTCCTTGGATCGTTCCCCTCTAATCCCTCGGGGATCCCCAAAATGCGTAGATTATTGCGGCGAGCCCGGTTTTCATGAACTTCTACCTTCATCATTAGATCACAAATAATCCCTTCTTGTGATTGACCTTGTTTCTGGAGAGCCAGGACGTCTGTTTCAAGATTCTCAGTGCGTTGTTCGACCGAGGCCATTCTATCTGAAATTTCCAAGCATGTTTGGCCTACTTTACTGATAGCCCCTTGGAGTTTCTTGTTGTCAGCTTTAACATCCAGTTGAAACTTCTTTATTGAATACGTCTACCAGGGATGGTTCACTAGCCACCATGTCGTCGCCTATTGATTTTGGTTTTGTTTTTGAATGCGGCTTGGTCGTAGCGTGTGGGGAAGTGTTCCTGTGTTTTTGATCAAGCCGATAGACTAGTTCTACGTAACTTCCTTGGTCTGTAGTATCTTCGTCCAACAATTTGTTTTGTCTCCTTTGTCTTCTTTTTTTTCTTTCTTGTTTTTTTTATGGCACTGTTATCTTTAGGAGAATTGTTCTGTTTTTTGGAGCTAGAGTTGGAGTTAAATAAATCAATAGAGTCTGTGTTGATTTCTTCGTATCGTAATCCTGGAGGTTCACTTGAGGTTGACATCCCTGTCTCATAGATTTCGGACTCTGATATTGATTCAGGCTCAGGTTCCGGGTCCGTTCCCAGCTTGTTTATATTAGAGATGTTTGAGTTTGGGTTTGGCTTAGAATTTAGGTTTGAATCGCTTGCATCTTCTATATGTGCTAGGCTATTTGTCGCTATACTGCTCGCATTTATCGATGATAATGCGTCGGGGGCACAATAATCGGCAGACCAGTCATCTTCTTCGTCCACTTGTTTGCCCTCTTCAAAGATTTCAGTTTTATCTTTAGAATCTGAGAGTCTGACGCTCGTAGTACAATTTGGGGTGCACAGAGATCCATTCTTGATACCCGCCTCTGAAGTGCCCTGATGCTCACTTGAAATGTCTGTATTCCTCTGGGTTTTAGATATATTGCTTTCGTTGGTATCTATTTCTACCGGGTTCTCTTGGTAGGTGGGCTCTTTAGAAACGGGACAGAAGATTGTTGAAATCTGCGGCTGGGAATCCTGTGACAAGCCACTTGACTTCGCAGCCGATTTTAGGTTTCTAATTGCCTGCAATCGCTTTGCTTTTTTTGCCTGTAGTTCCATTTTGGCCTGCGTCAGTTGGATTTCCGGGCCATTTTCGTGTTCGTCGTCTTTATGTTTACTTTTTTCTTTTTCTTTGCCTCTTTCACTGGCTTTTTCTTTTTCTTTTTCCTTTTCTTTATCTTTCGGTCTATCTTTCGGTCTATCTTTTTCCTTCTCTTTCTCCTTTATTTTTTCCCGGTTTTTGTCCTTTTCTTCTTTGCTTTTTGCCCCCCTGGTTTCAACCCGCCGTACCATATTTTCCTGGCCTTGTACTTCGGCCTCCTCCTGAATCTCCCGAGTGTTTACATCCTGCTGTAAACTAGTTGTATTTTTGTCTTTAGCATTAAAGTCATGATGTTGGTTCTGTTTGCTTGGACCAGCTCCGCTATTTGACCCTTTGCCTTGTAGCGTGCCAGTGGTTGCCATATTAAACACGCGACTGAGCCCCTGCCACTCCTTTTTTTTTTATTGTACTTATGCTTGAGTTGCTTAAGTTGCGCCGGAAAAATGAAGGCAATTGTTACAGCAGCGGCTGAATCCCTAGACCCCCTGGGGATAATAGGAAAATTAGGTGCCCTGCTCAAGGCACCCCCAATTGCGGACAGTAATCCAGTGCGGCTTCGAGATATTTTCCAAGCTGCCCAAGCCGTGAATGACAAAGGTACCGCCTGCATCCGTCTTTTCTTTTCGGATTTAGACACGCAGTCGTGCAGTGTAGTGTTATGTTGTAGAATTTGGATCTTGAGAGATTGAACAGCTGGTCGGTAAGCTATTAATCTATTAAGTTTAGGCAGTCTTTAGTAGTCTTTAACAGTTTTAACAGTTGCTCGCGGTATCACGGTATCAGGGTGTCAAACGATCTCTCGTAGTTTTCGGTTACACAGTCTCCAACAAATTATTATATTTTATTTTCCCCCGAACATATCTTTCAGCAGTTCTGGTGGTGAATAGCGAATGACAAATAGCAAGTATCAGAATCAGTATCGGATATCAGGTATCGATATAGCAGCTCCAACCCCTGTCCGTCCTGTTCAAATGCCACTACCCCCTGCCACTTCAGGCCCTTTTGGATACCCTCTGTCGCAGCTCTTGCTTTGTCTTTGACCAACCACCAGATAGAGATTAATTTGGAGTAATACACAGCTTGACAAAGTTCGGCTCGGTTTAAGTCTCCGGGCTAGGAATTTTGGAGGTTATAATTGACCTCTCACTAGCCGCCTTTGATGTGCAAATGATGATAACATACCAGAGTGACCTCCCATTGTTTAGGCTGATAAGCTGGAGACAGGGACAGAGAGCAAACACCAGTGCCCAAACTGGTTTTCCAGGGGCATGGGTCCACCAGAGAGCCACACCTCTAGGGTGGGCTACCAAGCTCCTTACATCCAAGTAACAGTCTGACATCTTGAGAGTGGCCAGAATGGTGCATTCTGGTATTACCAGATGCCAGGTGGAATGTTGTCACCCAAAGGAAGGTGACGGTGTGGTCCCCTCAGGGCACATTAACATGATAGAAAGGGCACCCATGGTGCACTGGACTCCCAGATCATGCTAGATTTTGAACGAGGACCAATGAAGGACTGCCCTGTTGCCTTGGAATCACACAGAGAGAGGATGCACCGTCCGCTGGACTCCGCCTGTTTCAATTTTGGGATAGCAAAGTTGGTCTGTGGCTCCTAGCTCGGGAAAACGTTGATCCCCATCCCCAGACCAAAGCAGGAACTCAAAAGATCAGTCTGATGATCTCCTGGAACCAGCGCCAGGGACAAAAGAGCTGAAGTAACCCAAACCGTCAAAGTGCTAGTCACCGGGGAAGATTTACTGAAAGCTGCCACTTGGAACTTTGAGAGACCACATTTCGAGTGCAAGAAGTTGCTTCTGAGTCCCCTGTACAGGGAGTGCAATCAAAAACATTGATTATTTGGACTAGAGGGATGCTAGGGACACTAAAGGACTTTGCACCAACTGTTGTATAGAGAGACCCGAAGACCAGCTGCTGCTGATCTTCGAGCCCCTGAAAAAGGACTTTGTGGGGCCTTGAACTCTGTGCCCAAAGTCACCCCACATCGGATGCATGTCGTTACAACGCATACTTTTACAACACATACCTTTACAACACATTTTTTACAACGCAACATTCATTACAACGCATTCCATTACAACGCATGCCATTACAACGCATCTCTAAAAACTACCTATACAACGCATTCCACTACAACGCATACTACCTTTACAACGCATACCATTACAACGCATACCATTACATTGCATGTATGGTAATTATTGGATAGTGTAGGGGTAACATTTACTATTCTAAGTCCAGGGGGTGCAACAGTACGGTAAGTGTTGCATAGTGTAGGGGTAAAAATTACTATTCTAACTCCAGGGGGTGCAACAGTAGGGTAAGTGTTGGATAGTGTAAGGGTACTATGTGTATGCGTTGTAATGGTATGGGTTGTAATGACTGCGTTGTAGTGACATGCGTTGTATTGGTATGCGTTGTAGTGACATGTGTTGTAATGGTTGCATTGTAATGGCATGCGTTGTAATAGATGTTGCGTTGTAATAGTTTTGTTGTAAAGGTAGTGCGTTGTAAAAGTTGCGCTGTAAATGTTGTTCCCCCCCACATCACCCATGAACCGATGAAACCACCACAAAGACACCCCAGTTGACTGCATCATAACTGTTAACCAACAAAACAACTGCCAGTACCGGGTATTGTTCAAATACTTTTTATCTGACCTATATGAAACAAACATAGGGGTCCGTTTTTTTGTTTACTTCACTAGTTTATTTATTATTTTATGCACTTAACTGTAGCATCTTTCAACATCTTTTCATCCCAGGATCAGGAACACTCCGTTAAAATCTATGATGGTTGTGCTATAAGGGCTAGTACTGGGCTGAAAAATGCTTTAGTCACCAGGTAGCTGTAAAAACCTACCCCAGTGGCCCCTTAGACCTCCATCATGTTGGATTTAGGTGTCCAAGCTGGGCCAGAGTAGTCAAACTAACTTTCACAAACTTTTGAAAAGTTTGCAAACTTTTTGTTGACCAGTGCTGTTTGTGGCCGGAATCAAAAGTGATAAAATCTTGAAAAATTGTATCTCCGGAACCCTCTGGTTAACCTTGCTCACTTTCAACTTGGTCATAAAAAGGCACTCTATTTTGATAAATTGGTGTTGTTTTCTTTTGTGTTGTGTGGCTTGGTCATTTTGTTGGTTGGTTAGCTTTAAATGATTAACGCTGTTTCTTTGATCAAGCCTTGCTGCTCAAAAGCCACATCTACCCAGGGTTGAGCTTAAGGTTGTACAAACAAGCCTTATTGAAACCAGTAAAGGCTTTGCAA
The DNA here is from genome assembly GCF_964263255.1 of Lissotriton vulgaris. Lineage (NCBI taxonomy): Eukaryota > Metazoa > Chordata > Amphibia > Caudata > Salamandridae > Lissotriton > Lissotriton vulgaris. The sequence continues at coordinate 404,015,494 of NC_141700.1, forward strand.
GTCTAACCCGCGATAAGGCTCCAAAGCCATATCACATAATAGACCCAGACACTTAAGTATGGGCGTAAAATCCGTTCCGCTCGCGGAATTTGCGGATTTTCGGCAAATTCGCAATCTGCGAATTCTCGTGAATTTCCCAAAAATTCGCAAATTCGCACGCAGCTGATTTTTTTGCTTGGTGATACAATATTGCGGAGTGTGGCGTTCACTTACCGTCATTCAGCGTTTGCAGAGTTGTTTTTCTCCATGTTTTGCGTGTGCTGTGCCATTTTGGATCTTGCTGCGGGATCCCGCGGGAGTTTGTTGACCGCGATTACATCATCGCGGCTTGCCACAGCGAGAGTTAGTGAGTTAGTCAACGCGAGTACATAATAAAGGCCCGTGATCACGCATCGCAGGAGTAAACATTTACGAACACGTAGATGCGGCGGGCAGCAACAATCTCGCGTTCGCGAAATTGCAAAATTTGCAATTCTGCACAAGAAATCCACCAGCAGGCAGCATAAACCTTCTGAAAATGATGATTTTTATCAGAATAACTCCTCAGGTTCACATTTGCCTGCACTTTTTTTGCAAGGAGTCCATTTGCGGGGGGTGGGAGGAAGGAAGTGCCCCACAGTCTCCACCTTCCTTTTCCTGTCCAGCAGGCTACTCCCAGTGCTTTGTTCATGTCCTGGTCACTTTGATTTGGATCTTGACCTGGAAGGATTACTTTTTGTGGATGCTGCTGGATATTTGGACACGAGGCCTTTTTGACTTTCTTTGGATCACTTTTGGATTAGAAATTTCACAAGTAAGTTGATCTTGTTTGTTTGGGGGCATGGATGGCATTGGATTGTGGTGATTTGTGTGTGTTTTTCAATTTTTGGGCTGTTGTTGGGGCCTTTTGCCCAGGGGTACTCAGTGGTGCATGGACTGAGTCTTTATTTGGGTCTCTTTAATGTAAACATCATGGAGGGCATTGATGGCATTGGATTGTGATGATTTGTGTGTGTTTTTCGATTTTTTGGGGTGTTGATGGGGCCTGTCCATGTGGGTGGGGCCCATTTTGAGGACTGGTACAGGCAGGGCCTGGCCATGTGGTGGGGGTCTAAGGGCCATTTTGAAGCCAGGCAGTGTGCTTTGTTGTGCCTTAGGCCTGCACCCAGTCTGCCATTCTTTCATCCATTATGCCAAGGGGTACTCAGTGGTGCATGGGGCTAGTCTTTCTGTGGGGTGTCTTGAATTTGAACATGATTGAGGGCATGGATGACATTGGATTGTGGTGATTTTTGAGTGTTTTTCGATTTTATGGGGTGGTGGGGCCTTTTGCCCAGGGGTACTCAGTGGTGCATGGACTGAGTCTTTCTGTGGGGTCTCTTTAATGTAAACATCATGGAGGGCATGGATGGCATTGGATTGTGGTGATTTTTGTGTTTTTTTCAATTTTTTGGGGTGTCAATGGGGCCTGTCCATGTGGGTGGGAGCCATTTTGAGGACTGGTACAGGCAGGGCCTGGCCATGTGGTGGGGGTTTAGGGGCCATTTTGAAGCCAGGCAGTGTGCTTTGTTGTGGCATAGGCCTGTACCCAGTCTGCCATGCTTTCATCCATTATGCCCAGGGGTATTCAGTGGTGCATGGGCCTAGTCTTTCTGTGGGGTGTCTTGAATTTGAACATGATTGAGGGCATGGATGACATTGGATTGTGCTGATTTTTGAGTGTTTTTCGATTTTTTGGGGTGGTGTTTGGGCCTTTTGCCCAGTGGTACTCAGTGGGGCATGGACTTATCATGCTTGATTTGTCGGCGGCCTTCGACACCGTCCCCCACGACCTCCTCCTAATTAGACTCTGGGAGATTGGGCTGCGGGGAACGGTGTTCGCATGGTTTCAGTCTTTTTTGGCCGATCGGAGACAAACGATCTGGGCTCCCCCTTTCTCCGCCCTGATGCCACAGCTTGAAGTAGGGGTCCCGCAGGGCTCCATTCTTAGTCCCTCCCTCTTTAATATCTTCCTTACACCTCTTGCGGCACGGGTGGAGGAGCTAGGGGCCCAGATCATATCCTATGCGGATAACACACAGCTCCTGTTCACTTGTGACAGGGGCTGTGACTTCGATGGAGCAGCCATTGGGAAGTGTTTGGAGTTTGTGTTTGACTGGTTCGGGAAAAGTGGCCTCAAATGCAACTCCGACAAATCCGAGATATTGTTCTTTGGATGTCCTGCAGACCCAAGATGGAAGCAATGGTGGCCTTCGGCCATGTTTCCCCCTGCCAGCGATTCGGTCACAGCTAAGAACCTGGGTATGATGGTTGACAAAACTCTTTCCTTTGAAGCCCAGGTTGCTGGCTTGACTGGGAAGTGCTTTGCCATCTTAAGGATGTTGCGTACGTTTTTGCTCTATTTATCTTTGGAGCATAAGAAAATCACAATGCAAGCACTAATAGGCTCGCGCCTAGACTACGCCAACATCCTTTACTTAGGTCTTCCTGAATATCTGCTGACTCGTCTGCAGATAGTTCAAAATTCTGCAGCCAGGGCAATCTTCGGTCTAACTAGAAGATCTAGGGCCAGCAATCTCCTTGTCTCTCTGCATTGGTTGCCGATTCGTAAGCGCATCTTCTTCAAGACACTAACTACAGCTTTTAGGGCGCTTCACAATTTCGGCGCTGAATATCTGCAGAGAAGGGTCAATTTCTATCTCCCATCTAGACCTCTGAGATCTGCTGCCCAGGCCAAGGCTATCGTCCCAACAGTGAAGCGTGCTTGCTGTGGAGGTCGCTCCTTTAGCTACCTTGCACCCCGTCTTTGGAACACACTGCCCTTGACATTGCGGACGTGCACCAATCTCTCGGTTTTTAGGAAGGGACTTAAAACTCATCTGTTTGCTTTGTAATGCTGCGATGGTTAATTCTGGTTATTCTTTTCCGTTATGGCTGTTTGTTTGCTGCTGGTATTAGGTGTGATGATCTTTAGCGCCGGGACGCTCTTTGGAGCAGCTGAGCGCTCTATAAAACAAACAGTAATATAACATAACTTAGTCTTTCTGTGGGGTTTATTTAATGTAAACATCATGGAGGGCATGGATGGCATTGGATTGTGGTGATTTTGTGTGTTTTTCGATTTTTTGGGGTGTTGATGGGGCCTGTCCATGTGGGTGGGGGCCATTTTGAGGACTGGTACAGGCAGGGCCTGGCCATGTGGTGGGGGTCTTGGGCCATTTTGAAGCCAGGCAGTGTGCTTTGTTGTGCCATAGGCCTGCACCCAGTCTGCCATGCTTTCATCCATTATGCCCAGGGGTACTCTGTCAGTGGTGCATGTGCCTAGTCTTTCTGTGGGGTGTCTTGAATTTGAACATGATTGAGGGCATGGATGGCATTGGATTGTGGTGATTTTTGTGTGCTTTTCGATTTTTTGGGGTGGTGTTGGGGCCTTTTGCCCAGGGGTACTCAGTGGTGCATGGACTGAGTCTTTCTGTGGGGTCTCTTTAATGTAAACATCATGGAGGGCATGAATGGCATTGGATTGTGGTGATTTTTGTGTGTTTTTCAATTTTTGGGCTGTTGTTGGGGCCTTTTGCCCAGGGGTACTCAGTGGTGCATAGACTGAGTCTTTCTGTGGGGTCTCTTTAATGTAAACATCATGGAGGGCATGGATGGCATTGGATTGTGTTGATATTTGTGTGTTTTTCGATTTTTTGGGGTGTTGATGGGGCCTGTCCATGTGGGTGGGGCCATTTTGAGGACTGGTACAGGCAGGGCTTGCCATGTGGTGGCGGTCTAGGGGCCATTTTGAAGCCAGGCAGTGTGCTTTTTTGTGCCATAGGCCTGCACCCAGTCTGCCATGCTTTCATCCATTATGCCCAGGGGTACTCTGTCAGTGGTGCATTTTATTGGTCTTTCCATTTTGGGGGGTGGGTATGATAAAAATGCTTACTTGCAAACTCTTAATTGAAGCGCTACATATGCAACATTTATTTAACTGATGTTCCTCTGGCTTCGTTTGCTTTTAGGTGCAGAAAGACGAATCATCAGCCTCATCGTTCCTCATCAGTGCCAGGAACAAGTCCTGCTGCGGTGTGTGCAGCACAACGTCACGTGTGGCCACAGACAACTCTGCAACTTGTGCAACTGCGGCCTGCTGTTCTGACATCTGAAGAAGATGGCCCCAAAAAAAGCTGCCCGTAGCTCCTCTAGCAAGAAAGTTGCCAGTAAGGAGCAGAAGAAGCAAGTGGCGCCACTTACCAAGGAGACTGGTGTGCCGACCGCCGCATTTTTTGGGAAAAAAAGTACACCTGCAGCAGCAGCGTTGTCTGCTGGGGACCAAGCTGGGAGCAGCACCTCCACTCCATTGGGCTCAGTGCCACCACCACCACGCCAACTTAAGTCCAAGCCCTTGAGTGCTGCAGAGGCAGCCAGTATAGTTGTTCAATCACCATCGACCAGTGATGTTGGCTCATCGCAAGAAAGTAGCAGCATCCCTCAATCAACACAGGTTGTTGTAACTCATCTGACGAGTGTTCAACAACCACAGCCGCAACAACAACTACATGTGCAAGTACAAGCCCAAGTACATGTGGAAGGAGAGGCGGCGCAAGGAGATGCGCAAGCATAGGTGAATGGAGCCGCACAAGTGCCCACAATAGTTGTTCCTCCCGAAGTAGGGGCACATCAGGAAATCAACATTCAAGCCGAGGTATCATTTGAGGAAGCTACTCCTCCTGATCATTCATTGTCTTCCAGATCCCTAGCAAGGAAAAGATCAAGGATGGTGTCTACATCTTCTTCAAGCACCCTTCCTTCTGATGATATGGATGAAAATTGGGAACCAACACGGCTGTCTGAGAGTGAGGCACACCATGATCTGAAAAAGGTAGCTAAGCGTAAAAGGAAGGTCCCCGAAAGTCTCATAGTTATGGAGTGTGATGATGACGCTGAACAAGAAGTGGCGTATACTCCTGCTGATGAAGACTCTCAAGACGACGACGCAGTCATCATACACGTCACTCCACCCTCAGCGGGCATGCAGCAAACAGACATTTTAACCCTATCCCGAAATGCTGCAGAGCATGATGTTGGCAACATGACAAAGGGACCACCACCAATGCAGTTAACTAGTACACCACCACCTACCGTGTCCATATTTTCTCGCTAGAAGGGACCTCCATCCACCTCGACCTCCATTTCCTCAAGTAGTGGTGCTGTAAGTGCACAACGTAGTAAATTTCGGCAACACACATCCTCCACTTCATCTGGCATTAGCATTCCCAGTATTGCCTCCTCCGCCTCCCACAGACATTTGAAGTCCGCAGTTTGGGACTTCTTTAGTGTTAGCCCAACAAGGGAAAACATAGCCATTTGTAAGCTTTGAGTTAGTCGTGGTAAGCTTGGTACCAACTATGGTACCGGAGGCCAGAGAGGTCATCTTGAGAGACAGCACACTGTCAAATGGCATGCGCACCTAAAGGAGATCAAGGCAGCCCGAATTGCAAGTCAACAAATTGTATCCGTTGATGTTTCAGCTGTTGATGACGAGGAGGAAGAAGCGTCAAACATTTCTTCACTTACACCCAGTACCCCTGTCAGCAGCACACCTCCTGCAAGATATATGAGCCACACTAAGAGTGTGGGAGAGAGTGAGACACCAATGCGAAAAAGTTCATCATCACCGAGCGTAACTGGGTCGAAGAAGTCATCAGCATCCCGTAAAATGGTCCAGCCCACCATTAGAAGCATGTTGTTTTCAGAAGCGCCATTTGAACGCAACCACCCAATGACGCGTCTGTATAACACTGAGCTGGCTAAAATGCTACCGCTGGACCTTCTCCCTTTTTCTTTTGTGGAAGGTGTGGGTTTTCTTGAATTAGTGGCAACGCTCTGCTCTAAATGGAAGGTTCCTAGCCGGTTCTATTTTGCCAGAATTGCGGTTCCAGCACTACATGAAGATGTGCTGGAGGTGATTGGGGCAGCTTTGCAGAAGAGTGATGTTCACACTCTACATCTAACAACAGACATGTGGACCAGTTGCCAAACTGTTGATTACATGTGCATCACTGCACACTGGGCCTATTTTTTGGGTGTTAAAGCAAAGCTAAACGTAGGTGTTGACCCGAACATAGTTTTTAAAGCTGGTCGGAAACATGCAACACTAGCCATGTTTGCCATGGAGAAAAGTCATACAGGAGAAAACATTTTGCATAAGTTTAACACAAAGGTCTTTCAATGGTTGTCCCCAAGAAAATGCATGATTGGTTATGTTTCCACGGATAATGGCGCCAATGTAGTTAAGGCCATGGATAAGGGTAACTATTTCAGAGTGCCGTGTTTGGCGCACTGTATAAACCTGGTTGTTAAAAATTCTTCAGTGAAGAAACAGGTCTGGGTCTACAAAGGCTGTTGGGCAGCTTTGGAAAATTTATGGAAGCCCTTGACCTCAAAATCAACAGTAAAAAATCCTATGTCATGATTGCAGGGGCCAGCAGGAAGCCCAGGAATGTCAACACCTTTAGATGCTTGGGTGTGGAAGTTGCAAGGGTCCCGGTCTTTACGTACCTGGGGGTATTATTCGATGAGAAAGGTAATTGGGGCCCCCAGATGAAGCACAAAAGTAATATAGTGGTTAGATCCACCACAGGGCTTCTCAATTTTGCTAAAAGACTGGGAGCGAAACCCATGGAACCCATGCTCAAAATCTATAAGGCTAAGTGCTGTGCAATTGCGTCTTATGGGGCATCGATTTGGGGATATACCCATGTGGACAAAATTCAATTGGTAGAGAAAAAGTTTTTCAAATCACTGCTGGCGGTACCGCATTCATCATCAACCATGGCAGTACACTGTGAACTAGGAATGGGATATATCACAGACCATCTTAAGGCAGCGCCGTTGATTTGCTGGGCAAAGACATGGCTGAATGAGGACATTACCCTTAATCATCTCATCCTTAAAGACTGTCTGGCTCTTGATAAGGCACATAGCATCCCATGGCTGGCATACGTTAGAGCGGCGTGTGTGAGGCTGGGACGCCCGGACCTGTTTTCCTCCCCAGAGGGTATCAAGAAAGAGGATTTGGGATGGATTAAGCAGAATTACCGAATCATGGTTGAGGCAGATAGGGAGGAGATAGAACTCAAAAAATCAGGAGTAAGAAGTATTTATGCTCTGCAGTCTTCGCCCCATATAGAACCCTACCTTAGGATTGTAACAAAGCCATACCATCGCTTTTTGCTTACAAGGTTCAGATTTAACCTTATCCATCTTGTGTTGGGTGATCAACAACATTGGGGTAAGCCAGCTGATTCTCCACCATGTTCTTGCGACAACTTCTCGACACAAGACACTCTTCACCTTATTATGTTTTGTGATAAATTTGCGGAGGCACGAAATAAATTCTTGTTGCCCATATTACGAGAAGCGGGTTTCTTGCAGGTGAGGCCTGCACTACTGTATTTGCAATTATTGAACAGTGTGCGAGTCATCTTTAGCGTAGCAAGTTTTCTGGTGGCTGCAGCAAGAGTAAAAAATAAAAGAACCCTACATATAAATTGATTTAAACCACTTCCCCATAATCATGGCACAGAATTTTTTTATACATTTTAAACTGTTTTAATAGTGGTTTTTACACTAGGAGATATTTTGCACTAATTATTCCCCCATGAACGATGTAATATATAATTTGTATATAAATGAATGTATGTACATAGATGCTTGTTTTTAAATGTATACATATATTTTTATTCTGTATGTATGTATTGTTGCTTCTTTTATGATTTTAATTAATCGAATAAAGAGTTTTTGACTGACTGACTGACAGTGAAGAAAGTCCAGTGTGCGAGATACTGACCACCTGCCGAAGAATGTGCACACATTTCAACCATTCTTTTAAGCCCCGGAAGCAGCTGAGGTGCCTGCAACATGAACGTAAACTGCCAGTGAAAGCACTCATCCAGGAGGTGGTAACACGTTGGAACTCAACCTTCTACATGCTTGAGTGTCTGTATGAGCAGTATGTGGTAGTCGATCAGTATTTCTTTACACAGGGTACACCTATGATGGACCTGAGGATACAGGTGGAGAAATGGAAGCTAGTTAAACGCCTGACAGACATGCTTCGTCCTTTTGAGGTCTTCACGTGTGCAGTCAGCAGGGAGGACTGTAATTTGGGAAAAGCTATCCCATTGTTGCGCATGCTAAAGCACCAACTGAAGGCGGTGTCTTCTACGTTTCAAAAAGAGGGAAAGGAACAAGCATTTGAGTTGGCGGATAAGTTATTACAGCACCTACTTTGCAATGAACGTTTTCAAAAGATCCACACAGAACAGCATTACATTTGTGCTACTATTCTGGAACCACGGTACAAAAAGGCAGTGGCAGGCAGAGTATTCTTTACTTTTGATGACGCATATGTTACAAAGTACAAACATTGGCTAGCTGTGTCAGCCAGTCGGTTTGAAAGAGAACGGCAGGAAATTGAAGGAAAAGGCAGTACATCAGCATCAGCAGGCCATCAGGAATCAAAAAAATCCACTTCTGCATCTGTGGCTGTGGCAGAAGTGAGTGATTTTCCCTCTCAGCCGTTAAAGACACCAGCAACCGTATCATCTGCACCAGACACAACAGTAACATTGTGTGAAGAAGAGGATTGGCTAACTCAGCATGGGTTTGCTTCTCAAAAGGTCCCAGCAAATAGTAAGCAAAGTGGAGGAACCCTGGAGAACCTTGAGTCGATGGTGCAGGACTATCTGAATGACTCAACAGAGGTCTATGTTCATGATGACCCATTGGCGTATTGGCATGGCAAAAGAGAATTGTGACCAGAGATCACCAACCTGGCTATAAATTACTTGTCTTGCCCACTCGCAAGCGTGTCTTCTGAACGTGTTTTCAGTGCTGCTGGTGGCATTGTAACTTGCAAAAGGACCCGCCTCTTGCCCAAAAATGTGGAGAGGTTAACAATGATCAAGATGAATCAGCACCTCATACCACCAGATTACAAAATACGAGAATGCACGCAGGAAGAGGACGAAGAAGACACCAAATTAGATGAGGGAAGTTCTTCTCTGTTAGGTGACCTACTCCCGTCTGAATTTGCAGAGTTTGAGAACGAGCTCTTCTTCCCTGACACTGAGCCCTGAAAAAGAGTCAATGAATCACTAACTTTCTTTTTCGTCCTTCTTCACTTTTATTCCTGTGTGTCTGTTTTTCTTTGTTTTGCAAAATCTATATAAAAAAAAACTTTAATCACCTAATCACAAAAACAAGCCCATCAGCAGAACTGTCTTCACTTATTTGCTTATTGATTTGAAGGTCTGCATTCCTCAGGTTCACAAGTTCACAAGAACATGCTCCTCTATGCTACTCCTCCAGACTCCTATTTCCCTCAAAGCCGATGGCTGGATTACACCCAATGAAGAAAGACTCTGCACTTGTGGGGGTGTTCTACTTCTTTGCGGGTGAGTTGACAGGTCTGGGGCATTGCTGTGAAGGTCTAATACCGGATAAAAGTGGTTTGGAGAAAATCTGAGCAGAAAAAGATTTTGCGCTTTTGATCACTTGCCTGTCTTTGGGGTGCTTTTTGGCGGGCTTATAGGTTGTTGTGGGTGGGTTTTGGGGTCTGGGAGCACTGCTGGCACAGTCTAATGTTGATTGCATTTGTTTTTCATGAAATCCATGGTGGAAAAGGGGAGTTAGGGCCTAGCTGCACAGCGTATTTGGACTGAATTGAAGGTCGGACCATTTTTCCTTTTTGCCTGTTTGGGGGTGTTCTGCTTTTTTTCGGGTGGCTGCTGGGGTCTGGGGGCATAGCTCAGAAGGTGTAATATTGGAATCAAGTGTTTTGGACCAAATCCATGGTGAAACAGTGTTTGCGTTTTTGCTCACTTGCCTGTCTTTGAGGTGCTGTTTGGCGGGCTTTTAGGTTGTTGGGGGTTGGTTTTGGGGTCTGGGAGCACCGCTGGCACAGTCTAATGTTGATTGCATTTGTTTTTCAGGAAATCCATGGTGGAAAAGGGGAGTTAGGGCCTAGCTCCACAGCGTATTTGGACTGAATTGAAGGTAGGCCCATTTTTGCTTTTTGCCTGTTTGGGGGTGTTCTGCTTTTTTGCGGGTGGCTGCAGGGGTCTGGGGGCATAGCTCGGAAGGTGTAATATTGGAATCAAGTGTTTTGGACCAAATCCATGGTGAAACAGTTTTTGCGTTTTTGCTCACTTGCCTGTCTTTGGGGTGCTGTTTGGCAGGCTTTTAGGTTGTTGGGGGTGGTTTTTGGGGTCTGGGAGCACTGCTGGCACAGTGTAATGTTGATTGCATTTGTTTTTCAGGAAATCCATGGTGGAAAAGGGGAGTTGGGGCCGAGCTGCAGAGCGCATTTGGACTGAATTGAAGGTAGGCCCAAAGCAGCTTTTCCCGGGTTTTGCCTTTTGGCTTGTTGGGGAGGGTTACACTTGTTTTCGCCCGGGTTGACAGTTCTGGGGCCATTGCTGGGAAGGTGTAATACCCGAAAGAAAGTGTTTTAGAGACAATCACTGGGGAAAAAGTTTTTGCATTTTCTGAAATTTCGCTCACTCTACCGTTTTCGGGGGGCTGTTTGTGGGGGTTACTGGTGTTTGTGGGGGGGTTTTGCGAGTCTTGGAGAAATGCTGGGTATGGATACTTTTGCTTGCTTGCAAGTGGTTTGAATACAATCCATGGTGGGTAAGGGGGCATTTGGGCACACTTTACTTTCAAAGTACGTTTTGTCACCATTTTCTACTAGGCCTCGTTTTTGGAGATCTGATTGGGGGTCTTCTACATTTTTGCGACTGGGTTTAGTAAGGGTCTGGGAGCACTGCTGGGAAGGTCTAATTTTGTTCTAAAACACAGTTTACAGTACACCTAGCTTGAGGGGAAAGATCCGCTAAATTAATTCGCCCATACTTATTTATCCTTCAAAAGGAGACTCAGACAGAGTACGCACTTTCAAAAATATTGTACTGTCTATTAGGAAACTCAAAGTGTGACTTTTTGCACTCACAGTATACATACCTTATATTTCTTTGTCAGTTGCGTTCTAATATCACTTCCTGTTTTTCCATCAATAATTACAGGCCGGGTTTCAGCCTGTGCAATGGGAAAAAAAGGATGAAGTCAGGCTTCACATTAGCGAGCCGCAATTCAGCATCCGCCAGGCAGGCAGTGGACAGGGTGTCTTCTGGTCACCAACATTGATAGACGGAGCGTCAGATGGAATGGAGGAGTCCCGCTAATAAGAGGAATGGTTGTATGCATGCAACTTACCAAATTCAACAGGACAACTACAACAACATACAGATACAGTATCCATTCTTTTCTAATTATCTTTTAAGTAATGTTATTGCTGTGAACTTCTATGAGTGTGACTCTACATTTCTTTGATCTCTGCTTCTAAATTCATCCCTATAGCCATTGTATAGGTTTAACTTCTGCTATTTTTTAAACCTAATTTAATGTAAGAAGTGTTTCTCTGAGTGCAGACGTAGGCAAGTGAAAACGCATGATTATTACTGCAGCCCTGTACTGTCGCATTCTTTCATTCACGGTTGTCGAAAGTACTACTTACTTTTCAGTAACCATGCATGCAGTAGTGCATGCACTTCCTTTATGTCACTTAAAAGATTTATGGATAGCTTTGTACTCAAAGATTTGTTTATCTTCAATTATTGTTTGTCCATGCTCTGCTTTTTTTTCTCCTCTCAACAAAACTTTCCCAAAAAACCCCATTCCCATCCATTTTCCAAACCCTAACCCTCTTCCCCCGGGCTTTGTGGTTTTGATTGATGTGTGACTAAATGACAGCAATAATTCCACACACTTGCTGGGGAGGATAAGGTTATAGCAACAGGCTGGTGAAGGAATCCGAGGATATATTCTTACTCAGCTTGACACAGAGTCACTATTGGCAAATGAAAGCAGATTTTCATGTGCGCCATCAATTTGATTGGTCATCAAGAACATCCTCCTCCTAGATGTGGCAAATTATTACGCTGCTGTGTCCTTCACCTTCAGTACTATTTCTTGTAGTAGTAGCCAATGTCAAAGAAATTCAACGCAAGTACTAGTTATACTTTCGATACTTTACCATTTGTTAGGCTACACTGTTGCACTGTTCTAGTTTACTGTCACCTGCTATATTCTCTATCGTACTGTTCTAATGCTATGGTAAGGACAAACAAGGTTTCATTTTCTTTTTTTTCAGATGCTGCAACTGCCACTGTGTAACACCACTAGTACCACCGCAATGATGACATTTCATCCGCCCAGAATTGCAAACCTGAATCGCCATTTCCCGAGAAGCCAGCCCTGTGCCTAGCCCTATTTCCAAACACAAATTACAGGTAAGATAAGCGTTTGGGGGGAGGTAGTATAAAGGAGTATTAGGAGAGAAGAGAAACTGACGGTGGTCATAGTAAAGTCCTAGGACTATTGAATTCACTTACTCTGTGAGAGGCACTTAGTTTTGAAAAAATGTGGGCAATTACTTACACAACTTGAATCAAGATGCCACTTAAGTTTCAGGAAAACAAACTTACTGTTAAACCCCCCACCCACCAGCCTCAAAAGCAGTAAAGAAAACATGTCTGCTAAGATAAAGTTTAAAGTATATTTATATCCCTAACATAAATAATCTCCCGCAAGACCCAACCCACCGCCACTCCCTAATCCCAACGAATGTCCGTGAAAAGTCCAAAAAACCCAACTCTCAATTTCCACCCCAGAAGTCTTTAGAAAAGGGGCAAGGGACAGTCTCCTCCTACTGCTGGCTGCTGTTGACTTTTCGGGCCAGGTCAGCATGCTCCTTGCGGAGGGTCCTGAGCAGGGTTTTGGTGTTGAGCAGCTCCTGCTCGAGGTAGGACACCCTGAGTGAAAGGCGGTGCAACCTTTTTTTGGTACTGCTGTGGGGGGCAGCTGATTTTTTTGCTGCTCAGCGGTGGCGGGTGGCTGCGGTACCCCGGCTCCGTACTGCTGGAGACCTGCTGCACAGACTGGCTGACCAAGGGAGCGTGGAGGAGGATGCAGGTGTCGCCGTGGATGTTGTCGACGTACTCTGCGTGTCCTCCTCCTCCTGGGCCACCAGCCACCGATATTCGGCGACAGTCACCTCCAGCCACCGTTGCTGGGCCCTTTTAGCCAGCTCCTTCCGTGTTGGTTTGGAAGGAGCATCTATATGAAGAAAGGAAGACATAGTCTGTAACCAATGATTCAAAATGATTCAGCAGAAAGTTGTGTCACAGTAGAACTAGCAACTTGCAAGCGCAGTACATAACTATTGTGGACAGTATCTATCTAACCTCCCACTTCTTCATCCTTGCTCTAACTCATTAGTGGGAGTTTAAGGAATCAATTCTACGAGCACTCTGGACTCACTCCATTAGAGTCGACTATGACAGTACAACCGTCTTATTCTTTTTCTTCTCTCTTGTTTAGCAAAATTGGTACGTTAACTTCTGCAAGCCGGCATAATGCCAGCGCAGTCAACTTGCACCCGAGAAAAACAGATTCCCGCCATGATGAGTGAGACAGACTTGCGTTACTGTACCAGTCCAGTACATGCAGGTGGTGATGCTCTTACTTTTCTATTACGGGTGGCACTGAGAATACTCTGTTACAAGGGCTACTGTTTAATTAATTTAACTTTCACCCTACAGTGCCAATGAATACTAGAAAAGGAAAATGAAGATAAATAATCTGATTATCTATCACAGCACATGATATGTATTTGCTTACATATGGGATGACCTTAGGTGCTTTGCTTTTTATTGAGTGAACAGCGATACATCCACACATGAATGACTGAGTTCTACTAAACTTATTAACAGAGGTAGTGAGTGGTCATCGTAATAGCCGGATATAGGCTGTGCTTGCAATACAAACTACTGCTACTATTCATGGTAGTATTCAGACAAAATTAATTTAAAACTTCTTTTCCTTGCCTTCCCTCCACTGGGACGGACATGCGGGTGCGGTGTTACATGCTCTTCAAAGTAACACTTAGTTCATCCAGTAACCGACTACTCTATCTAGATACACATATGCTATCTAAGAGTCAGATAATACCATGATCCAGGCATCCATCCATTCAAACTATATGTCAATCATTCTTCTTCATGTCTCTCATCTGGACAAACCTTACGTTTTCTCATGGGAAAACAACCTTTTCACTTTATTTGGGAAACCGCAAGCCATACATCCGTGCTTGACTTGCATTTAAATTTCAATCAAAGGATATATTGCGCACACATACAGTTTCTGTTTCACTCACCAGGCTGTTCTCCTTCCACCCACCCTTGCTTCATCCTTCACCCAGCCATGCATCATATTCCTACGCAGCCACCTCGGGCACCTATCAAACACGTATCATTCTTCTTTGTCAGTCATCATTACTTTTAACTTGCTCGCCCTTCCACACTTACTTTCACTCTTCTTTCGCTTTTCGTTCATCCCATCCATCAAGTTCATCTCAGATCTGATTTGGATTCTCGGAAAAAAATTCACCGCTGAGTTGAAGTAAATTTAGAGGAGGCTACTTTGTTCTAAATTTGAAAGTCTGCTTAACAGTATAGTCCAATCCAATCCAACATTTCTTTATTTCGGCCATTTAAGACCATAAAAGATACAGTAAAAACATTTAAAACACAAGGAAGCATAAAATATAAAAACAGTACAGGAAAGCAAGGGACTAATTGGAACATTTCATAAAAGACTCTGGAATTAAAACCCAATTAGCTACAGTTCAGTGCAGTTCATTCTATATTTGGGAGTTAGAAGTTACCCTTTCAATATTTTCCCCTTATCTGCCACATGGCCATTAGGTACTTGGCTACGGCAAAGACGATAAAGTGCAAGGTGCTTGTCTTCAGAATTCTGTACGATTGTAAATAGTTTCTGAAGCCCAGATTCCTACATAATGACACTAGCCAGTACTTTCTCGGTCTGCTGTAGGCAGGGCAAAAGAACAGCACATGTAGATCATCCTCCACGTTCATGCTGCACACAGGGCAAATTTTGTCGTCCTGCGTTGTCCATTTGCTTGTAAAAGATTTGAGGAGCAATGTACCAAACCTCCACTGGATAAAAAGTTTCCTTGCGGTGATAGAGAATATGATATCCATATATCCTTCAAAGCAGAAAGAACTTTTAGTGTCCAGGAATTGTTTGGTGAGGGAGCCAATTTTCGGGGCACACACCAGCGAAATTAGGCACTTGTCTTTAAAAGTCTTGGAGAGCCTTTTGCGGGACAGCCCTTAACAGCCTCCTTCAGGGTTATCCCACAGATCAGCCAGTCCCAGTCGATAGAATTCCCGTTTCACGTATGCCACCCATGGAATTCTGTCGCAGGTGTTAAGACTCAGGAAGTGCTTCAGATCTTGCCTGTAGTGGGAGAGTTCGCTAGTGGACCACAGCCTGTGCCAAAACCTCAGCGGCTTTAGAGCCAATTCATCTCCTATCGAAGAGAGCCCCAAATCAAGTCTCAGTGTTAGCAAGGGTGTGCCTTGTGGTAGAGCCAGCAAACGTCTAAGGAAGTTGTTTTCCACCTTGACAAGTTCTGTCCCAGCATTGTGACCCCACAACTCACCACCATAGGTTAAAGCTGCTCTGGCTTGGGTTTTGTACATCTCCAGGGCTGGACTAACTGGTTTGAAGGTTGATGAGTTCGAAACCTTCAGAATTGCCCCCACCATTTGGGATAACTTTAGACGGTATCTTGCTATCTGTGGACCCTAAGATAGATTTTCGTGTAAAGTTACCCCCAAGTACTGAAATGTTCTAACCCTTTCCAGCCTATCAGATCCCAAAGTTGGATTAGGCCTGGTGGTTGCCGAGGGATTGAATACCATGAATTGTTTTTTTCTGCGTTGATTTCAAGGCCGGGCGCCCTGCAGAAATCCCCAAACCCATCTAGTATCCGTTGAATTCCCATCGGGGATTTGGAAAGCAGGAGTGTATCATCGGCAAACATGATTGCCGGAACCCTTCTGCCTGCCAACCTGGGGGCATCGTTATTCCTGACGTTATCAAGGTAGGATATTACCCCATTTACAAAGAGGCAAAACAGGGTCGGTGCGAGGACACAGCCCTGTCTTACCCCCCTATGGACAGGAAATCTAGATGACAACGCCCCCTCCCTCCCATTCCTAACCTGGGCAAAATTTCCATCATGGAGCCTGATTATTGCCTGTAGAAGCTGTGGGGGAACACCTAACTCCCTGAGCACCGCCCATAGTTTTGTGCGTGGTACCAGGTCAAATGCAGACCTCAGATCCATGAACACCATGATCCCCACCGTTTTCCAGTAGAGAAAAACAAGGCGTAAAATCTGGTATGGTGAACGTGTTTTTCCTGAAGCCCACCTGGAGCGGACTAAGGATCGCATTGTCCTCCATCCAGTTCAGGAGTTGGTCTAGCAGGAGACGGGCGAAGAGTTTCTGAGGTGCTTCTATAAGGCTAATCAGCCTGTAGTTGGCTGGGAGCAGAGGAGAGCCCTTTTTGAAGATCAGTACTATCTCTGCCCCCAGCCAAGTACAGGGGATTTCCATCCCGCTTAGAATGGAGTTAAAAATAATGTGCAGATAAGGACCCCAGATCTCTGGTTGATGTTTAAACAAATCTCCAGAGAGTTTATCAAGGCCTGGAGCCTTACCCGACGCTAGTCTCCCTATAGCATTTAATAACTCATCCAATGTCAGCTCTAATTTTTCATTAGGCTCAGGGAGGCTGTCAGGAACTGGCTCTGTGGGAATTACAGAAGTGTCTTGATACAATTTGCTGAAATGGGATTCCCACATTGAAGCAGCAATGTTTGGCTCCACAGCCGATTTAGGTTCCACCGCACCTGTGTGGACTAGTGACCAGAATTTTCTTGAATCCTTGGTTTCTAGTGCCAGTGATAGGTCATGCCACCTATCCCAATCCCAATCGAACTTCGCTTGGGTGATGGCTTCCCTGTATTTCCGTCTCATCTCTGATAGATTATTTTTATTGGTACCGGACTTGACCATAAGGATCAACTCTGTTTTTATCTTTTTGCACGTGGAATTATACCAGGCAGAGGTAGGTGTCCTCTTCTTCCTGCTAGCGGTTTCGGGATAGAAAACCTCTCCTAGACTTCCCACTAGGTCTGCATGAATTTGACCCAGTTTCTCGTTAAAATCAGTAGCTTTGGGTTTATTAATCAGTTCTTCCATTTCAACTAATTTAGGGAGTGCCAAATCATAGATTTTTGTAATGCACTCTGTCAAACTGACTATTTTTCCCCATCTCACCCTTCGTCTGTTATTTGATAGAGTTAGGGACCCTGTGTCCTGCCTTGGTTCATTGGGTAGCGTGCCTTCTTGTGGCCATGAGTGTACCATATCCAAGCAGAGAGCATTATGATCGCTATCTGCTTTTTCAATCACCCTGAAATCCAAGACCTTGGGCCACATGCTTGTGACAACAAAAATGTAGTCCAAACGAGATTCCTGGTCCTTCCTATTGAATGTGCACACTGAAGGGGCATCAGATGGTGTATAGTAACTTAACTGTTGAACATATATACTACACCCGTGCAGAGAGCACACACTGAAGTCTGCAATCTCAATAAGTAAGGAATATAAGAGCTTACCACTGCCCGCCACTACCGTGGCAACCCGCACATCAGTTTCCTCCGGCACTTGCACAGCCTCCTCCCCAGAAGTGTCCTCCTCCACCTCCGCGCTGGGCCCAGCACCAGATGTTCCACCTAGAAAGTACCACTCACTAGTATTTTGTCTAGGAATGAAGAAATGTGAATACAGAAACCAATCTAATAATTTGTGACTGTCTACTCTAAAGTAAAAATGTCCCTTTTTCCAGGGAAGGGTGTTGTCTTGCTGCACTTTTTGGCACAACTGATGAATGCTTGCTTTTTAACACACACCATTTCTCTCATAACAGACAGAAGCTTCACTTCTAAGAACAAGAGCAAGATCAGATCATCATCACTAGAACGGAGTGACCAACGATTCAGCACCAAAAAGAAAAATTAAAGTTCAAACCAGGTGAGGGCTCGGCTCGCCCACAATAAATGTGTGAAAGAAATCACTAAGCACTTTTCCATTTTTAATCAACCTTTTATGTTTTATGACAAGCTTGATTTTAATAAATGTTTTTACTTTTAATAAAGCTTTAAAACTTAAATAGACTCTGTGGTTTTTCGTCAAGAGTGACTGAGCAAAAGGTTTTGCAATTTGCAAGCATGAGTCCGTGCCTCTGACACTTCTGGACTCTGACTCCGTACTCTTGTCCTGCGTTGGATAATCATCATTGGGTGTCAATCATCGATGAATTCGGGAGCTAAATGACTCTGCCACACTATCTAGTCAGTAAGGAGATTGGGGGTTCTTCAAAGTCTGTTATCACTGAGATATGTGGAATGTCTACCTGTGCCTATTATAAATGATAAGCAATGCACTATTTAGTGTCCATAGTTCTGTTTGTGCAGATTTGTCCCTGCAACAGTAGTAGTATTGGTTGTCCTCCTATCCAAACCAAAAGTAAAGTAGTATCTTATTCTTTCTTGGTGGTCATTCACATTTTATTGTTGGGAATTGTCAAAGCATAAACATTTAGAAGACTTGAAAAGACATTATGGACAATCCCAGAGGACTGCACTCAGTGCATAGAGCTATTGCTGATTAGAATGGGAGTTTCGTTTAACACCTTTTGCCAAATGTGCAATCTTAGTTAGCTACACAGACAGACTAATAAGAATAATCTAGTAATACCACAGGAAGTCATAGTAGAGGCAGGATAAGAATTTAGATACAGTCTACAAGAAGATCAAAGACGATTTAGAAAATTTTTTTTGAGGAACGCTAGGAAAAAACAGGTACTCTATATTAAAATTAAAACTTACCAGGGCCAGCAAAGGAGCCCTCGCCTGACTGATCCTGGCCTTGTACAGCAGCAGCAGCCACCTCCTCTGTCCTCTTGTCCCTGAGGGGAGCTGATGTAGAACATGAAAGAAAGAAAGAAAGACCCGAAAACATGGATGATTGTTGTCAACCAAATGAAACATTTCAAAAGAACAATAACAAAATATTTTGGCAAAATAGCAAATAGACAACTATTCCGCGGGATATATGGACCTATCTCTTGTGGTCTACTACGATATTAGTATTGCTTGATTTTCGGACCGTCGACTTGGAAAGTTATGTAACTCACTAAACAAACTACTGAAAAGGTTTGCCTAGGACTGGCAGGCAGCAGTCCGAAGCGCGCGAAGTGACAGACAAACTCCATCGTGATTGCAGATCAGTGACAACACTAAAAAGTTTCCTACTACATTAACCAGTCATTAAAATACTCATACTATCAATTCACCACCACTATTTCTTCTTATTGCTAGGTGTACAAAGGAAGGACTGGACTTGAGCATATGGGAGATACATCACGTTGTAAAGCCCTGCACCATCAGGGGGCGTTCCGACGCAAGGGCGGGCATTCCTGCGCAGGAACGCATCCTAAAAGTGGCTGAGGGAAATCTACAAGATTTAAATCAGTCACTTTTAGGACAATGATGTGTCACTCAAACCCTGCGCCTGCTTGAAGCAGACGTACAGCTTGACTCAGCATTGGGGAGATAGGGCACCCCAGAGCATTGCTGGAGCTGCGCCATCGTTGCGACGCAACTCCAGCAATGCGCCGCCTTTACGGCACAGATGCGTAATGCTTCAGTGATGTTTTGGGCCCATGGTGCGCCGCATTGTTAATACGGCGCACCAGGGGTGGTGGTGGTGTGGCGCACAATTACTGGCGCATCCCTGCTACTTTGCAGGGATGCGCCGGTAATTGCAAATCTGCCCCTTAGTGTCTAGCATTATGCAGTTCTGTAAACTACACTAATACATAATTTCTCATGCCAATGAAATGAACACAAAATCGAAAACAAATAAGCATAGTAGCAACGCTACTGTGAAGGAGAGCAGTGCACCTGAAATGCAAAGAAGATTTTGAAATATAATTTACCTACAATGTAATCGGCAGCATTATTGCTCTTGGTAAAAAACAAAAATTTGCAATATAATAATAACACACAGAGCTGGAGAAAACAGAGTAGTGATGAAATAGCTACTACTACTACTCACCAAGCCCGGGGATCTCGATGCCGAGCAGGTCAAGCAAGTCGCGTTCCGGGCCCAGGAGATCCGTCCAACGGTGGGTGGCCTGGTTGTAGGTGCGCCGGACCCGAGACTGAGAATACATGGCCCAGCACGCCTTCTCCCACCGCTTCCGGCGCTCCCGGAGCCCGTACCCGCTTGCGATCTTGCCGCCTGCCACGATGGTCCTGGGGAGGCGGCGCTGCACATAGAACACTAGTGCGGCCACATCCTCCGCGCTAAAGATCCCGTGGCATCACTAGCTCCCCCCTCAAACGCTCGCACAGGGTGCGGGACCCTTCCCCTTCTCGGGCTGCATCCTGGCTCCCTTTACCATGGTCTGGGCTGAAAGGAAGGTAATTAATAAATAAGACATAGAATATGGAAGAAGAAAAGAAAAGAGTTTAAAAAAGTAGTTTAAAATTAACCAAAAGTAGCAGAAAAGACAAAAATATAGAGCTAGAATAATAGAGGGATAGATATTAAGTAAAATAGATAAAAAAAGTTCAAACAAGCAAAGAATGGCAGATATTCAGAGAGGATACAGAAAGCATGCCCAGAACCACAGCAATACATGAAAAACAAGATGGCAGCGCCCGTTCAGGACCGCGTGGGTAAGTTCGTGCAAGATTTCTCCCGCCATCACACGCGAACTTGTACTTGCGAGCCGCACGCTTTGCGAGATTACACATAGCGCCCGGAAACGGAAATACATCACGCAAACAAGATGGCCGCCTCGTTGCGCTACTAGCGGCTTGCGAAAACGCAAAAAAACACACAAACAAACACGCTGAAAATAAAATCGCATATTCGCACTAATTCTTGGCCTCCGAATTCGATCTCGCGCAAATTCGCGCCCCACGAATCCCGCAAAATTGCAGAAAAATGATTTTTGCAAAACTGAAAGCACTCAGCAGGTGCAAAATTTCAAGCTCATCATTAGTAACCATTCCCTGTAGTGCTTCCTGAGGGCCCCCTCCAGAGTTCAGTTACCTACTTGCAACTATTCTATGACCCTGCTCTGACCCTCACAGCAGGCTCAGAGAATAGCTACAAGTATGCCACAAAGGTCCTGTTAAAAAAAATTACACTGCAACAGAAAGCAAATATAGATAAGGAAGCAGGTGCCAGACTGGAAGTTCAAATTCAGTGACACATTAATCAGCCCCTAATTCAGTCATGTCAGTTGAGGCAGGGCAGGTGTGCTAACGAATTTTGCAAAACTGAAAGCACTTAGCAGGTGCAAAAGTTCAAGCTCATCATTAATCAGGAAGTACTTACAGCTAAGGAAGCAGGTGCCAGCTCAAACTCAGTGACACATTAATCAGCCCCAAATTAATTCATGTCAGTTGAGGCAGGGCAGGTGTGCTTTCCTCCCATAATCTACAGTGATGAACCAGAGGGTGGCAGTGATGTACCAGAGGGTGGCATGGGTGAGACAGAGGGTGGCAGTGGTGAAACAGAGGGTACTGTGATGAACCAGATGTAGAAACAACATAGTCGTGACCGTTGCGACCCGACAAGTAAGTTCGCGTTTGCCAACTGGTACAAAACCCTCGCAAACTGGCAGAAAACCTTTCGAACACAAAAAAAAGAAAAAATCTGCAAATTTGCGAAAGTACACTGATTTTTCGGATTGCGAATTTGTGAATACGCAAATTCGCGAATAGCAAATTCGCAAAATTCGCCCATGCTTTACAGTTAGCAGGTAACAGGATTGCCACCATCCATTAGCTAAATAGATTGATGAAGAGGACAATGTGATCTCAGACATACATTTTTCAAGCACTTGTACCTCTCTAATACCAGTTTGCTCACTTACAGACTCTGTCTTTTTTTTTGCACATTCTGAGCAGCACATTTGTTCAAATCCTGCTCCAGTATCTCATTTCAGCCTAAAGATATAATGATGTGCACATATTTACATTTTTTCTTCACAAATTTGCCCAGGAATTTGTTGCATTTCTCAAAATGACAAATATAAATCACAGAAAACTAATGAAGGAAATGGTTCCCATAGTGTCTGGAATTGGCAGAACCAAATATATAGCACAACATATAGCAGAACACATGTAATTTGGTTCCAGGCATTATGTCCCTGTTGCTCTGAACAGGAGGCCAGCAAACTAGCCCTTCGATTAACTCAAGTAGTCCTGGGTTAAGGTTAAGATGCAGGGCTCATCATTAGGGCTGGCCTCTGAGTGTTCAAGGCGGTAAACAGTCAAAATATCGAATTTTTAATTTCGACTTACACTAATATCGAGTTGCTAATATCGATGGGACAGAATATCGATGTCCAGAATATCGATAGCCAGAATATCGACCCTAAGGTGAGTAATATCGAAATTACTTATATCGATAGCATATATATTGATGTAAGTAATTTCGATTTACTAATATGTGTTAGAAATTTTAGTTAAGTATTTAAATTAATTGTTATAATATGTGTTTAATATGTTTTTATAAATAATAAATATATAAAAGTAAATATTATGTTTTACTACCAGAGCGGGTTGTGGGTTTTTAGGGGAATAGGGTGGGAAGTAATTTATTTGTAATTAAATAATTATTTTTTTAATGATTAATTTATTTTGCAATTAATTATTAATTGGCAATGAATTATTTTAATTCATTAATTGATTAATTAATGGATCATTTATGTATATTTTTAAGTAAATCATATGTTTTACTACTGGAGCGGGTTGTGGGTTTATAGGGGAATAGGGTGGGTAGTAATTTATTTGTAATTAAATAATTATTTTTTAATGATTAATTTATTTTGCAATTAAATATTAATTGGCAATGAATTATTTTAATTGATTAATAGATTAATTAATTGATGATTTATGTATATTTTTAAGTAAATTATATGTTTTACTACTGGAGCGGGTTGTGGGTTTATAGGGGAATAGGGTGGGAAGTAATTTAATTGTAATATTAATTAATTTTGGGTAAAGGGGTATTTTTAGGGTTCAGGGTCAGTTTTCAGTTTTTGGGTAAAGGGGTATTTTTAGGGTTCAGGGTCAGTTTTCAGTTTTTGGGTAAAGGGGTATTTTTAGGGTTCAGGGTCAGTTTTCAGTTTTTGGGTAAATGGGTATTTTTTGGGTTCAGGGTCAGTTTTCAGTTTTTGGGTAAAGGGGTATTTTTAGGGTTCAGGGTAAGTTTTTAGTTTTTGGGTAAAGGGGTATTTTTAGGGTTCAGGGTCAGTTTTCAGTTTTTGGGTAAAGGGGTATTTTTAGGGTTCAGGGTCCGTTTTTAGTTTTTGGGTAAAGGGGTATTTTTAGGGTTCAGGGTCAGTTTTCAGTTTTTGGGTAAAGGGGTATTTTTAGGGTCTAGGGTCAGTTTTCAGTTTTTGGGTAAAGAGGTATTTTTAGGGTTCAGGGTCAGTTTTCAGTTTTTGGGTAAAGGGGTATTTTTTGGGTTCAGGGTCAGTTTTCAGTTCTTGGGTAAAGGGGTATTTTTTGGGTTCAGGGTCAGTTTTCAGTTTTTGGGTAAAGGGGTATTTTTAGGGTTCAGGGTCAGTTTTAGGTTTTTGGGTAAAGGGGTATTTTTAGGGTTCAGGGTCAGTTTTCCCTACTGTTGCACCCACTGGAGTGGGAATAGTAATTATTGTTAAGTAAGTATATATTATATATGATTTTTAATTTATTTTTTTATTAAATATGTATTATTATTATTTTTTACCATTATTACATATATTTAAATATGTTTAAGTAATTAATAAGTATTATTTACAGTATTTTTTATGTTATTTTAAATTAAAAAAAATCAATATATTTGACAACGATATTTTTAACATCGATATTATTTTTTCGATATTTTGGTACTTACCATATTGTACATAGGGCGTCGATATTTTTGCTATCGATATAATTACGCCGATATTTGTGTAGGTCGAAATTCTGTCTGTCGAAATTCTGTCATAGATCCGTTCAAGGCAGACTCCAGGTCGCTAAGCAGTCCATCTATGTACAGCAAGGTAGTCCTGCAGAAGTCACAGCAGTAGGCAGTTGTCTAAGAGTCCTTTTGCAGGTACAGGAGTGAACTGAAGAGTGGGTCTGAAGGGACTATTTTTACACCCTGGTGCCCTCCCTCTGAAAGATGGGGGAGCTTCTAGAAAGGGCCGTTGAAGTGCATGGAATTTCCTGAGTACCCTGTCCTGGCTCCAAGCTGACTGAAGTGGCAATATCAATATGATAGGTCCTTTGTGACAGCAGAGCACAGCCTATTCAGTTACAAGTGAGGCTGGGCTCATCTCTGCCCCTCCTTCCCGCCAGCAGATTGCCCATTCAGGTACACCTAATCTCCGTATTGTTTGACTGTCTGGGAGGAATACACAACGTCTAACTGTCAGTTGCTCCCAGTCATGTGACCCAAGACAGACTGCAGGCACAAAAGGTCAAAGGGAAGGAAAATCCCAACTTTCTAAAAGTGGCCTTTTCAAAATTGTTATTAAAAATCCAACTTTAGTATTAAAGAGATTTTTTAATTACAATGTCATATATACTAAACATGAACTTGCTATCCGGTCCCAATAAAAAATTAGTTCTTGTTAATTGTAACACATGTAATGAACGTGGAGGATGGGCTGGCCTGTTTTAATACAGCAGTCATGTCAGCCACAGACCAACTTGCTCCCCTGAAAGTTTCATCTAATAAGGCCAGACGTCTTCAGATGGCCTGGTTTACACCAGAGCTTCACAACAAAAAACAACAATGTAAATATTTGGAGAGGCGCTGGCGTCTCACAATGGGAATGACGAAGAGAGATTTAAAGTCTCTCACTCCCAGTACCACAAGAATATTAAAACAGCACAAAGAGTCTTTATTGCCCACAATTAAATCAGTACAAAAGGGGGTGGTGATGGTCTGAGCATCTGAACCAATCAAACCCTGACACCCAGTCAACAGATCTGGGTTTAATCCATCACCGTTCTTTAGCCCACTCTGCCACCCCAGTTCTAACATGGCCATATGCAAATCAGTCTGACCCTGTGCCTCATTGGGAACAGTCCAGCCCGAACTGCCAAGCCATGCCTTCCCTGGACCAGAAACAAGCTTCCTAGGACAGGTGTCTGGCAATACAGCCGTCTTCAGCCAGGCTTGCTTGAATCCAGTGGCAAAGTGAGCAAGGGACTCACCTCTGAGCATACCCTGCCAATTTACGGCAAACAAAGCGGTACAAAAGGGGGTGGGGATGGACGGAGCATCTAAACCAATCAAACTCTCACACCCAGTCAACAGATCTAGGTTTAATCCATCACCGTTCTTTAGCCCACTCTGCCACCCCAGTTCAGACATGGTCATATGCAAATCAGTCTGACCCTGTGCCTCATGGGAACAGTCCACCCCGAACTGCCAAGCCATGCCTTCCCTGGACCATAAACAAGCTTCCTAGGACCGGTTTCTGGCATTACATCCGTCTTCAGCCAGGCTTGCTTGAATCCAGAGCCAAAGTGAGCAAGGGACTCATGTCTGAGTATACCCTGTCAACTTATGGCAAACAAAGTGGTACAAAAGGGGATGGTGATGGACGGAGCATCTGAACCAATCAAACACTCACACCCAGTCAACAGATGGCCATGTCTGAACTGGGGTGGCAGAGTGGGCTAAAGAACGGTGATGGATTAAACCCAGATGTGTTGACTGGGTCTGAGTGTTTGCTTGGTTCAGATGCTCCATCCATCACCACCCCCTTTTGTAACAATTAAACCAGGTCCTAAAGCTTTATTTCAGATTCTTAAGTCTTTCGTTAATCTGAAAGCTTGCAACCTTGAGGTGCCCCATCGCAAGCTCTCTGCGATGCAATAGCGCAACATTTTATGCAGAAAATTTCACTTAGTTATAATAAGATTGCATCAGCTGATAGCCTTCAGCTGGCTGTGATGAATCATAAGACCCCTGCCTGTTTTAAGAGGCAGCAGTTGATGAGCTTCTCCCCCTGACTAAAATGTAATGTAAATATAAATTGATACTTGTATAGCGCACTACTCACCCGCAAGGGTCTCAAGGCGCTTATACGAATACCGCTGTGGAACCCATCCTGGCTTTCCCTGTGAGGCGTCCACTCCTGGGCACCCCCAAGGTGGAGGCCATGCATCCTTAGCGTTGTGGGGGCCGTTGTGGAGATTAAGCAAGCTATTCCCCAGAGTTGCAGAGTGGGACTCCATTATTGGACTAGGCACCAAGGCGAGAATTATCAGGTCCGTGGAATTTTGCGCCCAAGATCCGCCGAGGCGGGGAATTGAACCGTGGTCCCGGGCTAGACTTCTGCATCAGGGTCTGCCACTCCAACCATTGAGCCACACTAGGGAGGATGTTTAAGCTCTACTCTGCACAGTGAAGTCAGGCTCTCCCCTTGACATCATTCCTGACAAAATTTCCTCTGCACTTTCAAAACAACTCTCTGTACCCATCTGTTGCCTTCTCAACCTCTCCCTAAGAGAGGGACACCTCCTGCAGGAATGGAAGACGGCACAGGTCATACCCATTCGTAAAAACACAAAAGTTCCGATGGGAGACCTTTCCAATCTACGAACCATTTCATTACTGCCCCTGATGAGTAATCCCCTGGAAAAGTCTACTTATAAACAGCTGTCAGATTATGTTGATTCCTCAGGTAGCCTTGACACATAGCAATCAGGTTTTAGGCCTAAGTACAGCACGGAGACAGCCCTGGTGGCTGTGACAGATAACATCAGGATTGCCTTAGATAAGGGTCAACCCACTCTTCTCATGCTGTTAGACCTCTCGGCCATGTTTGACACGGTTGATCACCAGATTCTGTTTAGGAGGTTGGAGGAAATTGGGATTTGTGGTTTAGCCCTGCCGTGGTTGACAAGCTTTCACACTAATCGATCCCAGACAGTCGACCCTTTCGATCTAGAACCACAGAGCTGACCAAGGGAGTGCCAGAGGGCTCATGTCTGGGTCCCACCTTGTTTAACATGTTGTTGCTCATTTGGCTGATCTCCTGAGGCCCTCCGGGTTTACGCCTATCTCATATGCTGATGGTACGCATCTTATCACCTCTTTCAAAAAATCTACCCTCTCAGCCCAGGCTACGACCGAGATCATGCTTTTTGGTGAGGCCTTACTGTTATGATCACCAAACTGGTGTCCACCACATCTTGGTTCTCCCCCTGCACCTAAGACAGTTGTAAATAATCTTGGTGTCCACCTATATCATGCGCTAACCATTAAGGAACATGCGGCCCACACTGTCTGCTCCTGTTTCCATGTATTGAGTCTGCTGAGACGTGTCTTTCCTTTTCTTCCAGACTCCTCAAGGAAAACCCTCATCCAGACACTAGTACGAAGCAGACTAGATTACTGCAATGCTCTGCTGGTATCAGCTAATGCGTCTTCTCTAGATCAGTTGCAGGTAGTCCAGAACACAGCGGAATGTCTGGTCTTAAACGTACCTTCTAGAACCGCCTCTGCCCCGTTGCTTCAACAGCTCCACTGGCTACCACTGCGCAAGTGTATCAAGTTTAAAATGTGCTGCACCATCCATAAAGCTATGCAATGGCCCGGCTTAACTTGCTGAAAAATTCATTAATTATTCCCCTGTTAGGGATCTACACTTAGGAACTACATTTCTTCAGTAGTTCCCCGGGTCAAGAAGTCTAGGTTGGGGGGAAAAGCCTTTTCGTATCTTGCACCTCAGCACTGGAATGAGCTTCCTATTACATTTAGACAATGTCCAGATCATCTTCAATTTAGAAGACTCCTTAAAACAGCCCTGTTCTAATTTTTTATGTCTCAGCTTTCTCCTGCATGTTCCGCAGTGCAGAGATGCCCCTTTGGGGTTGATTCAGGTGCGATAGAAACCTATAAATACATAAATAAATAAATAAATAAATAAATAAATAAATAAATAAGACAACTCAGTGTTAAGGGACAAATAGGCCTCACAGTAGTGAAACACATTTTCACTACCAGGACATATGAAACTTAAAAGTACATGTCCAACCTTTGAATTACAAAGCACACTATTTATGGGCTACCTAGGGCCTACTTTAGGGTGACTTACAAGGACAGTTTAAGAAGTGGCTAGGAATTTATTTTGCCATTTAGAATTGATAAATTAAAACTGCCCTCAGGCTGCAAATGGCAGTCCTGGTACAGGTTTTAAGATGCTATCTAGTTGGGTGCCAGAATAAAGGCTGACGGTCCACAGGTAGGATTTAATTTACAGGCCCAAAATATATGGTATAGCAATCTATAAGGGACTAAGTAAATTAAATGTGCTAATCAAGTGTAAGTCAATCAAACCATGTTTAGGGAAGTGAGCACAAGCACTTTAGCGCTAGTTAGTAATGGTAAAGTGCACAGAGTTCTAAAGCCAGCAAACACAAATTCAGCAAAAAGTGGAGGGAAAATGGCAAAAGGTTTGGAGGGGATCCAGCAGAGTAGAGCAAGTCCAACAGAAAGTTTCCCAAGGACCCAGATGAACCTGAGCCCATATACCTTACCTGCACCATTATCTAAAATATCACATGGTTACAAGCTTCATTCACTTTACACAATCTCATTCTTGGAACATTCTTCTTCTAAGCAATCATTCCACACACGCTTGTAGGGTACTATTTTACCCATTTGCTGTGATCTATTACATTTTCCTAGGCTTTCAGATTTTTATTATAACTAGGTTAGGGTCTACAATAACATGTTCTTTGGATTTTGTTCTAGGGTAAGGAGAAATACAAACAATGTCTGTCTTCTTGCTGTGTCACATAATTGCATGTCTGTGTTTTAGAAATTAACTAGAAATGCTTTCATACTTTTTCTTTGGCTAAGAAAAAAATCTAACTATTATATGGCTCTTTTCTGGGGCAAAAACATGAAGTACCTTCTTCTCATAATGCTTCTTCCAGAGTGTAAAGCATTATGAGAGAAAAAACTCTGTGTGCTTCCGTTCCTAAGCAGGGAGCCAGAGCTGTGTTAGGTTTCATGTTAGAGTAAGAAAAAAGCTAAACAGAATATTGGTGCTTGCTGAGGGACAGAAGAGTGTGCACCAGAAAGAAGTCACATAGCATTTGGAATTTTTGTAGAGTGAAGGGAAAAAGTACAAAAAATATCTAGTTTCTTTTTGGGTCTTTTTGTGTCACAGACCCACAACTTCTCCCTGTCAAAATGCTTCTTCTAGGCATTGAATCATTTTGAAATGAAGCAGCTGTGAGAAATTCAATCAGGAAAGAGGAGTTGGAATGGAAGGGTCTGGGAACAGTCCTAATTCCCACACTGCAAGTTCTGATCTCCTGGTTCATTACTTTTGATAATCGGCAAGAGCAGTAGCAGAACTGAGGGTGGAAGAATATTGGCTGTTTCTCATGGACTTACTCACACCTCCCTCCCTCCAAACCTGCAAACAGTGGAAGCAGCAGGTAGCAATGGCTAGGAGGGAGCTGGAGGTTATGATATCTGTCTTTAACCTAGGGTTAGCCCTGTCCACCATGCTTTCCAGTGAAGCATCTTTCTATCTATCTATCTTTCTATCTATCTATCTATCTATCTATCTATCTATCTATCTATCTATCTATCTATCTATCTATCTATCTATCTATCTATCTATCTATCTCTCTCTCTCTCACTCTTCATTCTAAATAAATATGAAACTAGTGATTCTTCCTTTTGAAATTTCTGGACGTGGGAATGCAAAACAACATTTTGTATAAAATGTTCCCTTTGACATGTATTTTCGTAGGCAATATTTTCCACATTTATGACTTTGAAACCGTAAAACTTGTTGTCTTCAGCTTTTTTCTCCTCCTTTTTTTGGAATAGCACAGGTAACATAGTCTTCAATGAAAGACAAAACAGTTTAATCAGAATTGGTTCAAAATTTAGGTGCATCCTTGATCCATATTAGTGTGTGTATATGAGGAGCACCTCTGGCTTGGTACTCCTTTCTCCAAAAGAAATCAATAACTTCTCCAAGAGGTGGATTTTGTTTATTGCAGATAAAAGACATCATAGCTTGAAACCTATGATTAAAATGTCTTCACACATTTACAGGATGCAGGGAACACAGTTCTCCAACTGTCTTCAATTCAATGTTTTTACATCTGAATTTGCATGTCATAGAAATTCAAGTAAATCATCCCATGCGTATTCAGCACAGCTAAGCGTAACAAACCACATAGGAGTTGCTCAGTTTCTCAACATATATTTAAGTTCTTTGTGATGACGATACCAATACCCATTAGTACCACGTTGGCATGCCATCAAATTAATTAACTGAGATTCTAAACAATCGTGTCTTTGTTGAACTTTGCTTAAAAAATCCTTGCAGAAACATGTGTAAGATGAACTCCCGTGTTTAATATGTGGTTCACTGCATATAAAAGTCCAGACAAGTCACCTTCAAACAGAAGATGAAATAAATATGGAATACACTGTCGAAATCTTGGATCTTCAGGGTACAATCTTGTTGAATGATATTCTGCAGCTGGAATCTGTACTGGTCATTCCTCAAATTGTCCGCCTTTTCCCGGGGGGAAAAGCTGTGGAAAACAACAAGCTTCTAAACTTTTTCCCATTCACTCATGGGAGTTTCCTTTTCTTCCTTCATTTGGAAAAATTCAATAGTGTTTCCTGTAACTTCTTTTGAATGTAGAGGATGTATACTGTAATGCTCATATATTACAGTATGATCATATATTTCTTCATGCCTGGAGTTGTCCACTTTTTCTACTTGCCCAGTTGAAATTTCTCCAGAATTTTTTTAATATAATTCTTATTCTTCTACATAAACATTTTTATGATAAATATTGTTTTGTACAAGATATAATGCAGCCTTTTGATGTTTTGTGAAATCTACTAACACTTGCCATATTTTACGACTCTCTGTTGGTACACCCTTAACTAGAATGAATACATGTTCACTTTCCTCTCTCTCTAGTCCAACAATTTCAATATTTGTCTTAAAATCTAAAGGTAAATACACAACTCTACTTTTTAAACCTCTTTGTAAGTCTGTTGGAGGATGCATACCTGTTTTATGCTCCATACGGACTATAGCCTGAAATGGATGCACAGATTGAACAAGAATGGACTCATGAGTATTTAAATCTACCAATTCGGGAGTAATAGCTACCAACTCTAGGTTGTTAAGTACAGCTCTAGCTGGCATTTTGTTCTCTTCTAATTTGTTGTAACAATATTTTAAAATATGTTGATCACAACCCAACTCAAAACGACCTTCCACCAACAAATAAGCACCAAATTCCTCCCACTTATCTTTGTTTTCCTTTTCACTTTTTAAATACACATCAACATTCCGAGTTTGACTTCTATAATGAGTACGTCGAGAACAAATACAAACATAGGAGCTGATTAGGATTGCGGTGATTCCGCATCCTCCGGGCCGGCGGAAGCCACCGCCGGCCCGGAGGATGCGGAATCACCACAGCAGTGCCTCCAAAGACCCCTCGCCAGATTAGGATGGCTGGGGGGTCATCGGTGGATGGGAAAATCTTCCGCCGCTTTTCCGCCGCGGTCTCCTTCCGACCGTGGCGGAAAAGCTCTAATATGGTGGAGGTGTCTATCAGACACCACCAGCCATATTAGGATGGGGCAGGAAACATGCTTTTCCACGGCGGCTTTTCCACCGTGGAAAAGCATGTGGTCTTTTCAGTTTGGGGGCCCGTTGCGGGCCCCCAGGGTGTCAGGGGTTGGGGGATAACCATGGTACCCCCCTGCATTTACATGAACAAAGCGGCAGGCACCGTGCGGTGCCTGCCGCTTTGTGCATGTAAATGCAATACTGGCATTTTTTATCTTGCGGCAGGTGCTGCTTCAAGGTTAAAGATACAGGATGTGACCGCCAGGGTGGCGGTCACATCCTAATTTGCATGGAGGCACCACCGCTGCCCATGCGGACGGTCCCTCTACCTCGGGGGTGGCGGACGGACTCAGGTCTGTCCGCCATTCTAATGACCCCCCTAGTTTGGTTTTTCACAAGAAACTACCTTAAACTTTGTAATTTCTTCTGCAAATTTCTCATTAGTACTGTCTTCCACCTTTTCTTCAACACCTACACTTATCAAACTCTCACTTTCTCTACACTCCTCTTGAGGACCAAAGAAACGAAACTTTAGATCATCAGAAACTTTTTTTATATCCAATACT
Organism: Lissotriton vulgaris; assembly: GCF_964263255.1. Taxonomy (NCBI): domain Eukaryota; kingdom Metazoa; phylum Chordata; class Amphibia; order Caudata; family Salamandridae; genus Lissotriton; species Lissotriton vulgaris. The sequence continues at coordinate 404,047,734 of NC_141700.1, forward strand.
GAACCTTGCAAAATAGCTGTGTTTATTTAACGTAAAGATAATGCAGGACTTTTTACTTAGTACAATCTTCTTACTAACTTCCGCATTTTTGAGTGATGTACTGCTAACATTCTTAACTGATTTTATAGAAAGAAAAGCTAGAGAATGACACTGCAAGTTAGTATATTTTCTCACTTTACAAGGATATAGTCCTTGCATCATCCTAATCTTTTGTTTAAAAATGTTTTCACCATAATCTCATAAGAAATGTTGTAATTTATCAATAGATTCCTGTTGTATACTACAAGTACTACTCAATCCCACTAATACACTGGGGCTTGTGTACGTCTCCCTTGAACTTCTTCTGCTATTACTTCTTCCACATCCCTAGGAACCATTTTTTCAATTGGACAAACGTTTTTAACCTCATAACAACAACAACTGGTATCAACTGCACAAACTAATGTATTTTGTTGAAAATAACTTTCTGCAAACAAAAAAGGTAAAGTACTAGAAGTGTGTTTCTATTCACCCGAAATTTTTTGTAAAAGTTAGTTCTATTAACCAGTCTTTTTCTTTTACTTTTCTGCTTCATAACGTGCATTGTTTTATTCAATGCTTTCATTCTCTTCAATAATAATATAAGCAATCTTCTTTTCAATCAATTCAAAAGCCTTTTCGACTACACTTTCAATCTGTTGTTTTTTTCTTGTAAAATGCTGATTTTCTTTTTATATTTTTTGCAATCATACATACATCCATTCACCTGTCAAATGGGCAAGTTTTGCAATTAAACGATGGTTGTACGCATATTGCATAAGTGTAGATAAATGTTGTGTTGTAGCTAGCTCTGATAATAGGTAGAGGCAGTACCCATTTCTAGAAGTAGAATTAGTAGTAGGATGGCCCCAAAGAGAGCGAGGGTTGTGGGCACTGTCCCTGTTATTCCAGAGATGATCGAATGAATGTAGTCTGCTATCAAAGGAAGAACAGTTTGAAAGCGAATTAGAAGGCTGTAGGAGAGCGTGTTAAAAAAGTGTGCCAGACCTTGAGTGTGACATGTATTGTAAATTGTGTAACAATTCACAAAGTGTAATGGGTGGTTCGAATTTAAGGGAGTGTATTTAACTTGAAGTTTGTGGTATCTGCAGTCAATGAATTTCTTTTGCAGAAGTGAGGGAGACTACTGTTCTGAACAAAAGTGCTTTTCGTTTGGTTTGTTTCTTGAAATCTGTTTTCAAACTAGGAATTTAAGGCCAAGTTGAAGTTTGGGAGTTAGTTTCTGTGGGTGGGAATAGACATTGCCACAGGAAGTTACTCTGTTTGAAACATGAAGGACATGCGGTGTGCCAGCTTACATTCCGTAGGAGTGCATGTTATTGAGAAGCCGACACCTGCTGTTAGAAAGCTGTGTGAATGTTAGTCAGATTTTGGGAGTTGGCGTTCTGTTGCGCAATTGAATTCTTTTTGAACAGATTATCCGAGTGTCCGGGCTTTCTTCAGCGTATGCACGGAGGAGTGTTGGAAAGAAAGATATATATAATGTTCCCCGGTGTGGTTTCTGCTCATTTTCGCAAGAAAGGAGTTCTGTTATGTATTTGCCTGTCAGCCAGAGACATGATACAGAGACCCCCGCCTCATTTGCTGGCCCTACCGCCACTGGCTTTTGCTGCGTCTGTAGCTGTTTGTGGATCCAAGTTATTGGAAGGACAGGGCTCGCCACAGACTTTGGGAAAAGAAAAGCAGTGATGCGGTTATTAACTGCATCTTGGGAGGCGTGTATCTCCATTGCTGCCCCCGCTGAATATTTCACCCGAATTCGAAGGCTGAGGTGGTTCGGGGACCTAGGGAAGTGTTTGGTCTTTTTTACAAGTAGGAAAATCTGGTTTTCTATGTGCACAAACTTTCCTGTCAAACCCACAATACTAACTAAACCCCTGTGCAATACCTACCTGAACTGAAGCTGACGCATTCTGGGTATTGCAGTCCACTGATACAGCGTGAACTGCCTACAGGTGTGCAGACATCCTTGGGGACGGAGTTTGCCCTTGACCTTCAAGAGGGCGGCAGGATCTGAGCTCGTGTTGTGGAAAGCTTCCTGGACTCTTGGGCGCTGATGAAGGCAGACAGAATTGCCGAAATGCAAGAATAAAAGCAGCTTCCCTAATGTTCCCCGTTGTCGTTTCTGCTCATTTTTGCAGGAAAGGAGTTCTATTATATATATATATATATATACATATATATATTACCTACTGGCGATCGCCAGTAGGTATATATAGTTAGGATTTTTTTGAATAGGGATTTCTGAAAATTCTATGACCCCTAGGTTTTCTGAGGGTGGCTGAGGAGGCCCATATATGTAAAAAAAACAACCTTTTTTTTCAAATTTTCTCACGGTTAGCGCCTATTTACTTTCGCTCACTGTTTTTTTAACACCTTCCCTCAGGGTTGTTGTTTTAGTCCGGTTCTATCCCTATCTCTCATTCCACATCCTTTACTCTCTTTCTTTTTAATTTGAACATTCACTCACATTCTCCAAGTAACTCTGATGTGATCAGTAATGTCAAATGAGATGTCATCAGTGATGTCATCAGTGATGTCATTTGAGATGCCATCAGTGATGTCATCAGTGATGTCATTTGAGATGGCATCAGTGATTCCATCAGTGATGTCATTTGAGATGTCATCAGTGATGTCACTGACCATGTCATGAATGATGTAATATATGGCATCATCAGCAGTGGATTGCGGGTGCGCGATGTATAGTTAGTGCAACTAACTATATATGCGAATTTTAATGGTTTTGTGTGAGTAAAATAAGGTTTTGTAAATGCTTATTCCTAACTATATATGGTCTATAACCTATTGTTTTTTCAGTGAATTTTCAAGGTTTTGTAAATTCTAATTCCTAACTATATATGGTCTATAACCTATGGTTTTTTCAGTGAATATATATATATATATATATATATATATATATATATATATATATATATATATATATATTACCTACTGGCGGTCGCCAGTAGGTATATATAGTTAGGATTTTTTCCCTATGGGATTTCTGAAAATTCTATGTCTAATAACTTTGGCGTTTGTGGACGGAATTGGCTGAAATTTTCTGGAAAATGGCACATTTTGTTTCTGAGCAGCTCCTGGAAATTTGGGGGGGTTTCGGCAAGGGGGGGCTGAGATAAAAGGGGGGTCCCAAAACGCGTTTTTCCCATGTTAATTTCCATAGGGCGGTTGGCCTCACTTTTAGCCCGAACGGCTGAATGGATTTCCACGAAACTTGGGAAAATTGTAGGGACTGTTAGCCCGATGTGCCTTTGCTAGGTCTCAATATATGTTCTTCAGTGGATTTTGAGAAATTAACGTTTAAATCAAGATATATATCTGTAACAGCGGTCCGGGCAGCGATCCGGTTCGCGTACTTTTCGCTTATCGGAACTTTGCGCACGGAAAGCTGATTGGCTCTTCGGTGTCTGTCAACATTCTAAACAGTCCGGTGCAGCCGCCATCTTCTCTCTCGGTAGGATCGAGAGACAAGAGGAGGCCAAAACAAAGAGGGAAATTTCCATAAGGGGGCATAGTAGATCCTCCCTGACCCCCTAGGTTTTATGTGGTGATTTTTAAAAGGGCCCAGCAGGGTCCAAAAAAATATATATTTTCTTTTTTTCGCGATGAGCGTCTAGTACGTGAACCGGAAAGCGTTCTGGGCAGCGTACTATAAGGATAATAGAATGATACACTTTTCAAAGACTGTATGTTAATTGTTTGTTTTTTTTTCTTTTTTTTTTTTGTTGTCTTTATTTTTAAAGTTATTTTTGTTATTTTCATTGTTTTTCATACTTTATTAAATTTTCTAACATTTCATTGTCAGAAATGTCATAATTTATTATAGGGTGTAATTGTTTTTCATTTTGAAGCAAGTTGTCTACTGCTTCAACACATTGTAGAAGTTCGTGGTCTCTACTGTCATCCATAAAGTCATCAAGTTTGTCTTGGCTGCTCTCCTTCAGTTCAATCGAAAATGAAATTTGTTGTTCGCCTTCCATTTTGCCTGAAATTTTGAATAAGAAAATATATATTAGTAGAGATAGGGCACTGTTGGGATTAATTTTAGATAGTCATTTTTTATCAGTGAATTTATCTTTTGGCAGTGTATAGTATCAGAGTGGAAATAGGACTATAAAAAAGTGTATGTGATTTAACCAAGACAAGCCTAACTCCATTCATAACTATAACAGAGAAGTCTATCTAAATACATTACTACTACAGAGGGATAGTGTATATGTAGCAGAAAAATTCTATTATATTAAGTTATAGTGCACAATATATTTCGTTTTTAAAAATTATATCTTACCTTCACAAAGAAGTTGAAGTTTTTGGAAGCTATTAAAAGGTGTTGTACAACAAGAAGTAGTAGTCAAAATGGCTGTGTTTTCTTCTCTTCCTTTATATATATTCAAGTATATAACCAATCAAATGTCAGGTAATAAAAGTAGAAAATGAAAGTAACATTTTCATTGGTTGTCAATTCCAACAGTTCAGATGTGTTTTGTGAAGTAATTTACCTCACGGTATTTGGAGAGGTCTAAAGGCTAAATGGCTAAATGAAATTTCAATCAAATTTGTGAGAATGAAAGGGATTGTTATGTAGTATGAGCTAATTTATATTTGGTGAGAGTGTCTCTAGTCGTTTTTCTGTAAATTACTTTCCCACCTTTTTTTTGGACCGCTTCCCGGATAGCGGTCCGGTCCGCGTACTTGGAGCGTAACGGGAGTCCACCATTTTGTGTTTCGGTCGAATCAAGGTATAAAATGGAGGGTAAATAATGTTCTGAATGGGTAGAAGGGGGCATGGTACAAGTATTTTGCCCCCCTACGTTTTCTGAGGGTGGCTGAGGAGGACTATATTTGCGAAGAAAAAACTTTTTTTTGAAATTTTGCGCGGTTAGCTTCCAGTTCGCGTACCGGATAGCGCTCTTTAAGCGTAGTTTGTTGAAAATTACAGAAAAAAGTTAGAAAAAAAATAATAAAAGTGTGTGATCAGATGAAGGGTAGCTCTGAGAAGAGCTTTTGGGTTTATGGTACATTTAGGTACTTATAAGTAGGTACCAATGCACAGTCTTAAATTCAGAATGAAAATTCTGTTGCCCTCATCTGAGAAGTGAACTCCATCTCCTCTGTAGATATCTTGCATGTAGTAATGCAAGTTATTGTTGTACAGAGAGCCCATTCCATGGTCTCTCATGAAAGCTGACACAGATTTGTTTACATGCTTCCTCGCTTTCTCAATTTGTGGACAAAATTGGTTGGACCACCTCCATTTCTGTCTTTGGCATATATTGGAATATACCAAGGCAGTTTGAGGAAAAAGTGCCATTAATTGCTCAAAGGTGTCCTTTAAAAGCATTTCCAGACCTACCCCTGTCAAAGTGCCCAAATCATTACCTCCACAGTGCACTATTAACAGGTCAGGTTTTGGCAAATGCATAAAGGTTTTCACCAATGGTATCAATTGGTGACATTTTAATCCTCTTTGGCCCAACCACTTAATTTCCACATCTTGTAAATTGAGGTTAGGTAAATTTCTGTTCTCAGCATACCTTTGAGCCCAGTGGATGTAACTATGTCCAACAATCCAGACGTTAAACATGGTGGCTGAAGGTTGTTCTGTAGTCAGATGAAGTGTGGTAATGAAAGGGCAGTTGAAACAGTAGGAGTTTCTAAAGAAAAAAAACTGTGGATTTACAATGCTAATGATTCATTAGCAGTGATTGGTGCATTTCCATTTCTGAAAACAGAAAGTTAGGGTGCATGGATGTGTTCTTTGAAAGATGTAATTTGAATGGTCAAGGAAGAAACATTTAATGAAAGATTGCACTGGATACGCAGGTGCACTGAGAGTTCAGAGTTCAATTGAAACATTGTTGTGTGAATTTGCAAACATGAGAGGTCTTCCAGGAGGTGGTTGCTATGGATACAAGGCAGACAGGGCAGAGGGGGGAAGGGTTTTGATTTGAAAAAAGTGAGGGAAGAGGTATGATTGGCTAATATGAGAGATATGTGAAAAGAATATCTGTATTTCTGTGCTTTCAATAGCTGCAGCCTTTGGAGTGCATCCTTTTTCTTCTGCTGAAGACAATTTGGTGTATTTCTCAGACTGTTTTCAAAACTCAAAAAATATTTGCTAAGGTGAGAAAACATTTATTTAATTTAGATAGAGAATAGTATGATTTAAGGAGAAAATGATGAAGAAAGCTGTGTTTATAAAATGTGGTTTTGTCTCTAGTGATATACTAATAGAATTAGTTTCATAGAGAAATTGTAATTGCATATTTGGTGTAACATTCTGGCATGCAGTAACACAAGTTATTGTGGTACATGGAGCCCATTTTATGGTCTGTTATGTAAGCTGAAACAGAGATGTTGCTTTTAAAATCGATTTAAGAAATCAATTTCATTTCTGGATATGTACTGCTAGAGCTTCATAGGTTGTTTTGAGCCATATTTATAAGGTATTTGAGTGTCTAAGATGTTATGTTTTCCTTTTAAAATGTAAAGTGTTCCTCATGGGGCAAGTGTCTTGTAAATACGCTCCCACTTGTGCTTGGCAAATTTAGATTTTGATTATGGGAGTTACCTAGCCATGTTAATAGTGTCCCAAAAATGGTGCTAGTGAATTGCAGAAAACACTTTCATGTGTCTCAAGGACATTTTTAGTCATTTCTCCATGAATGCAGGTATACAATTGATTTATATGCTGTGTTTAAAAACGAATTTTGAAATCAATTACATTTCAGGATATGTACTGTTAGAGCTTCATAGGTTGTTTGGGGTCATATTTAGAAGGCATTTTAGTGTCTTTGATGTTATTTTTCCCTTTTTAAATGGAAAGCGTTCCTCATGGGGCCCTGAGCAGTTCTTAGCCATGTTATTTAATAGGAAGTGGATAACATGGCTAAGAGCATTTGCTGGAAAATGCATGAATATTGCTGACTTTTCTGCGATGTTATTTTTCCCTTTTTAAATGGAAAGTGTTCCTCTTGGGGCAAGTGTCTTGTAAATACGCTCCCACTTGCGCTTGGCAAATTTAGATTTTGATTATGGGAGTTACGTAGCCATGTTAATAGTGTCCCAAAAATGGTGCTAGGGCATTCCAGAAAACACTTTCATGTGTCTCAAGGACATTTTTAGTCATTTCTCCATGAATGCAGGTATACAATTGATTTATATGCTGTGTTTAAAAACGAATTTTGAAATCAATTACATTTCAGGATATGTTCTGTTAGAGCTTCATAGGTTGTTTGGGGTCATATTTAGAAGGCATTTTAGTGTCTTTGATGTTATTTTTCCCTTTTTAAATGGAAAGCGTTCCTCATGGGGCCCTGAGCACTTCTTAGCCATGTTATCCAATGGGAGGTGGATAACATGGCTAAGAGCATTTGCTTCAAAGGTTGTTTGGGGTTATACACCATTTTTGGGAAATTATTAACATGCCTATCTAACTCCCATAATCAAAATCTAAATTTGCCAACCGCAGGTGGGAGCATATTTACAATAAATTTGCACCAGGAAGAACGTAAAATAGCATACTAGATACTCAAATGCCTTATAAATATGACCCAAAACATCTTATGAAGCACTAGTAGTGCATATTTCCAGAAATGTATTGGTTTTCATTTAATGATTTACTTCATTGGTAGGCCTTCACATGTTTTTTTATTTTGATATTTTTCAGTGAAAATCTTATCTGCAACCATGTGTTGGCCTCACCTCAAATAAACAAAACAGGTGATGGACTGAATGTGGATCAATGACACACATTTACCCCAGTCTAAAGATCAGGGCCTAAACAAATCTTTAGATAGGCTACATCTTATCGTCATCCTGAATTAATGATTTAAAATATTAGGGAGTGATTTATGAGTGTTGTATGCCTTTTTTGCACCATTGAGTGTCATTTTTGTGATGCAGTGCTGGTGGAAAACATTTGCTATGTTAAATAATTAGTACGGCATTAAGTTTTAGATGACTGTTATTTATTTACTGTTTGGTAATAGTGGTTAATAACATTTTATATTATATTTTTCCACAGATTCAACTGCAGATTCTTTCATAGTTTGGAAAATGCCTTCCAAAAGTCGAATACGAAAGGCTAGAAAACGTCAAAGACAGCAGGATGATGTTTTATTGCAGCAGTCCTCTTCCCCAAATACTTGTCAAAACACCAAGAAAGGTCCGGGTAAGAGCACAAAATCATTCTTAAGAAATATTTGTCATAAAAAAAGTATTTCTCCAAAAAATGTTTCAGTCCTCAAAAAGAAAAGCAATTTAAATGGAAAGGAGAGACCCATCAAAAATGTTACTGGTAGAGGAAGAGATAACTCTGTGCATGATAGTAGAAGGAAACAACAGTTTAGGGACATTCGACATCGAATGTTCCGTAATAGGATAATAGTTAATTTATTGAAAAATATTAAAAAAAAAGGCCAACAGAAAGCGGCATTTTATAAGAAGAAGAAAAATGTAGAGAAAATTATTGATCATGCTTTTGAAATTAAGCGAAAGTTGTTTATTTTGGTAATCAATAGAATTAGGAAACTAAGCAAGGTAATTTCTGATTTCAAAACTAAAAGTAGATGGAAGAGAGTAGTAAATCGTACTAACTTTTGTGAAGTTTTTTCCGGAGAATGGATGCATAGTTCTAGTTGTGAGGCATTTTTTAATGAGGAGAGTTATTTTCAGGATAATGATTTGGTGTTTGCAGTTGACACCAGTGGTCGAGCTTATGAAGTGAAGGATGGTTGTCCAGTTGAAAAAGAACAACTTGTGACAACAGAGACAGAAGAGGCGCTAAGTGATGAGGTTTTAGGAAGACGTCCTAAGGGTCCTGTGTACATTTGGAAGTGTAGTTCTATTTGCAGTGTGCGACAGGTTTCCATCAATTTGCTTTGTGATTTTATACGGACATTTAATAAGAAAAGTTTGAAGCAGAAAATGAAGTTGTTGCAAGATTTAGATCCTTGCAGAGTGAGACAAATGACAGGTTTGCGTGGTCATTCACTGGCTTGTCTTTCCAGGAGAGTATGCCAGAGTGTTTTTCATCATTTCAGGATGCTAGCAGTGCATCATAATAAAGTGAGAAAATTAGTGAGAATGTTGTATTATGCTAAGAGTCCAGCAATTATGCTTAAACAATTATGTGCTGCTCTTTTGCATGGTTCTGAAATAGATGTGAAGAATATTTGTGAAGAAATTGAGTTTTGTTACTTTGGTAGTAAAGATGAGAATGTTCAAATTGACCCTGAAGTAGAGGGTAATGTGGAAGATAATGTACAGGTTTCCAGTACAGATAATTTTCAGAAGGAAATTGCCACGTTTCAGATGAAATCAAGTGAGAGGCCTAATTTCACTTGTGTATGTTGTCGACGCACTTATTATAAGAATCAGACTAAGGTAGTGGATTTATATGCAAAAAGTGAAAGGGAAAATAATAGTGAATGGAAGGATTTTGCCACATACTTGATGGTAGAAAATTATTTTGATTTGGGATCGGATCAACGTGTGTGTACTTATTGTTGTAATAAATTAAACCAAAACCAGATGCCTGCTAGGGCAGTTCATAATAATCTGGAATTGGTTGAGATTCCTTCTGAATTGAAGGATTTAAATACTTATGAATCTATTTTGATTCAAAGTATCCATCCCTTTCAGGCTATTGTAAGAATGGAGCCAAAGACAGGGAAGTTGCCTCCAGCAGATTTACAGAGAGGATTAAAGGGAAGAGTTGTTTATTTGCCTCTAGATTTGAAGAAAAACATTAACACAATTGGAATAGAAAAAGTGGAAGAGGAACCTCTGGTTATCTTGGTTAATGGGGTTCCGACAAAGAATAAGAAAATATGGCAAGATTTAGTGGATGTTAGGAAAGTCAAAAAGGCAACAGTGTATTTGAAGAAAAATAATAAGTACTATAAGAATGTATATGTTGCAGAAGAGGAAGTAAGTGATGAAGAGGATAGCGATTTGTGTGCTGGCCAAATTGAGAAAGTAGAGGCCTCTAAAAGTGAAGAAATATATGAACATTATAGTGTTCATCCTTTGCATTCCAAGGAAGTCATGGGGAATGCTATTGAGTTGTTTCAAATGAAACAAGCCAAAGGGAGTCCCATTAGTGTTTGGGAGGAAAGTTTGGAAGCTCGGTGTTTCCCACAGCTATTTCCCACAGGTCAAGGAGGAAGATATGATGAGCGACCTCATCAAATTCCTGCGTCTGAATACCGGACTTTACGATTGTATGCAGCAGATCCTAGGTTTCGGCAATGCATTCCCTATTTGTTTCATCTCCTGTTTGAAAGCGATCTGTCTGGACTGTCATATGCAGTGAACCACATCTTAAAAAGTGGTATACAGATGCGAAACATCTCGGCAAGTGACTTTATGCATAAAGTCAATGTCCAAGACAGTATTTTGGATTCTCACTTAATTAATCTCATGGCGTGTCAGCGTGGTACTAATGAGTACTGGTACCGTCGTCATGGTGATTTAAAATGTATGCTGAGGAACTTAGGAACTCCAACATGGTTCCTCACTCTGAGCTGTGCCGAGTATGGCTGGGAAGACTTACTTGAATTTTTACGAGAGGCAAATGGAAACATTGAAAACATCGAATTCAAGACACCCGGAGAACTGTGCTCTTTGGATCCAGTCAATGTATGCAGGTACTTCAATCATAGATTTGAAGCTATGATGTCTTTCATCACAAATAAAAAGAATCCACCTCTTGGACAGGTGTTGGATTTCTTTTGGAGAAAGGAGTACCAAGCAAGAGGTGCCCCTCATATACATATGTTGTTGTGGATCAAGGATGCACCTAAATTTGGAACAGATCCGGATGACTTAGTGATGAATTTCATCGAACAGTATTCTACGTGTGCTGTTCCAAACGCAACGGAGAAGAAAAGTCTAAGAGAACAAGTTCTACGTTTCCAAAGCCATCGTTGTGGAAAGTACTGTCGTCGTAAATTCAGAAACAAGGACAAGTTCTACACCAAATGTCGTTTCAACTTTCCACGACCGGTGATTTCTAAAGGAAGAGTGAACAGTTTGATGTCTTCGCTGCGACATAATGTGAGGGGGGAAATCACCCAAGAATACATACAATTTGAAAAGGAACGAAGAGTCCAAGTACATCAATGACTACAACCCAGTGATTTTGTCCATGTGGAATGCTAACATGGATATACAGTTTGTGGCTGACAACTGTATGGCTGTGGCTCGGTATGTGACATCTTACATCACCAAAAAAGAAAAGACCGAACTGAAGGATATGTGGGAGGACATTTCTCATGAAAAGAGCCTCAGCAAGAAGTTGTACAGTTTCAGTCTGAAGATGTTGTCGCATCGAGAAATCGGAGCTTACGAATGTTCTGACCGGTTGTCTTCAGCAAGTCTCTATGCCAAATCCAGGAGTCTCGTTTGGGCGAGTCTTGGTCTTGCTGCAACGCGAAATCGAGTTCTAAAACCTGTCCGGGAAATTGAGTATTTGGCAGAAAAGGAACCAAACAGTACCGACATTTTGAAGACCAACATGTTGGATACATATTATCCAAATCGAAGCAGTCACCTTGAGAATGTTTGTCTATATGAGGTTCTCCAAAATTATATATTCAAGAGGAACATCAAAGAAGATATTGAGAAAGGAGTGTATGCTGTAATTGGAAGTGAGGGATGCCTGGTCAAGCAAAGAAAATGCCAATTAGTAAACCATCGAAAATTGAGTGGTGAATCTCCAGAAAAAAAGGAGTTTTTTTATTTAGCACTTTTGCAACTTTTCAAGCCTTGGCGTGCAGAAGAGGAACTGCTTGGAGATTTCCTCTGTTACGAAGACTCTTTCAATGCAGCCAAGGAGTCCATAGAATGTCCTGCTTTTTCTAAATATCAAGAAATGCTAACTTTGGAAATTGAGCAGGAAGCAACGATTGCAGCCGAGATTGCCAGAGACAGTTCTCAGGACAGTCAGAGTTCTGTTTCATTGAGTCAAGATCCACTTGGAGGACCTATTATCGAAAATGAAGCTGCCACTGCTATGAATGAAGTGGAAAGAGCCATGGCACATGCTCAGGAGGATTCAGTTAACTTAGAAGACTTGGAAAAACAACTCAACGTTGAGCAGAGGAAAATATATGATGAAGTTACCACGGAAATTGAGCACGGATTAAGTCATGAGAAGAACAAGTGCTCATGTACATCGTTGAAGCCTGTCCGACTGTACGTGAGTGGAGAAGCGGGAACTGGAAAAAGTTTCCTCATTAAAGCAATCTCTTGTTATTTGCAGGAAAGGACTGAGTCATCGCTGTCTTGTGTTGTCACCGCTCCTACTGGACTGGCAGCACATAACATTAAAGGTATTACTTTGCATCGTCTACTGATGCTGCCGGTGGAGCATGACAACAAATTACAATACAACAAGTTATCTGGAGATGCTTGCTGTGAAGTTTCAAGAGTCTTGAGGAAAATGAAACTACTTATCATTGACGAAGTAAGCATGGTTTCCAATGTCATGCTTGCCTTTGTGCATTTGAGAATGCAAGAAGTACTTAAAACTGAATATGATGTGTTATTTGGTGGGAAACACATCATTGTTTTCGGAGATCTTCTGCAGCTGACACCAGTAAAAGGTCAACCTGTGTTCAAAATACTCACGCATGAAGATACCAGGAAGTGCCTAGGGAGCATTGGCAACGTCAATATATGGTTAAACTTCAATTATGCAGAACTGCATCAAAATATGCGTCAGGCAAAGGATGAAGATTACAAGAATATTCTACAAGATATTAGAATTGGAAAAGTGACCGAGCATGGGAAAGAAGCTTTAAATGCACGATTACTGTCAAATTTATATCCCAAACAAGAGATTGTGCCTGAGAATATTTTTCAGAAAATTACTGAGAAGAAATCCGGGATATGTCTCATGCCAACTCTTGCAGAATGTGCCATCTTCAACAACAAAATGTTGAATTTAGAAAAGCAAGAGATTGTGAAACTTGAAGCTATCGACAAATTAGAGCATATGGGATCAACAATTATTTTGTCAGACAATTTGAAATCAAAATTGGATTCATTAGAGAAGACTATATCTAAAACAGCGGGTTTTGAAAAGACTTTGAATGTGTGTTTAAATTGCCGAATTATTTTGAGAAGGAATTTACATGTAGAAAGAGGTCTGGTAAATGGATCAATGGGTAATGTTGTTGATTTTGAGAAATACAGAAATAGAGATGGAATAGAATTTTTAAAAATTAAATTTGATGGCATTGAGGAAGTACAGCAAATTGGTCGTTGTTCTGCTAGGTTTTTGCTTGTTAAAGATTTATATGTTCGCCGTAAACAGTTTCCTGTTTGCTTGGCATATGCGGTGACAATCCATAAATCGCAAGGTTTAAGTGTAGACTGTGCATTGGTGAATATTGGCAGTTCTGTGTTCAAGGAGGGTATGGCATATGTGGCATTGTCACGAGTTAGAACTTTATCGGGATTGTACTTGATTGACTGTGATGTCACAAACATTTGTGCGGATCTAGATTGTGTTAAGGAATACAATAGGTTAAGAAGAGAGTATGCGCCACATTTGCCTCAATATCCTTTGTTTGAGAAACGTGTGGTAGGCCGCAAACGTAGAAATAGCAGTAATAGTAGGGAGGTTGTTGCAAAAAGACTAAAAGTCAATGAACCGAAAATTGTTAGCAGAAAGAAAGTGGATTCTGTTGAAGATGTTGTCGGTTTTCAATTTGAAAACAGTTCTGGTGTCAACTGCTATGCAAATGTAGTGGTTAATGTTCTCTTTTCACTAGAGAGTTTAAAAGAACAGATTCTGTTGAATTCTGAACAAATTTTATGCTGTTTGTTGAATTCTGTTTTCGAGAAATGTAGCACTGATCGAACAAAAGTAGAAAGTGTGTCTGAAGTTCGTTATCTGTTAGATGAATGTTCAGGTCAAACAGACTTCTCTGAAAATAATCAGCAAGATTGTCAGGAGTTTTTAATGTATATGCTTGATATATTGCAAGTTGAGGGTGTAGATGTAGATCACCTGTTTGGGCTTTCTTATCAATGGCAGCATGACTGCGAGAACTGTATGGTATCAAGTACTACTAGTGTAGACTCAGAAAGATTTATATATTTAACTTTGCCAGACAGTAAATCAGTCTCCTTTAATAAGCTAGTAAATGCAGCGGATCACAACATGGAGTGTAGCCAATGTAAATGTGATATGATGTCAACATTATTTATACGTAGATATGGCCAGTATGTCATTTTAATGATCCAACGTTGTAGGCCTGATGGATCAAAATTGTCAACTTTAATAAAAAATTTTGTGGCTTCTCAGCTGTCAATATCAGGGAGGACTTTTGTTACTGTAGCAATTATCTATCACGATGGTCCATCAACAACATCAGGACATTATACAGCTTACTTAAAGTCTGGAAACGGCTGGTCATTCTGTAATGATTCCGTTGTAACGTTCAAAAAAAAATTGCCGTTTGACCTTAAAAATTCTTACCTGGTGTTTTTAAAACCAAAATTTTAAGTAGAGGGAATGTAAGTCTGCAATGCTGTCTAGATTAAAAATCCAACTATATAAACCTAATGCAAGTAAGTCTGCTTCATAGTAAGCAGTATCAGTGTCATAGGAAAAGGAGAACATGAGTGACAAAGAAGAGTAAGTTATTAGTAGTCCAGGATTGTGAAAATAATCTCAAATATTTTATTTTTGAAAGTTGCGAAAATAGAAAATGTCGGGATTTGATTGGAAGAATAACAAGACTTGCGAATCGCGGCAACATGATTTGGCCTAGTGGAAACATGTGATATAATGAGAGAAGTCTTTTTTTCTATGTAACATATTTTACGTATCGATGGAGGTTTTCTTTCAGAAAGTGGCGGGCTGAAAATATTTGTAGCACAACAGAGTGGATGCTGTTCATAGGAGATCGTTCGACGTCATTGAAAGTAAGTTAATTTTAAGGAGTTTTGAAATCAGATTTCGAAGGTTGTATGGGTTTTTTAAACACAGTCATTTTGATTGTGTTTTTTTTTTCCCGCTGTTACATGATGAATACCTTCAAGTCACTGATTTAAGTGAAATTTGATACATTCTGAGAACAGCAAAAATAAACCATTTAACATGTATAATTAATGTTATGCTTTTTGAAATTATGATATATATTTAGAAATGTGAGGTAGATATGGAGAAGCAGAGTCTTCTGTAAGTGTCAATTTTAATGCTTACAGTGCTGTACTTCTAGGTATTGTTTTTTTTTTAAAAAAAGAAATAGGCCTCACCTCAAAGAAAGCTCTTGAAAGCACACATCTTATTTGCATCCTAAAACAATCATTTAAAATGTTTGACACAATTTTATGATGGCTTTACATCTTTTTTGCGCTGTTATTGCATCACTATTGTGAGACATAAGCAATGCAAAAGAAGCATCATGTTTCAAAATAGGCCTCATTTCATCAGCATGAAGATACTGTTTTTTTAAAATAAATATCTTTAGGATTGTGTAGGGGTCGTAGGGAAGTAGAGGTTTCTGTAAATGTCAAAGTTGTTTAAAAACTGTTTCTTCTTGAACCTTTTCCCTTCTTTTTTCTAATTTTTAAATACATGTTTTAATATTTTTGGAAATGTTTGTTCTCTCTTTTACAGATTGAATGTATGAAAAATTTGCTTGAAAAGTTAACATGAATTATAAGGTAAATGTTTTCTACTTTTTTAACCTACATTCCACTGCTGATGATGTCACTGACTATGTTATGATTGATAAAATAAATGGGCATGTTTTACTGCAATGGTAGGTCTTCACATCTTTTATCTCGTCTGTATTCTTCAACAAGCATAAATTTGATATGCAACCCAGAGTACGGTTCACCTTAAACAAACTTTTAGAGAGGACACACCTTATCGTCACCCTCACTCAATCATTTAATCTATCACATTTAACATCTATTAGTTCTACTGCTTCATTTCTTTAATCTTTACTTTCCTGTGTTTGCTACTTCTCTCCTTCCTTTCTCTATTACTTAATTTTTCTATTCCTTCCAGTATTTTTCTCAGTCCCTCTCTTCTCATACTTCTTCATTATTATTCACTAATTCTGTCTCTATTAATGTTACTGTTTCTGAATGATCTCCAAAAATTTTTAAAACAAGAACAGTAAGTATAAGGATAGGAAAAGACATTTATGTTACAAGAAAGACAACTATAGGAAGTAAACAGAAAAAACTGTTACTCGCAATCCACTGCTGATGATCTCACTGACCATGTAAAAAATTATGTAATATATGACATGATCAGAAGTGAATTGCGGGTAACAGTATCTTTTCTTTACTCCCTATAGCTGTCTTTTTTTGTAACATAACTGTCTGTTTCCTTTCCTTATACTTACTGTTCCTTTTTTTTAAAAAAAATTTTTGGTACGCTCAAAGTACGCGTACCGGAGTGCGAACTGGGAGCGAACTAATAGAAATAGAGCTTGGCAGAGTTCAAAGAATTCTACCAATTTTTTTAATAATGGGGAGGTAGTTCTGAAAAGAACTGTTTTTTTTTGTTTTTGTTGTTTTAAATTTTTTTTATTAGTTTTCTGAACATTTTTTATATTTTTTTGTTTTTTTCTGAACATTTTGTATTTTTTTTTATTTTTGGGGGGGAGGGGGGAAACAAAAATGATTCATCGAAGACGGCTCAACAGGAGCAACAAAAAAAAAAAGAATTTACTTTTTGGGGCGTTTTGGGCACACATGATTGGTGATGGCTCTCATTATCAGGGTAATGCTACTTTCGCGGTAGCAAAGTGTCTGGTTGCACCACACACAGACATGCTTCACTTCTCCCATGTTGATTTGGATGTTCGGGATCACCTCCCTCGCCTCCGGTCCCGATACCTCCTGAACAACAGATCTTCTTGCCATTTCTGGCGGATTTTGTTGTTGGTCGCGAAGTTGGGCATTGCTGTAATTGTTAGGGTGCCATCGACTCATGTGCCTGTGCATTGTATGATTGCCAAAACTGTACTTTTTGTCTGTGCCCCTTGAAAGTCGTTCGTCGCAAATGCGACAAAAGACGTATCTGGCATTTACTTTCTTTTGGTCAGCAGGAAATTTAAAAAATTGCCAGATATAATTTTCTTTCCTATTATATCTTCTGGGCTCCTCTGGCAAAAACTCGTCATTTTCTTGCTGTTCTTCCTCTTCTTGATTTTCCTCCTCTTCTATAATTAGTGAAGCAGGTAGTCTTTTCTTCCCATGAGGAGGTGGAGGAGGTGGTGGGGGCACACTGGCAGAAGCAACCATTGAAGCCATTGCTGATGAATCAAAAAAGGTCTTTCTCTCACCAAGATGAAAGTCAGAGTGAGGAAAGAAGGAGGGGTTTTCATCATTTGGGAGAAGGAAAAATTCTAAACCAATGAAAAGTGTTAATTTTATATCACATGACCAAGTATTACATCATTAGGAAACCAAAAGTGAAATGAACCAATGAAAAGTGTTATTTTCGAGTCACATGACCTGCTGTGTTTACGTTTCGCGCTTTGCTCCGCTTTCCGGTCCACTTCCGGGTCCGCTAACTTGGCGCGTCCAATGACGTATTACGCGATAACGCGAAACGTCATGCAAACGTAACAGTTACGCTAAAGGAACGTTGACCGGTTCGCGTACTAAGCCGCGGCTTTAAATTGAGCTAACGGGAAGCAGAGCGGTTCGCGGACTGGGAGCGGAACAAAAAAAAATGTTTTAAAAAAATTGTCTAAAGAACATGAAAAATATATTTCAAAATTTAAAGAACAATACATTGTACAGCTACAGATATTAGCTTTTAAAAAACCATTGAAATTCAATGAAAAAACCATAGGTTATAGACCATATATAGTTAGGGATTAGCATTTAAAAAACCTTATTTTATTTGCACAAAACCATTGAAATTCCATATATAGTTAGAAGCGCTAACTATATATCGCGCACCCGCAATCCACTGCTGATGATGTCACATATTACATCATTCATGACATGGTCAGTGACATCACTGATGACATCACTGATGACATCTCAAATGACATCACTGATGACATCACTGATGACAACATCCAGTGACTGTATGTTTCTGTAAAGTTAAAATATGTCTTACATATTGAAGAATGAGTGGATGTATAAGTGTCTGGATGAAGGATTTAGTAGGTGCATGACTGACTGTATGAGTGAGTGATTAAATGTGTCTCACTGAGTGCATGGGTTAGTGACTAAACTGTCTTAATTTGTGCATCATTATGTCTGTTGTTCTGTAAACTGTTGCATGTGTTGATAAGTAGCTATATGAGTAACTATATGGATTATTGATTGGTTGCCCAAGTATTTGTATGGGAGACTGAGTGTGTGTGTGGGTGGCTGGGAGGTGTATGACTCTGTGCATAGATGTGTGAGCAGTTGATTCACTAGATGTATGGTTTCAAAAGTGCATGTGGAAACAGCTGTATGGGCGGTTGACTGTGTGCATGAGTGTATTGGTGAGTGAATGATATCTCAGTTCTACATGTCAAAGTAAGTACATATGTAAAACACAGTACATGTGAGAGTTGACATATATAAATAACTGTGCATAAGAGCCAGTGAATGTGTGAGTGGCTGTATGGATCATTGTGAACTTGTATCAGGGATTGTATAAGAGAGTAAATATATGTTAGTATATGTTTGAAGAAGTAAAGTTTGTATAACTGTATAGTTGAGGAAATGGAGGTGTGATTGATTCTTTGCATGACTGACTAGGTGTGTGAGTAACTCCATGGATGAGTGACAGTCTGTGAGTGTCTGTTTACACTGATTGTATCTAAGGTTATATTAGAGTCTGAAGAGGTTCATCGTATTATCACATGAATGATATCATCAGTGATGTGATCAGTAATGTCAAATGAGATGTCATCAGTGATGTCATCAGTGATGTCACTGACCATGTCATGAATGATGTAATATGTGACATCATCAGCAGTGGATTGCGGGTGCGCGATATATAGTTAGCGCTTCTAACTATATATGGAATTTCAATGGTTTTGTGCAAATAAAATAAGGTTTTTTAAATGCTAATCCCTAACTATATATGGTCTATAACCTATGGTTTTTTCATTGATATATATATATATATATATATATATATATATATATATATATATATATATATATATATATATATATATATATATATATATATATATATATATATATATAAAATTCCTTAATTCACAGCCCTCCAGTGGGCATTTCAGTGCCATTTATCACATTAAATCTGCTCATTCTGCCATTCCGCAGCTTGACTACAAACAATTCCGAGTCAATGCAGACCCAACTTTCAGTTGCAGTGGTGGTGCTGTCTTCATGATAGGACTGCCGCTTCAAACGTATGGCCACAAGTGTGAAAATGGAAAGGGAAGACCACTCGGTCCCCCTGAACGTATGGATGGGTGCCCCGATCCCCCCGGGAAACAATTTTGGGCGGGGGGCGTGGTTCGGCTGGTATGCCCAAAGCGGCGTAGCCGGAGCACGCCCTTCCCGCCCAGAAGGGGTTGTCCTAGACACCCGCCCAGAATACCGCGCCCAGGGGGCGTACCTGAGGAGGGTCCCTGCCCTCCCGCAGACGGATAAATCGAGCAGGAATCCAAAGAAGCATCCTCTTGTTCCTGTGCTCTGAAGGCTGCACCACTCGTTGCTCGTGAGCCCTCGACGGAACAAGCGGCAATTTTGAGAACTTGTAATCTTGTTGTTTCTCTTTCAGTCTCAGGAGTGTGAAGGATCTGGGACCTCGTCGATCGACCTGAGCGGAGTAAACGAAGCTATGGCCGGCAAAAAAGCGGGAAAGAGCTCCGAGCTGGAGAAGGTATTGCGCACCTTGTCTAATCGAATGGCGATCATGGACCGAAAACTGGGTAAAGTAGATTCGATCGGTCGAGGTTTGGCCGAGGTTAAAAAGCAGTTAGCGGCCCAGAACAACCCCTCGGGCCGTCCTAAGAAGGTAATAGGACCGGCCTTGCCGGAAGTCGGCCCTGAGGGTAGGGGGAAGCGTAGTAAGAAGAGGGCGGTTTCCGGGGAGGACCCGGTTCCGGCGGGGCCCCCAGCTGCCCCCATCACACCGGCGGACAGCCCGGTACCGAGTCCAGACATAGGTTTACCAATCCCTGTTGTAATTACCCCGGTTAATGATGATCAGATGCCCCCAGAACTGGCCCTCCAGTTAGCGGTAGTGTTGCCCTGGCTTAAAAAGAAAGCAGGGGAGGCAGTGGCTGCGGGGGATCCAGCCGAGGAGGCTAGATTAATAATCGAGCAGTTACGGCAGTCGAGAGAAGCCGGGACGGCGAATGTTCCTTCTATTTCCCCACAGGTGGCGCCAGGAATAACTACGGTCGGCCGGGAAAAGGCAGCAGACACGGCGGTTGAACCCGGTAAGAACCCATTGCCAATGGTGGGGGAAAGTTCAGTGCCTTCAAGGCGCGAGAGGGTGGACCAGCACATCCCTGCGGCCACGAAGGAAATGATATGGGGGGACAAGTATGTTAATATGTTTTCTTTATTGACCGACCATCGTGAGATGGAATACGCAAAAACTCAGAAAGATTTATAGCACCCCAGTGTATGGCGGGCCAAGATGGCGGAATTTAGGGTTGACGAGACCGTAGCGAACTGGGTGAAGGCCTTCTCCATATTTACGGCAGTAATGGGGGAACGTAAGCCTGAAGTGTTGCCCGAGCTATCCTGTTACCAGAATAGGATCACGGATTTTTATAACATGTACGGGGGGAATGAGTGGAAAGGATATGACATGCAATTCCGAAAGGCAAAAGAGTTTGATGTAACGTTGACATGGGATTGCCTCGACACAGTATCGTGGCATAAGCAGCTCTTGCCTGGATCGGCAGGTACGTCCTTCCCGGGCGGGAGCGGGCCTGGGACAGTTCAGCAAAGGCCTGCGCAGCCCTTTCGAGCAAGCGCCGGTGGGGAATCACAGCCCAAGACCGGCGGAAATGGGGGCAAGCGCGGGGTCTGCTGGGGTTTCAACAGAGGTAACTGTAACAGGCCTCAGGGAACATGTAGGTTCCGGCATGCTTGTGCGGGCTGTGGGAACTCCTCACAACCGGAGAGTAGCTGTAGATCCAAGAGTGGTGGTTCGGGAGGAAAGGGGGGGGTCCAAGCAAGAGTGAGGTGATCCTTGGGAAGCAATCGTCTTCGCCTATTGACATAATGGCTTTGACTCCCTGGTTGAATAAATACCCTGATCATGTATCCGCCGGGATTTTGAGGAGTGGTTTCCTGTATGGCTTCAACATCCCGGTGGGGAATTTTCGGGGGAGCCCCTTTTGTAAAAATCAGCAGTCCGTCCAACACAACCCAGTAGTGGTAGCCAGAAAAATCTCTAAAGAAGTCAGCTTGGGGCGGGTAGCAGGACCTTTTCCATGCCCGCCGGTGGCGGACTTTGTGTGTTCACCTCTAGGAGTAGTTCCGAAGAAAGACCCGGGGGAGTATAGACTCATTCACAATCTGTCGGCCCCGAGGGGCGCCTCGGTGGATGAAGCCATTGATCCGGATGTCTGTTCGGTTCGGTATGCATCGTTCGACGATGCCATCGAGCTACTGAATCACCTGGGCCCCGGTGCTCTGATGGCGAAATCGGACATCGAATCGGCATTCAGATTGCTCCCAGTACACCCGCGGGACAAGCGCTTGCTAGGTTTTACGTTCCAAGGGAACTATTACATGGATAAATGCATGCCCATGGGTTGCTCAATTTCTTGTGCTTATTTTGAAATGTTCAGCAGTTTTTTAGAGTGGGCATTCACCGAGGCCACTGGGCATAGACCAGTGATGCACTATTTAGATGACTTCCTGTTCTTAGGGCCGGCCGGCAATGCGAAATGTGCACAGGCGCTGCAGGACTTCTGCATCCTCATGCAGGATTTCGGAGACCCATTGGCACCAGGTAAGACGGTGGGGCCATCTACTTCACTGAAGTTTCTGGGAATTGAGCTTGATTCTGTGGAAGGATGCTTCCGTTTGCCAATGGAGAAGGTGGCCAAGTTCAGGGCTTCCTTAACACAATGCCTGGGCAAAGAAAAAGTGACCCTGCACCAGTTACAACAAACAGTGGGTCAGCTTAACTTTGCCTTGAGAGTAATACCGATGGCTCGCCCCTTCTCACGCTCCATTGCACAAGCTACGGGCGGCCTCAAGGAGGGACACCACCGCACGAGACTGTCGGCAGAGGTTCGCCAGGATATGCGCATTTGGCTGGCATTTCTGGCGGACTTCAACGGTCGAGTAGTGTGGAACAAACCCCCAGCACCTTCGGACGAATTGGGTTTGTGGACCGATGCAGCCGGAAGCTTGGGATTTGGCGCCATCTTTGGTAACCGATGGTCGGCGCTAGTATGGCCGACGTGGTGGCACTCCAGGGGTCTGACAGGTATCATTGGGTTCTTGGAGCTATTTCCCATTTGGGTTGCTCTGTTGGCATGGCCAGACGATTTTAGGGACCGCTCAGTAGTGTTTTGGTCGGACAATATGACTGTGGTTGAGTGCATTAATCAGCAGGCAGCCCGCTGCAAGTGGATCTTGAGATTGTTGAAAGAAATTGTTTTACGTTGCATGAGATTGAATGTACAGTTCAGGGCAAAACATGTGCCAGGTGTACTGAATAATGCAGCTGATGCACTCTCTCGTTCACACATGCAGGCTTTCAGGGGCTATCTACCCACAGCGGACCTAGTGGCGGCACCGTTCCCCGATGCACTATGGCTGATCGGTGCCCCGGATTACAAGACCTCGTGGCAGCCAGCTTACACCCAGGACGAGGAAGGCTTATGAGGGAGCGTTTCGTTCCTACTGCACCTTTTTAGGCCCGGCAGGGAGACATAGCTGGGGGCAGGAGGAATCCTTCCTGGGTTTCTTAGTAGCGCTGCATAGAGAAGGCCGATCAGCTTCAACCGCCAACAGATATAGGGCGGCCATTTCATTCATGGCACAGCTCCACGGCATAAGGGACCCAACGGGTTCCTTTATAGTTAGGAAAGCGCTCCGCGGCTGGCAACGCCTGGAGGGTCGCAGACAGGATACGAGGCGCCCGATTGGCTTAGAGAGATTGTCTCGGCTTTTAGCAAATCTGGATGAGACATGCTCCTACCCTTCCGAAGCAGTTCTGTTCCGGGCGGCTTTCGCCTTGGCATTTCATGGGGCCATGTGGGTAAGCGAACTCGTGGCGAGGAACAAGAAAGATATGGAGGGAGGCTTATGCAGGGATCATGTACAAATACGGGGTGATTCGATGCTGATCTGGATAGCCAGGTCCAAGACAGACCAGGGAGCTATGGGAGATAGTGTTGTTGTGCAGCGTGCTCGAGGGTGCCCCACTTGTCCGATAACGTGTCTAGAGGAATATTTGGCACAGAGGCCGGTGACATGGGGAGGGAGCCTGCTTAGGCACAAGGATGGCACCCCTCTGACGAGATTTCAGTTTCAGAGGGTGCTAGCAGTTACAATCGCTGCGGCAGGCATGGACCCGTGCAATTTTGGGACCCACTCATTTAGAATAGGGGCCGCTACAGATGCTACGGCCCGGGGTCTGGGTGCGGAAGAAGTGAAACAGCTAGGCCGTTGGTCCTCGAACTGCTTCAAGAGGTATGAGCGATTGCACATGTTGTAAAGACTGGTGAATTGCACTCACGCTTGTTGTCTTTTGTTTGAATTACAGTTTCGCAAGCCTGTGACGCGGGGCGGAATTTGGAGTCAACCCATCACCAGGAGGCCAGCGGTCAAGGATCACCGACTGGAGAGCAAGTGGTATGGGTCATGGGCCACTCATACGTGAGGCGCGCCGGGGACGTTTCCCTGGCAGGTGACGCGATTCACGCATCTGGGGAATACGGGTTCAGAGTGACCTTCCATGGGAAAGGAGGCCTCTGTGTTGACCAATTTCAACCATTTATGGAGGGTCTCTTAGGGCGGCAAAGGTCACCGCCATCTATAATCATAGTACACTTGGGGGGCAATGACTTAGTAAGACTGGGAAGACGGGTTTTACTGGAACACATTTTGTCGGCAGTCAGCTGGTTGGCTAAGAGGCTCCCGGGGTGCACAATCGCCTGGTCCCACATGATCCCCAGGAAAGTTTGGCGGGGGGGTTTCTCTGTGTCAGCGTTGAACCACTCGGTAAAGAGGGTCAACAATAAGATTGCAAAATTGTTTCGCTCCGCACAGTTGCATAGCATCCCCCATGGGTGCATTCGGGGTGATCACTTTTATTTGAATGATGGGGTTCACCTGTCCAGGGTGGGGAATGATTTACTTATAGGAGACTTCATAGCATGGCTAAGGGGTTTGAGGAGGCATGACCTTTAGGAGGTGTGGGGGGGCCGGATAGTCGGTCAACTATCCGGCCTGTGGCGGTAAGGTCATGATCGGTGAGCAGTAATTTCAAGGTCCCTACGGGGGGCGCCACCCAGAATGGATGGGAGAGCCCGGGGGGAGGTGGCCAATGGCCCCTCCCACAGGGAGGCGGCACCCACTAAGGATGGGTCGCCTAGGGGGAGACGGCCATAGGCCCCTCCCAGGGGGGAGACGGCTAGATGCCTCTCCTAAGAATTTCCCGGGGGCCGGATATCCGCTCCGGCGGAAGAGAGTGTGGGGAAGGGGGGGAGTCCACGCTGTCCTTCTTACAGATACCTCACACGGGAACTCGGACGACCCTTAAGATGGCGTCGAGTGAAAGGGGGCCCCCACGACAAGGGAAGTTACAGTTGGCACGAGGGTAAAGTCCTCTGCGCATGCGCCACTCACACCGTGAGGGCGGGAGTTTGGTAGTAGGGATCTGACACCGGTTAAGACCTTGCCGTTGGCCCTTAATGCTAGGATGTACAATTTTAATTTAGAATGTATGCATTTTCAGGATGCTCGACTCGGCTAGGAAACCTTTGTATTAGAGATCTGTTAAGGTTAGCCAAAGAACATGTCTTCATCAAAAATCTAATGAAAGTAAAAGTGTACATAATTCATGAAACGTTTTAATTTAATGTTTTAAATTTTGTTTCATATTTTAATAAATACGGCCGGGGGGGTAACTCCCCCCCGCCTTCCAAAAGCTCAAACCGGTGTCTGTCTCCTCCCCTTGGGGAATTGGTGTTGGGAGGGGGTGGCGGGCATCCCGGCCATATGGAAAGGGAAAACCACTCGGTCCCCCCGAACGTATGGATGGGTGCCCCGATCCCCCCGGGAAACCATTTTGGGCTGGGGGCGTGGTTCGGCTGGTATGCTGGTACGCCCTTCCCGCCCAGAAGGGGTTGTCCTAGACACCCGCCCGGAAGACCGCGCCCAGGGGTGGAGTTCTGGACTTTTTGGTTCCGTCCAGAGGTGTCAGGGATAACACCCGAAGACCCCGGAGTTCCACCTGTCTCGGTGCACAAATAAACAGAAACACGGGCTTCTCGATGGTGGCGTCAAAGACCAAAGGTTTATTACTGCAGGGACACAGAAGTCACAGAAACTACACACGGGCAGAATCTAGGAGCCTGTTCGATTTGTACAAAAAGGGTTGCTCCTTATATACTAAAATTTGAGCTTGAGGCAAATTCTTTACATGAAATACATTCCCAAACCTTTGTGTCCTAAACAATAAATATTTGGCGTTGCACAGGAATCGTTGGCAATATCTGATGTCAAAACATTACGAACGAGGGGTTCCCACTTTTCCATCATAATCTCATGTCAACTTTTCATTCAAGACCCGGACCGCCTCATCGTAAATTTCGTTACCTCCCCCTAATAAAGGCCCAGAAGGAAAGGAGCAGAGCCAGGTGCAGAAGATAGAAAAGCAGGATAAGGGATGTTTGTGGGTTGTAAATGGGCAAGGCTACCGGCTTCGGCCGCCTAATCAAGATCAGGCCAACGAACACAAGAACCAGTATAGCAGGACTGGCCTCGGGCAGAAGAGGCAGCCTTTGTCGAGTCATGCAGCTACAGCGTGTTCTGTTCTAAGGTGCACGTGTCACTGGAAAGGTGAATCGCCGGCTAAGCCTACGTGTCCTTAATCGAAATGAAGTAATCAGAGGTTATTGCGTATGTGAGGGCAAGAAACACAAAATGGCTGCCATGATCTAAGATGGATGC
The DNA here is from genome assembly GCF_964263255.1 of Lissotriton vulgaris. Lineage (NCBI taxonomy): Eukaryota > Metazoa > Chordata > Amphibia > Caudata > Salamandridae > Lissotriton > Lissotriton vulgaris. The sequence goes on from NC_141700.1 coordinate 404,073,912, forward strand.
CATGGGTAGATCGGAAATGTGTTTGTAACAGGAGTACTCTTGCTCGTAGCATAGTGAAAACACCGGGACATGCTAAATGGATCATTTGCGGTTCGCTGATACCAAAATTATGTATTTCCGACAATATTGAAAACACGGGTTCAAATCGTCACGGAACCTCAGACCCTCCTTTTGCCCTTACATAGGCAATTACTCAGTCTATGTCAGAGTCTAATTCTATGCTCATCAGGTCAGTGACATGCTGTTGTATCATCATCCTTTCTCGTGCCTTTTCTCCAAACGCAGGTGGTTTTCTAAAACAGGTTGCAGCACAGAGACTACACAAAGCAGGACCACACTGGATAATCAGGCAGCATGAGAATAGGAATACTAAGATGACACCAATGACCATCAGAACCTTCCATCCCCACGCTGATATCAGAGTCCACAACCACTCCATGAAGGACCAGTTTCCCTTGTCTACATGTATAGAGTCGGAAATCTTGTGTAGCTTAGAGATCGCCTCATAGACTGTTGGAGCATTATTGGGAATAAAGACACAGCAGCTCTATTGGATCATTCTGCATACCCCACCTCGATCTGCAAGAATTACGTCTAGAACCATACGGTTCTGCAACGTCATGAGTCTATCCGCCTGAAGCTCAGCTGTCAAGTTGCTAAGGGCACCAGCAGTTTCGGTAATAGTAGATTCAACTACCCGTGTTAGTTGACGTATGTTTCTACTATTGGCCATAGGCCCCCAGAACGGAAGGAAACCTTTGAAGAAGTCTCCAGCTTCCTGACCAGCGGTATCTTCCTTGCTGAAAACACCTCTTGCTACTCTGGTCTTGTGATAGTCAGAAGAAGCAGTGTATGTTGGAGGCAACAATCGAGCAATATAACATGAACCTGAAAAGTCAGCAGGCAACCATGTATACGCTCTGTCTTGACAGATGAAGTAAGTACCCCTAGCAGTAAGAAAAGCAGGGGAAGAGTTAGACGGAAACACGTAAGTCTCTACGCACTCACTCCTCCCTAGCTGAGCTCTCGGATTTCTCCCATTACCTTGCAAACAGACCTGACCTCGGTGAGGCACGACCCAGATTGGAGTAGAGCTTTTTCGCTTGCTTTCTCCCAAGCTAAGGCGATACTCTGTAGAGTTCCAACTCAAATATACTCGCAATTCGTCTCTAGGGTAAGATGGAGTATTATTGACGTCCTTGATCATGTCAATAATTCCCTGGACTAAAGCTTTGTTGGCAGAGTTATATTTAGTGGAACGTGGTGGACGCGGAGGATAGGTTTCAAGGGCATAGGCAAAAATGGTCTGAAGGGCCTGAAATGATCCATTATAGCTAAAAGGCAAAACCAGATAGGGAATGCCTTTATCCATAGTGTGGGGTATCAAGCCACACACCCAGCAGTCTGTAGTGTTAACTACCAGTTGGTGTTGGTGCAAGAGCTGTACGAAAGTGTTATTGATAAATTCTGAGCGTCGAGCTTGCTCATGTTCAGGAAACGAGTGAAAAGAGTGTATAGAAGAAACAGTAGAGGTAGCAGGATCAAGGGGAGGTACTGTAGTTACTGGCACAAAGATTAAATTTATACCAAAAACGATTCCACCCACCAACGTTATTAAAACAATTAAAAATGTAATAGCACATTGCATCAGAAAACATTTGCTATGAAGAATTCTGTAAAGTCTGTTTCTGCGAACATAAATCATATTTTCTCGTTGCAGCGCAGGAAGCTCCATCTTCTACAATCCGCTCGCGACCACTGATGATGTGTACGTAGATGAAAATGCCTCTATCAGCCCTGGGAGTTCCCAGAACCAACAGAAAGATCGACCTTGTGTCTGACCCCCGCAGATTCAACTAGGCACACAGCCACGACCCTACGGCTACCCAGACGGCAAGGCAATTTTTAAAAAAACAATAAAACAATAGCAAACTTCCTGGCTGAAGGCAAAGTGTTAAAATTTCAAATGTGTAAAATAGGCAGTTTCCTGCTTTATTTGTCCATATTGCGAGATCATAAATTGTATCTTAATTTTGCAGGAACTGTTTGATCAGGAAACAGTGTGTTGTCAGCAGAGGTTGCAATGTTCAAGTTCGCAGATGGCAAAGTTTCTTCTGATGCAGAGGGCAAGTGTTCAGGAGTCAAAGAAGTAGTTTCAGTAGGAGAGTCAGAGTTCGAAGTGTCAGTTATTAATTCGGCATCGCTGAAAGGGACAAACTTGGGTGTTCGCTCGAACTCAGAGGCACCAATTCCCTTCTTCACCCAGTTGTCATAAGGAAGTGGCAAGGGCACACGTTTGACGTGTGTCGCATGGATCCAGTGTTTGCGACCAGTCACACGAATAGCAGTTCTCGTTGTTAGCAGTACTTGGTAGGGGCCAACAAATCTGGGCTGAAGGTTCTTCGTCCTCGCAAAGTTCCGCACCACAACGTGGTCACCTGGTTTCAGCTGATGACCTGGACTCTCCGGAGGCTTTGGCAATGCATCGAAAACCTGTTGGTGAATAAGACTCAATTTAGCAGTCAAGTCGTAAAGGTAATCAATCAAAATTGGATATTCCAGAGAACAAAATTCTTTCGGCCTTGGCACTCCCCAAATATTAGCGGGACGGCCAAAGACAATTTCATACGGACTAAGCCCTACTCTAGAATGTACAGTCGCTCTCGTGGATAACAAAGCCAAGGGTAGTGCGTCTGGCCAGGATAAACCCGTGGATGCCTGTATTTTAGCGAGTTTTAGTTTGAGGGTGCCATTGTAAGCCTCAACTAAACCAGCAGACTGGGGATGGTTAGCACTGTGAAACTTTTGCTTTATTCCTAAACCAGCACACACACTCTGCATAACTTTCCCTATAAACTCACTTCCGTTATCTGACCATACAATCCGTGGCATTCCGTACCTAGGGAAATATTCTTTGAGAAGAATTTTGGCAGTTGATAGGGCAGTGTTGTCCTTTAGTGGATATGCTTCGATCCATCTGGAGAAAGCACAAACTACCACCAGGACGTACTTTAAGTTAGTGCACCGATCCATGTGAATGAAGTCTAACTGAATCACTTCAAAGGGGCAAGAGGGAGGAGCGAAGTGACCAGCAGGAGTAGGGATTCCCTTGCCAGGATTATGCATCAGGCATACCATACAATTTTTCACCACTCTCTCTGCACATTTACTAATCCCATCATTCTTCCAGACTGGAGCCAACATCTTACATATCCCTTTAGAACTTATATGCGCTACTCCATGTGCCATTGTCACCACTGCAAGCATATATAAGAGCTTTATTGCGTGATTAAAAGAAAAATCATTGCAAATACAGAATCTTTAAAATATGTAAAAGATACATTTAAAATACATATAAAAAAATGGCGACTGATTGGGATCCAAGGTGGACTGATTGGGATCCAAGGTGGATAGGGACAGCCGATGGAGCCTGCCAGGAACTTTAAGCCATCGATGAATCACTGGCATTTGGCCCCTCGCAGAGTTTTTTTCCTGCGAGGTCCATGAACCTTACCAAGGCACAGTTTAATTTGATGTTCCTGGGGTCAAAGCAGGCCAGAACTGCTGCTCTGCACGATCTAATCTTGTTTATGTTCCAAAGGTGCTTCAAAAGGAACCGTCTTTCATTCAGCAGTTTTGGACAGAGACATAAAATGTGCGTGATGTCTTCTTTGTGATTCCCACAAAGTCGACAAAGTTCTCGTCCATGATCTCTTTTCCATTTTGGGAAATGGGCCAACAGGTTGATAACTCCCAGTCTCAATTTTAGGAATTTTGATTTAGTTCGTGCAGTAAAAGATACGGTTAGATACTGGTGTGGAATCAACAGGGCGTAGGAATGCAGAGTCAACCACCCGTGACTTCTTTTTGCCAGCCGTGCCTTATCTTCCACAGTTGACAACTTTTTTGTGCTTAGTTTCGCTAGCCGTTTAAATTCCATTTGGCTTACATGCATGCTCCAAAGTTCATTTAAGCATAAGGTTGTTAGGCCTTTTTTCCAATAGTCGTTCCCTGCGCGCCATGAGTTCATATTGAGACTAACCCAGAGATGGTGTGCTAGACTGCCTTCCTTAGATGATCTCAGTTTGTGACAGCACACAAGAAAGGTCATGGCTCTGGCGTATGGTTGATGGCAGATTCCCAGTTCCAACCTGATTTGTGCCGGAGATGTTTGAATCGGTAGTTTGAACACTGTTCTATAAATCTTTGTGATTATTTTGTCCAATTGGCCACTGTCCAGTCCTTTTAGGACTTCGCTGCCGTAGGTTAGTGTGGGAATGATTTTTGCCTGAGCGGCCTGTAAAGTAGGTGCAAAAGTTGGGCCTTGTAGTTTCTTGTGAACGGATCCAATGGCGAAGGCAAGTGCTGCACCCTTCCTTTTTTGTTCTTCCAACTGAGATTTATATCTGTTGTTGTTGTTAAAGATGACTCCAAGGTACTTATGGCATTTAGATTCGACAATGCTTTCCTTATTAAGGGTCCAAGACAGATTCTTAGCTTTACCTGAACGGACCGCCAATATTTTTGTCTTCTTATTATTGATCTGTAGGTTATTCTTATTAGAATAGTCGGAGGTGGCGTCCAGAAGCCTTTGCAAGCACATACGCTTCAGGCAACATCCAACGCTGTTGTTCCGACAAGTCAATCCAACACCCACTCGAATCCAACTTGCCCGTACTTTCTTTCTATGCACGCTTTTCCTCCTCAGTCGCCTCTTTCTGGATCTCTTTCACACTTTCCACTGTATCCTCACACATTCCAGACTCGGAAATCCATCTTGCAGACGTTGCAACATACATTCTACTCATCATATTTCTAGCTGTTTGTTTAACGGTCTCGTCAGCAAAAGCATTCCCACGACCAACATCATCCGTGATTGCTTTATGCGCACTGCATTTCACAATCGCAACTTCAGTCGGCAAGGTTAGAGATTCCAACAAGTCGTTAACTAGCTGACCATGTTGAATCTTAGTCCCATGGGACGTAATGAAACCTCTTTCTTTCCACAAACGGCCAAAATTATGGGCCACGCCGAACGCGTACTGACTATCTGTGAACACATTCACTCTCTTTCCCTTAGCTAAAACACACGCTCTCATTAGAGCGATTAATTCTGCAGCTTGGGCAGAATTCTGACTCACTCTTGCAGTCTCCACAATCGTACTCAAAGTCGTTACTGCATAGGCAGCAGTCACATCACCATTCTTCAATTTAAAGCATGACCCATCAACATACAACGTGCCATCTGGATCTGACAATGGGGTGTCTTTTAAATCAATTCGTCCTTTTGTCTCCTCTTCGGTTCTGAAACAGCAATCATGGGGCTTGGAATCACTCGATTCTTGATTAGCCGGCAACAGTGTTGCTGGATTCAATACATTGCATCTTTTGATCTGAATATGACTCGCTAGCAGTGTCAGCTCGTAGCCAGATAATCTAGCACTGGTAAGGTGTTGCGTCTTGGTTCTGTTCATGAGTGTATCCACAGCATGAGGAACCATGACCACTAGCATGTTATTCATCACCAAACCAGCAGATTGTCGAATGGAAGCCGCAGCTGCCGCTGTAGCTCTCAAACAACTAGGCAACGCTCTAGCTACCGGATCTAATGTTGATGAAAAGTACCCACAAGGGCGTTGTTTATCACCGAATCTCTGTGTCAAAACACTCAACGCGCAACCTTCTCTCTCGTGAACATAGAGCATAAATGGCTTGCTGTAATCGGGTGTACCCAATACAGGAGCTGAACATAGTGCATTTCGTAACTCAGAAAAACTCTCCTGACATTCAGCAGACCATGGCACCGGACTCGGAACATTTTTCCCAGTCAAAGCTACCAATGGTTTTGCTAAAAGAGAAAAATTTGGGATCCACTGCCTACAGTAAGAGGTAATACCCAAAAAGGCACGTACTTCTCTCTGTGTGCGAGGAACACTCATCTGCGTAATTGCTTTTATTCTCTCTGGGGTCAACTTCCTTCCCTCCTTTGACAAGAGATGACCTAGGTAGGTCACTTCTTGGCAGCAGTATTGCATTTTCGAAGGTGACACCTTGTGATTCAAATTAGACAAATGATGCAATAACGAAATCGTAGCTGCTTTGCAAGTTTCCTTGTCATCGGCAGCCACTAGAAGGTCATCTACATACTGCACTAGAGCAGAACCTGGAGGAAGTACAAAGGAATCTAACTGACTTTTTAATGCTTGGCTGTAAATGGATGGGCTCTCACAATAGCCTTGTGGAGCGCGTTTAAACCTAAAGCTTCGACCTCCTAGGCAGAAGCCGAAAATATCTCTGCTTTCCTCGGCTATTGGAATGCTGAAAAAGGCATTCTTCAAGTCGATGACTGAAAACCATGTAGCTGTTGCAGGAATCAATGTTAACAATGCAGTAATGTCTGGAACTACAGGAAACTGCGGAACCACAATTTTATTAACCTCTCTGAGATCGATAACAAATCTATATACTGGAGGCTTTGAAGGATCAGTACGTTTCAAAATTGGCAATACAGGACTATTACAGACATTTCCTCTAGTTTCTTCAACCACCCCTTTCTTAATCAAATCTTGTACAATTAATAAAAGTGCACGTTCGCCTTCACTAGAGATTCTGTATTGAGGAATTCGTGGAAATTTGACATTTGCTTTCAAAGTGACTACATATGGTGGTATTTCTAAAAGGCCTACATCGTTAGGACCAGTCGCCCAAAGAGTATCAGGGAGTGAACGCAGCTCTGGCGGAAGTGCATCCATTGACAAGTACATCGGAGAGGTGATTCGTTTACCCAACGTAAGCTGTACTCCTTCCGGAGAACAGTACAATGTCGCATGTAGGCGTTTTAACAAGTCTAAACCAAGCAGATTTTCATTACAACCTGTCGTCAAAATCAGGGGTGCTTTCAATTGACACGGTCCAACAGAAATAGACAAAGGACCAGATACAGGGTTGTAAACAGGGGCGCCTGAAAAACCTACAGAAACATTTGTTAAGCCGGACAAAGGTGCGCCAGGGAGTTTCGCATGAATGATAGAACTTTTTGCGGCACCAGTATCCAACAGAAACGGTTCGACTACACCTGATGTTGCTACTGCGACATAAGGCCCACTCTGATCCACTGGAACTGATACTACCCCCTCTCTCTGTCCATGGCTGTCCTAGTACTCATTTTGTTGAAATCCCTCATCAACTTCACAATAGTCCTCAACATGATACTGTTGAGATCTATTTTGTTGGGCAGACTGTCCATTTCGCTGATCAAAGTGATTGGAAGGGCGATCATTTGTTTGTGGAGGCATAGCACCTCGTCCTCGACCTCTAGAATTTTGCACAAAACCACCACGACCTCTCTGAGCTGCTGCTGCGTTATTTTGCGCTAAGACTGGACACTCATTCTTATAATGACCCTCTTTCTTACAATACGCACACTGATTCCACTGGTATTACGGTCTCTGAGAACCATAATCTGTCCTTTGATACGACCCTTGCTGTGTATTGGTCTGATTCATGCGAGGCGGATATGCTTGTTGCAGAAGAACTTTAGTTTTTAAGTCTTTTGTTTTCTTATCTGATTTCTCTTTCTCCTCTTTATCCCTATTTTCATAATACTGTGCAGTTGCAAGTATTTGCGCAGTTGTAGAGACAGCCCACGCACTCTCGGAATCTTTTAATTTATTGCATAGCTCGGGTAGCAAATTGTGTATAAATTTGTCGACAAACAATCTCTGTCCTCCTTCTGTGCTCATATCCTGACCACTGTGATCTACAAAAGTCTCTTCGAACCTCGTGAAAAAGTCGGAGACACTTTCGTCTTTCTTTTGCCTGCATGCGGACAACTTGTCCCAGTTAACACGCAATGCTGGCATCAGAGTCTTCATTAAGTCGATTATCCTACCTGGAAGATTAGCAATTAGAGGTTCGGGTTTGGAACCACCTATTTGCTGACCATCTGCTGCAATTATAGCTGCCCAATCACCACCTAGAGCAACTGGGTGATTCTCTTTACGAATTTTAGCCCAAATTGGTTGCGGAACTACATTCCCAAATAACATGTCAATGTCCGCTAGATTCATTACACAAGCCTCAACTGTTTGTGCTAACTCCTTATAATATCCGGCAGGATTTTTACGCGGATCTGGCAAGGCTTGTTTCACTGCCAATACTTCAGCTCGCTTCCACGGAATGTGTATCCACACTCTTTGGAATTGTGCCGGAGCAGCTGCAATACCATTGAGCGCATCAGCTTGCACAGCTTCGCGCCAAATTGGTGGAACCTCCCTCATTGGATATTGGCGATTCTGCTTCGTACTACTTTTCTCTAAGTCCCTCGGTGAACGAAGTGATGGATCATTCCTATAACTTAAAATCAGTTCCATCGCTTCTTTCATATTTTGACCTACTATCATACCTGCAGCAAACTCTTTCTGAACCTTAATTAAGTCTTCTAATTTCGATTCAGAGTCATCTTCTTCTAGTTCCTCACGTAGAAGAGAGCACATCTCGTCGAATACATATCGTTGTGTTGGTTCATTCCATTGCATAAATGTATCTAGTACATCTCTCGTACTATATCTCCTACTCTTCGAAATCCATCGGAGAGCCGTGAAATCTAATATTCCCCGTTCCTCAGTACTTGGGAGCTGACTACATCTCTGCACAGACTCAGAAGTAGGAGTCTTAATTAAAGATTTATAGAAAGGAGACAGAATGTTAGAGACAGAATCAGTGATTCTTCGACGAACAGAAAGCGGAGTCATAATACTAGCAGATGTAGAAAACACAGTAGTAGTTGGAACAGTTAGTATAGGGACAGTGGGAGTATCAAGTAAGGTAGCTTGTGAAGTAGTAGGTGTAAGCAATACAGGTATAGGCAAAGAAGTCGGCAACCCAGGAAGAGGAGGTGCCGTAGGAACATTTACATTAACCACAGGAGGTACAGGAACTTGATTCTGAGGGGCAGGAGCAGGAATACCGGGTTGTCCAGCAACCGGCAATTGAACATTTGGTACAGGTGGAGCCGTAGCACCCTGTGCATACGGTGGGGGTGACCGTAACAAGTAAGACAACAGAGGATCGTTTTCGGGGTCCTCTACTATCTTAGTTGTACTCGATGGCAAGGCTGGGTAGCACTTATCTATCGCTAAGTTACTCTCTCTAGTAGCTATCTCCATTGCTTTCTCAGACTCGTTATCTTGCAGCTGCTTAGCCGCTTGTTCTAAAGTTAACTCTTGCTCTTTCTGCTCTTTCTTCAACCTTTTAATTTCTCTCTGTTTAGATTCTTTTCGCCAGTAACGGAAAGAATCAAACATTGCCGGCCGGGCTTTCTTCTTAAACAATTTTACTTCTAAATTGTCAAGAACTTCAGGTTCAAAACTACCATGCAGTGGCCAACTAAGGACACCATCTTTTTCAGTGTATCGGACCCACACCTCATTATAAGATATAGGACCCACACCAAACTTACAATAAAGATCATATAGGGGAGTTCCGATCGGAGGAACCAGACATGAGTCCTCCAACCGGGAATCACTGTTGCAACCAAAGCACGACAACATACAATTTTTCCGACTTACCATTTTATAATCCGGAACACAGAACAAACAAACACAAACAGGAATGTGCACTCGAACCAAGAACTTAGGCCTACCAAAAGCGAACAAATGTATCGATACCCAAACTAAACCAATAGATTATCGTAACCAGAACAACCAGTGATAATCTTACGAAACCAAACCAAACCAAGAACTAAAAGGATTTTAACAACCCTTACGAAGTAACCAACTAGCAACCACTAAATACTTAACTGAGGCACTGAAGACGTCACCAAGGAGAAACCCGTCACGTTTCGCCGTACTAAGGACTGCACCTCGGGTCCAAGACAGGGCGACGGTCAAGGCAACGGACCACTGCAGCCGTCCTGAATGGGAACCCTCGTGGAAGAGAACGTCGGGCCACTTTTGCGATATGCCGGGATCGATGAAGTGGGGCGCCTCCCTCAGGAATCTTCACACGAAGCTTCTCGAACTCTTCAGGCTTTTGGACCGGTACCGAATGACGTCGCCCCACGTTGGGCGCCAATTGGAGTTCTGGACTTTTTGGTTCCGTCCAGAGGTGTCAGGGATAACACCCGAAGACCCCGGAGTTCCACCTGTCTCGGTGCACAAATAAACAGAAACACAGGCTTCTCGATGGTGGCGTCAAAGACCAAAGGTTTATTACTGCAGGGACACAGAAGTCACAGAAACTACACACGGGCAGAATCTAGGAGCCTGTTCGATTTGTACAAAAAGGGTTGCTCCTTATATACTAAAATTTGAGCTTGAGGCAAATTCTTTACATGAAATACATTCCCAAACCTTTGTGTCCTAAACAATAAATATTTGGCGTTGCACAGGAATCGTTGGCAATATCTGATGTCAAAACATTACGAACGAGGGGTTCCCACTTTTCCATCATAATCTCATGTCAACTTTTCATTCAAGACCCGGACCGCCTCATCGTAAATTTTGTTACCTCCCCCTAATAAAGGCCCAGAAGGAAAGGAGCAGAGCCAGGTGCAGAAGATAGAAAAGCAGGATAAGGGATGTTTGTGGGTTGTAAATGGGCAAGGCTACCGGCTTCGGCCGCCTAATCATGATCAGGCCAACGAACACAAGAACCAGTATAGCAGGACTGGCCTCGGGCAGAAGAGGCAGCCTTTGTCGAGTCATGCAGCTACAGCGTGTTCTGTTCTAAGGTGCACGTGTCACTGGAAAGGTGAATCGCCGGCTAAGCCTACGTGTCCTTAATCGAAATGAAGTAATCAGAGGTTATTGCGTATGTGAGGGCAAGAAACACAAAATGGCTGCCATGATCTAAGATGGATGCCATGGGTAGATCGGAAATGTGTTTGTAACAGGAGTACTCTTGCTCGTAGCATAGTGAAAACACCGGGACATGCTAAATGGATCATTTGCGGTTCGCTGATACCAAAATTATGTATTTCCGACAATATTGAAAACACGGGTTCAAATCGTCACGGAACCTCGGGGGGCGTACCTGAGGAGGGTCCCCGCCCTCCCGCAGACGGATAAATCGAGCGGGAATCCGAAGAAGCGTCCTCTTGTTCCTGTGCTCTGAAGGCTGCACCACTCGTTGCTCGTGAGCCCTCGACGGAACAAGCGGCAATTTTGACCCACCCACCAGCCCCCTTTGCAATGTTTGTTTGAATAAAGCAATGGTTGATGATATCCGATTGTATTAAAGAGATGCAGTCACGTTTTTCAGCATTCATGTATGCCTTGGATTGAGTAAATGTGTATAGGCCTTTTTTCCTTTGTAGAAAAGTAAAGGAGTGTATCACATAATGAAATTGTCTTGTGCTTTAGGACATTTTTCCCTTGGTAGAAATGAAAAGTTGAGGAATCGTCAAGCTGTTTCAGATTAGGCGAATTCTTTCTTCCTTAGTAGGTACATCAACTGTCGTATTTATTTTTTTGGTCGCGCGGTAAGGTCATGATCGGTGAGCAGTAATTTCAAGGTACCTAGGGGGAACGCCACCCAGAATGGATGGGAGCGCCCGGGGGGAGGCGGCCATTGGCCCCTCCCACACGGAGGCGGCACCCACTATGGATGGGTCGCCTAGGGGGAGACGGCCATAGGCCCCTTCCAGGGGGGAGACGGCTAGATGCCCCTCCTAAGAATTTCCCGGGGGCCGGATATCCGCTCCGGCGGAAGAGAATGTGGGGAAGGGGGGGAGTCCACGCTGTCCTTCTTACAGATACCTCACACGGGAACTCGGACGACCCTTAAGATGGCGTCGAGTGAAAGGGGGCCCCCACGACAAGGAAAGTTACAGTTGGCACAAGGGTAAAGTCCTCTGCGCATGCGCCACTCACACCGTGAGGGCGGGAGTTTGGTAGTAGGGATCTGACACCGGTTAAGACCTTGCCGTTGGCCCTTAATGCTAGGATGTACAATTTTAATTTAGAATGTATGCATTTTCAGGATGCTAGACTCGGCTAGGAAACCTTTGTATTAGAGATCTGTTAAGGTTAGCCAAAGAACATGTCTTCATCAAAAATGTAATGAAAGTAAAATTGTACATAATTCATGAAACGTTTTAATTTAATGTTTTAAATTTTGTTTCATATTTTAATAAATACGGCCGGGGGGGTAACTCCCCCCCCGCCTTCCAAAAGCTCAAACCGGTGTCTGTCTCCTCCCCTTGGGGAATTGGTGTTGGGAGGGTGTGGCGGGCATCCCGGCCATATGCCCTCCCAGGCAGGTGTTGTGTGTAATGAGACTAAAAAACAACATTTGGCACTGAAGTTCCTTTCTTAAGCCCAACATGTTTCAGACCTTCCTTGGTCACAGGCAGGAATACAGCTTTGCACAGACACTCCTGCTGCACCTCCTATTAGCATGTTAATTAGCAGTATTGCACTCTAGTGGTCTCCCAAGTGAGCTTCAAACTTTACAGAGCATGCTGGGATTTGTAGTGCTAACAGTGTTTTTTATATCCTTTAGTAGGTGAGTACTGCCATGTAAAATCAGTTTCCTTAATTCACGGCCCTCCAGTGGCTATATATAATTATATAATTATATATATATTTATATATATTTATTTATTTATTTATTTATTTTCCACGTTCCCCCAAAAGGAAGGTTAACCGCACTCATAGCGTTGCTTGTTAGTCAATATTTCATTTATTCATTGGTGTCTCAGCATGCAAACCTGACGCCTTTCGTTCTGTATAGAACTTTTCAAAAGGTGGCCAAACACCAAACACAATGTCACTTCACACACGTTAATGCCCGCTTTACTTTCACATTCTTCAGTGGATACTTTTATAAGTGCATTGTGGGACATGTGGTTCCGCTCCTGGTGCGTAAATCATATCCTCCAGTGGGTGGTGTTTTTTTCTTTGCTGTTACACCCGCATTTCTTGTCAATTTAGATTTATTATTCCCAACAGTAATTCGCTACTCCCTAGACAGTCCCATTTTCAAGGCTGCAGGGGATCCAATACCCGAGACAGTTTGGTGGCACCGCATTGCCCTGTAACGTTTTCACAGGCTATAAACAGTGGTCCAAGGCGGGCAATGATGGCGCTCTTGTGATGGTGCGTCTCTCTTCGGTGTGACCAACCGATATTATATTTTCCATGTTCCCCCAAAAGGAAGAAGAAGAGTCGCACTTGTAGCGTTGCTTGTTATTTAATATTAAATTTATTTATTGGTGTCTCAGCATGGCAATCCTGACACCTTTCGTTCTGCATAGAAATGTTTTAAAGGTGCCCAGACACCAAACACACCGTCGCTTCACACACGTTAATGTCCGCTTTACTTTCACATCCTCCAGTGGATACTTTTATAAGTGCATTGTGGGACATGTGGTTCCGCTCCCGGTGCTTATATATATATATATACATATATATCTCAGAAGTCGCTTAAAAGAATCAGGTGCAACAAGAGGTTTCCAGCAAGCACCGAAGAAGCAGACACGGGCCCAGAGTAAGTGCAAGCAGTAGCGTTTATTTTCTCAGTAGTCCGCCATAACGCGTTTCACCACCGGAGTGGCTTGATCACATGACAACGTTCAAACATTCAGTGGACCATTAAAACAGCTAGCACCCTATGCACGTGATTGTGAAAGTGATTAACATAGAAAAAAGGTGAAATGCTCCTTACTTTTAACCTTAGAAGAAAGACTGTGCTTCGTGTAAAGTCAAACTATTAAAGTAATACTTGGTTCCAACTGATTGGAGGGAATTAGTCAAAGATAAATACATGTAATGACCTAAACATCGCAATTTGCAATTAAAAACGAAAAAAGGAATATTCGTAGCATAAATGCATGAATAACAGTATAAATACATACAGCATGAATGCATTCACCGTTGCACTCCATAGAAATTTCAAGGGAAAAAGGTGCAAGGAGTGATATAAATATAACCAGGAAAAAGGTGATATGATTTTTCTATGCAAAAATAGATTTGATAAAAAAAAATATATATATACACATTTCATATATTTACACACCAGCTGTTAAAGAATTTAGGTCACGACATAATTGTAGCATAAATGCTAAGCAATTTGTAAAGTACCCTCCTATATGTCACATGACACAAAATATTGAAACACAGTAGGATTTTCGTGAGAAATATCAATTAAAGTGCCGTTGAGTGCCAAAAATAAATAAAGTGAATGCTAAATAAAATTAAAAAGAAATCCTGAATATGCGGATTTCGTGAGAAGCAATGGACAGCTATATCGGGCTAGTCGTCAGTCAATCACATAGGTAAGAAAGTATGTTGACATATCATTTGACAAGGAGGTGTGTTGACATCATTTGACACAATAGTCCAGTTGAAAGTGACGGATTGGTAACACATGGGTTACAGTGAGAACAGGAAGGAAAAGGACACAGGGGGTAGGTTATCAAAATGTACTGGGAGAAACAGAAAAATATATCGTACAGAGGGGGGCTCTAAGGATGAAAATGGTCATAGACAGGTATGTAAATCTTCAGTGTTGTTTAGACCTCCAGGGCTCTTACTGTTGAAGTTCAGGATATACCTGGTCTCCAACATACGCATTTTGCGTTCCCGATCACCTCCCTGTTTCGTTTTGGGAATCGTGTCGATGACATAGTATTTGAGGTCCATCAGGTTGTTATTGTGGACCTCTCGAAAATGTCTCGCCACTGGGTAGGTGGGGTCAGAGTTGGTGATGGCCCTAATGTGTTGTAGTATCCTTACATTAGCTGGTAATTTGGTACTTCCCACGTACCGTAAGGGACAAGTACATTCCAAGATGTAGATGGCGTACTCGGTTTTACAATGGAGAGATTTGGACATTTTAATTTCCTTGTTACTGAAGGCTGTACGGTAACTCGTTTTATTGATACCGTAAGTACAGGCTTTACATGAATGACATTTAGTGAACCCCCGTGAGGTTTTCAGCCAGTCTTTGGACGGAATGACTTCTGGACAGCTGGATACTAGACTGTTGTAAAGAGAAGTAGCTCTCTTATAGGTAATGCTGGGTTTGGCTGGCATTTTATGGCCTATTACTGGGTCAGAGCGTATAAGGGCCCAGTTCTGATAGATGATTTTATATATATATATATATATATATATATATATATATATATATATATATATATATATCTATATATATATATATATATATATATATATATATATATATATATATATATATGTATATAAATATATTCCAACCACACCCGATTTTTCTTTTCAAGAACCGGACACCGACAGAGGAGCAGAGTAGATC
Source organism: Lissotriton vulgaris (assembly GCF_964263255.1). Lineage (NCBI taxonomy): Eukaryota > Metazoa > Chordata > Amphibia > Caudata > Salamandridae > Lissotriton > Lissotriton vulgaris. Next base: position 404,089,188 of record NC_141700.1, read on the forward strand.
ATCAGCCTTTTCAGGGTTGTTTAATTATAAAAGCATGACGAGTTTCGGCATACCTGCCTTGTTCACTTGCATGATATATATCCTTGTCACAACAGCACTTCAGTACGCTCTCAGTAAACGCCCACAAACCAGCTCATATTCTAAGGGTGTTTATTCCAAAAAACAACATGTTTCGGCTTACCAGAAGTCTTGTTCACGTTTTTCACCCACATCCTCTGCCCTTTGGGACTTGGTTGAGAATTTCTTCCTTCTATTCTAGAAGAGCCGCGGGCAGAATTGCTTCACTTCCTGCTTGATGGTAGGGGAATGGCACAATTTTCCCTCCAATCTTCCCTTGATGCAACTGACTCGGTGGGACGGGCTCTTGCTCGGTCAGTGGCTTTGCGCCACAATGCATGGCTGCGCTGAAGTCGTTTCCCAGACAATGTTCGGGATGTTGTTAGATATCTGCCATTCAATGGCGTGGACCTTTTTGACCGCCACACAGATTCCGCAGTCTATTGTCAGGGCTACCGTATATCTTGCGGCACGAATTCCTGCCTTGTGATATGTTTATCTTCTGAATAGGTGGTGTTGCCCTGTTGGTTTGATTTCTCAAAAAGAAAACGGGTTCTTGTATAGTGCCCGGATAGTGTGGGTGGGTGGTTATCCCGCCATTTCATTATTCAGTTCAGCCAGATGGCTGGTTCTGTCATCCTTCCACTCCTCTGAATGTGTATTTTGCCTAGGAAGACCCCCTCACAGGGGTTGAGACTTACCCTATGTGGGGTATTTGCTGGCTATTGGGTAACTGCTTTAGCCTTGGTAGGCTCCTATGGAGTCCTCCTCATGGACATCCTTCTGGGGGTCAGGCTGTACTAGTTTTCTGCTGCGATCCTCACGCTGGCATCGCTCTATTACACTTTGGTTGCAATTGGCTCCAGTTGTCTGTAGTGCTTCTAGGCCTCGGCATGGGTTCCTTGACGTGCGGCCTCTACCTCGCCTGCCTTGGTGAGGTCTTTCTGTTTTTTCAGCATTGCAGGTGTCCTCTTGTCTATGATGGTTGCTCTTCTTTTGACGGCCACTGTCTCTCAGGGGCCTTGTTCCCTTCAGTTCAGGCGCAGTTCTTTCACGGCTGACGCCCTGTCCTCGTTTTGTGCCAGATACAAAAGCTGCTGTGCGGCACGCTTAACACTATTGGCGCAAACTTGGGTGCACCAGTGTATGTCTGTTTTCATATGGTGTTTGCGTTGTTGCTTCTACGGTCAGCTCTTACTGGGCTAGCGAATTTACCATGTCCGTCTCTGCTGTACATTATCTTATGACCTCGTTTTCTGGACACTGCACAAAAGCAGTTTTCCCACATTCACTGCTGCTTCTGCACAGGTGTTTTCCACCCTTCTGCTTTGAGTTCATACTGTGGACAGTGTTCTCTTCCGGATACTGGCTTCTTGAGTCCCGGGACCTTTAGGTTGGTCTGTTGGACTGTTTCCACTATCGTGCCTAGCTCCATCTCCTCCTCTGTCTTGCGGGGGACCATTGTTTCTCCCAGGCGAGGGTCGGATGTTGCTTACGGCCTGGACTATGAGTTCTTATATAGGTGTCCGGCTTGCCTGGTGCCCTTTTTGCCGTTTGCTTTCTTGCTATTGCTTCTCTCGCATCTGGGTTGGTCACGTGACCCCACAGGAGGTTCTTTGCTATACGTCATGTGGTTTTAGTGTCCACAGGGTATGCTTATATACCTTACAGTCTTCCGATTGACTATTGTTCTTACTGTAGTCCTGTTTTGGGCAACTCTGCTGGTTGCCGTCGGCCCTTTCACATGTCTGTGACAGACCGACTATGTACTGGCGTGTCTTCTGTTTCTGGTACTACCAGCAGTTTCTGGCCGTGGGTTGGCATACTGCCAATGCTGTCACACATATTGTAGCAGGTGCGGGTTTCAACAGTGCTTCTTTCCGCTGTTGTGCATACTGAGCCGGTATGCGCTGACTCTGTCATACCAGTTCCACTTATTTGCGTAGTCATGAACCTTCCTTTTCACACCTACATATCTAGTATGTGTTTTCTTTCTCTCACCTAGTATACATACAGGGTTTTTTATGCTGTTCTTGGACAGCTTGTGGTGCCTTTGCCTCCCAATGTATTCCGCTCTTTTATGAGCTTCATGGTCTGGTGTGGCTGTGCTGGCTTGCTGTCCCCACCGTGTTTTGTCACCTTGTTGACAGCTACGTTTCCTATGGAACTTGATGGGGTTCCGTCGCAGACCCACCTCCTCTATGGATATGGCTTTGGTATCTAGTTAAGGAATCTGCGGCTAGATGTCTCTATCAGATGTACGAGTTACTTGCCTTCGGTAACAATGTATCTGGTAGAGACACAGTCTAGCCGCAAATTCCTTAATGCCCGCCCGTCCTCCCCATTCTGCGAGGACCTTTTCAGGTTGGGATTTCTATACTCGCCTCCCTCCGGTTGGCTTGACCCTTTTGCAGGGTGAAATTTCCCTTCACACTGTAACAGACTGTTTCATTCTGTTTTCATTGCTCTACTCAGCCCTTTTCTCTGGATTTGGCGGTATACTCATATGTCATGTGTCCGTTCCAACCTATGCCTGGATTGTACGGTGTGAAATCTATTCATGTTTTTCCCTCCCCCCGCTCTCCCCTTCTCCATCGCCTTGGGGTCTCTGCGACCCATTGGTTAAAGTCTATTCGCTATGCCCTTTCTATAGTTCTCTTATTGGGGTTATGACATCTCTTTCTGGTGACGTCTTGTGGTAAATTGTCCTTGATCCTGTGTTCCGGATTTGTTGTCCTTTACGATTATGCATTATGCTTGCGGACTTTCTGTTGCCTGCAATGTTGTTTTTTCACTTCTTCATCTACCTTCGACGGTGGTTTGGCATTCACTTTTGTGGGGTTACTTCTCAGTGCGGTACTCTGCTCTTCCTTTTTTTGACTTTTCAAAATACAGTGCCTGGCACTGTCCTTTATGGCGCTGTTTTTCACCTTTCAATTTCTTTCCCTTTTTTCATCAATTTTGCTTACTACTTCCATATTCTCACAGTTTTTGGTGGTGGGTCCGCGTTGTGGAGCACAAAGGTTTCTCCGGCGAAAACTGACGTCAGCGCGCCGGGGGGGTATATATGGCTCAGCTGACGTCATGTACGTGTACAACATCAGGGCAGAGCTGTGTGGCGCCCCCTCCAGTGCACAGAGGTGCTGCTGCGGAAAGTTTTCCAAAGCCAGTCTGATGCCTGGGGATATTTTAAGTTAAGGAATGTCCGGCAGACTATGTCTCTACCAGATACATTGTTACCGAAGATAAGTAACTCGTACGATAGGACCCTAAAGTGGCATACGCATTTAGAGGCGCTGAAAGCAAAGTCCCTCAAATCTGTATGTGGGTTATAAAAATGTAATCGGCTCTATGGAGATATGTACCATAGACAGCTGAGAAAGCCTACAGTGCGATGATACCCCCTCAACTATTTTACGGGGCAGACGTTCTCTACCTAAGTGGGAAACGCGGATTGGATTTTGAGGAAGTGAAGTGTATAAAATCCCTAATGTCATTGCCAGGCTCATCTATGATCCAGGCATTCAGATTTGGGATAGGGATGACAGCATGGAATGTACAGGCTCAAGTGGTCCTGCTGAGGTTTTGGAAAAGATTGGGACCAGGAGCTGACCAGAAGGTCTCCCAATGGTGTAAAAATGAGATACAGTATAATGATTTAAAATGGGGCAAAGAGACCAGAAAGAAACTGTATTCTGTATGCGGGAACCTGAAGGTGAGAATATATCAATGTACATTGCAAGCAAAAACCACTAAGAATGAACTCAGATCCCTAGGGCAGGAATTGTCTTGGAGGCAGGACAGGGAGTATCTGAGAAAGTAAAAATCTGTACAAGTTATGATGAATAGGTGGGTGAATGAAGCATTGTATCAATACCTGTATACATTACCCAATCGTTGGCTCTGATGCAAAGCATTAAGATTAAGAATTGGTATCAACCCTTGGATGATAAATGAGAGAATAAAAAGATAAATGATGCAATCCAAAGGCAATTGTATATTTATGATAGGCACGAAATGTGATAGCCTGCATATATTAGTGGATTGCTCAAAAATATTAGCCCTGCGGAAATTATTTTTACGTCACATTTTTGTTTAAATATGGTACTGTATCCCGGGCCCATGCAGTAGAACTTCTTGTAGATATGCCTAACTTTCACATCGCAATGGCAATTGGGAGATATATGAATGCTATAAAAAGATGTTTTATGGAAAAAGGAATTTGAAGATTGTATGTTATGATGGAATTGAGTTTTAGGCGGTTTTAATTGCTGCAACATTTTTAGTAGGGGTGAGCAGAATTTGCGTAATCGCGATACGCAAATCTCCGCGAAACGGTAAAAACATGCGGAATTGCTGGTTCGCGATGCTTTTTTGTGGTTCGCAACTACTGTTTGCGTGCTTGGGGGGAAATATCTCGCGAACATGCATTTTGAGAACGCGAACAATCAAAAAATGTTGCGAAGTCGCGGAATGCAGAATTTTGGGCAATTTTGCGTTCTCCGCGCAACGCGAAATTACCCAAATTCTGCAAATTCCGCGAGCGGAACGGAATTTACCGCCCAGGCCTCATTTTTAGACAACAATTCGTTTGATATTTCTTAATGGGAATTTTTATAACGATTTTGAATAAATACTCAATTAATTTTCATGCTGGTGTGACTATAATGAAAATATCGAGTAATTGTGCAATTATATAATCCAGTGTCTGGAAATCTGCACTGCTTCCTTCTTTTACTTACAGGATATTTATCTTAATGGTACTAGTTGATGATATTGTGATGTTGTTCCATTATTTATAAACAAACTTCATATTTTTATGTTGTTTAAAGACCAGTGGTCATTATAACCGTTTCTTTGACTGACTTGTAGAGAAATCGCTTAATGTACAACTCCCCCAATTTTAAAGGTGTTGCTTTCCTAAGTTGTCCTTGCCAAGAGTAAATTTCCAATTGTGTGAAAAAGTTAGAGAGGAGTTTGTGAGTAAAAACAAATGTATGTTTTTAGATGTCCACTAAATCACACTGCGCTCCACCACTGGAATTCTTAACACCTCTACGACCCCTAGAAGTAGATGTATGCACTCTTTGTAAAATCTTTGTGCATAAATCGTTTTACTAGTGCAAACAAAATTCAGTGAATTAGACATGATTTGACTCTCTTAAAAAACAATTATAGGAGTATGTAAGACCAAATAAAAGTTGCAAATAGGTTTGTGGACCAAGCCCTAGGAATATTGAGCACTACGGGCCACATACATGTTTTTAGTAGTCATACATGGCTAATCTGGCCATTCGCCACCACAAAATAAGTCTGTGGCATGTACAAACCCTATTCTGCGAGTCTGTAACCTATTACTGACTCACAAAATAGCATTTGCAACTCGTTGTTAGGAAGCGGCATGCCAAGGGCGTCCCTTCCAAATAGCGACTGGTAGGACCATGTATGAATGTTTTGGCACCGAAATGTGGTCACAAAACATTCACATTTTACCGCCAATGGAAAGTTAGTGGTAGACCAGTCGCAAATGGGTGGGGGTCCTCAAGGTGCCTCTTCCCTTTTACGAATGTGGGTAGAAATATTTTTTAAGAGCAGGCAGTGGTCCCACGGACGATTGCCTGCTCTTAAAAAATTAAACTGAATTGTTTAATTTGTCTTTTTTAACCGCATCCCATTTTCCTTTAAGGAAAAAAGGCTGCTTAAAAAAAATACTGCTTCATGAAAAAAGCAATCACAGACATGGTAGTCTTCTGATTCCAGCTGACCGCCATCCTGGTGACTGCCGGCCATTCCCAATGGACCAAATGCGCCCTGCCTCATGAATAATAATGAGGCAGGTCCCTTGGGAATCACAAACAGTGTCTCAGACACGGTTGTAAATTTCAATTTGCGAGTCACAAATTGTTAGTTGCAAAAAAATCGCAATTTGCGACTCACAAAATGGAATGGCTGGACATTAGGAAATGCGATCCTAATTGCAATTCTGTGAATCGGCCTGTTTTCAAATGCAAAATAGGTTCACACCTGTGGCCCTTGCTTTCAGTGTTGAAACCAAAACCTGCGATTTCACAACGTAGTGGGCTACTGACTTTAAATCATTGATTGGCTCATGGTGCTGCATGTCATGGCGCCACTTGGGCTCTGTGTACAAGTTTTAGAGGGTTCAGCAAACTTTTGTTTAATGAATGAGTCTAACATTTAAAAAGGTTGACATTTCACCATTTATTAGAAGAAGCTGAAGAAAAACTGCATTTATGTAATTGAAATGACATGTGGGTGATAACTGGATGTATTGTAAACAGATGTGCAAATGCTTTCCAGCAAGAGCTTAACCAAAAGGCACTTTAAATGTGAATTATAAGATAGACTCTAAGTTCAAATTGCCTTATCCCATGCCAATTGGTTTCACAAAATGTGAAAAGGAAATACCTAATGGACTTGTATGTTACTTTTGAAACAATATTAAATACAACTTTCACGAAGGAAATGTAAATGAAGGACATTTATAACCATTTATAAAATAAGTTACATGTTTATTTCGAACTCTGGATCCCAAGCCTTTGGTCCTTGGAGTTGTCTGATGCTCAACATAGTGTTTTGTTTAAACAACAAACATTTTATTAGCCATTTCCTCAACATCCACGGTACAATAGGGGAGCTGCAGGTGAAACATCGGCGATAGTACTACATTTAACAGTTGAAATAGAAGTGTTGTCTTGCATGCAACATAATAAACTAACCAGCACAACCACCTTCACCTCCCTCCACCCCATAGCTTGGTTAGGAGTAAGCCTACATGCCAACCCACCCAGCAGAAAACCGCTGCATTGGGCATCTGCCCCATGGAGCAGTACGTTTGAGTAAAGCTAACTGGAAAGGAGAAGCCACTATGCCTCATCATCCTCATGGGCAAGTTGGGATAGGCAGCTGCCGAGCCCGTATCTCCAGGGCACAGCTTCTCCAGCAATGTATCCCAGCCCTGGGCCACCTCTAGCGAACATTGGCCCCTATTGGCCTCCCTGAGCTCTGTGTTTGTTATGTTTCCAGTGAAGCATGATTTGACTTTTCGCAAATATCAGGGAAAGATCTATAAAACTTGTAGTGACCTTGTATTTAGTCAAACTTGGGAACAGCCCCAGCCAAGGGTGTAACACAGGCCCCGCACCCCCGTGATGTGGGTAGTCCCCAAGCTGACGGGGCCCCCTCAGCACAGTACTCTCATACAAGAGTTCCTGATAAAATCCGGAGCAGGTGCCCCTCCATGCACCTTGCAGGGGGGCCATCTCAAGTTTCGTTATGCAACTGGACCCTGTACACAGGCCACAGGTTGGTAGGCAATGTCCGTTCTGTGACCTCGTTAATAACAGCCACCCTTCCCATCCTAAACTCTCCCAGGATTAAGGTATGCTCTTTGAAGGTAATAAAAGTGAATCAATTTGAAATGGGCAATGAAGGAAATCTGAAGGTCTCCAGCTAAGAGTCTAGCCCAGTTTGCGTCTGTGATAGAAATTCTGATATCAGCCACCCAAGCGTCATTGAGGGCGCTAAGGGGAACACTAGTGTTGGCGCTGATCACCACATATAATCCCGTGATAGCCTGGTTTTTACCCGAGGACGTGTATAGTACATAGCAGCCTTGTTGGCTGGGTGGCTCCTCTTGTCCCCTGCGCCATCTCCGATGCACCAACGCAGTGAGCATGCCAAAGAACAGGAAGTGACCTGCTGGTAGGTCATAGGTGGCCTGTAGCTAAATAAAGGGCAGTAGTATCCTGGTGTCATACAGATTGCCCATTTTCTCCAACCCCAGAGATGCTCGACAAGCATGGTATGCTTTCTTGAAATTTGTTGCAGGGAATTACGATCGGTAGTGTGGCAAAGTAATAGAAAGCCTGATCAATGTGATCATGTTAGCAATCGCTACTCGCCCATCAACAGAGATGGGGAGAGTCTTCCAAAAACGATTGACCCACAGAGCACCGTAAGTGCTCTGCCAAGATTACTATCCAACAAGGCAGCCACAGTCCGATAAAGCTGCACACCTAAGTACAGTTCACCACGTTGGGAAGGGGCTCAGGGGTCTCCCACAGAGGGTATACACTAGACTTCTGCCAGTTTACCTTCAAGCCTGATAGAGCACCACACTCCTCCAGGAGTCAAATGGCTCCTGGGACGTCCGCTCTGTGGTCTCGGAGGAAAATCAACATGTCATCAGCATATAGTGCAATGTGGGGCTTAGTCCCTTGATGTATAATGCTATTTAACCAGGCGTCTCCCTGTGCCCTGCTCACCAGCAGTATCACCGCCAGTGTGAACACCAGTATGGATTAAGGACAGTCCTGTCTCATACCTCCCCCCACTGCATAGGAGTCTGACACCACTACCCCCATTTGAACCCACGTATAGGAGACAAACCCATGCGATGAATTCCTCTACTAGACCCATGCGACTCAGCATGGTGTATAGGTGTCCCAACCTAAGCTATTGAAGGTCTTCTTGATATCTACTGACATAACTGCTGCTTGTGCATCAATGAAAGAGACAGCAAGTGACAATGCTGTTACCTTCTGATCCTGAATGTCCCTCTGATCAGCATGTATGAGTCGTGGCATAAGGGTTAGAAGTTTAGTGGCCAACACCTGGCTCAGAACTTTGTAGTCAAAGTCAAACTTTGACAGGGGTTGGTATAATGCCAATTCCTGTGGGAGACACCCCTAATTGAGCAGAGGTATTATAAGGCCATTTTCAAGTTAGAGGGTAGCACCAGGGCTTCATGGACCAAACTGTAGACATCCACAAGTTGAGGTGCTATCTGATTAACATAAGTGGCATAGAACTCCATTGGCAACCTGTCTGAACCCAGCACCTTACTCTGTGCCATTCTGTTAATTGCAGTTGCAACTTCTTTGGCTGCAAAATCTGCTCCCTGCTCCTCTGCAGCCTCCTGCATCAAGGTTGTTAGGGGCAGTAGGTCCAGGAAGAGGTTAAAAAAAAATTGAGCCATTTGAGGGCATTCAGAATACAAAGAAGTATAGTATACCTCGAAAAGTTCATATTAATTGGATCCTGGAACCGGGTGCCATCACCAGCCATCAACTATAATATCTGTGAATCACATTTGGGCGATACACCAGCCATGCAAGCAATGTTCCTGCCTTCTCCAATCGCTGTGAGATCTAACCATATATTCTCTATAGTCAAAGCAGCAGAGCTGCTCTACCAGAGTCGCTAGTTTCTTCTTCTTGAGCTGCAGGGTGTTATGCACTGAGGCATCAGTAGTTAAGGGTCAGTATTATGGCAACGTTCTATAGTGTACAGCGCAGCCTCCTGTGTCGGCATCTCCTCCCATGATCAGCTTCGTACCCTTACCGTCCAAGCAATACAGTGCCCCAGAGCAATGCTCTTAAAAGCCTCCCACTCAACCAAGGTCAATGTTGTGGATCCCGGATTTTTGATAACAATTATTCTGTATTTCATCCCCCCAGCTTCATGTAGAACAATTGATCTTCCATATTTTTATACCGGCTATATAGGATATACCCCAACAATCAAACAACAAGCAGGTCAATAAACATGCTGCCCACTCAATCCTGGCCCTTCATACAGTTACAAATGCCCATAGTCCACAGACCACATGGCTCCATCAACCCGGGTCATCTACTTCACAAGGAGGAATTCTCTGCATTGCGGTGTCTGAGGCTACATGCAATGTAGTATCTGAATTTGTGTCCGAGTCTGATGCAGGTGATCCTGGTCCATCATCGCCAAGCTGATCTGCAAGCTAGTGTCTTCCAGACTTGCCACAACATTCAATTGACCTTTTAGGGCCTGTTCCTGTGAGGGATAGCTAGGTGATGCAGGGCAAGGTCAGTTCTACCGTAGCTGCTGCTTTGGAGAGCACCCCGCTGTGCTGTGCACCTCTGTATGCTTTAGATGAGTCTCAATCCAGGCCCAGACATACTTAGGGTCTATGAATAGCTGCAATCCAGTGTTCCCAAAGACCTTCAGCGCATCCAGGAATAGCTTTCAATACTTTACCTCCAGCTGTCAGACTTTCACCTTTGCAACCAGGAAAAAAGAACATTGACGCTGCACGGCCAGCGTGAAGTCTGGGAATATCATCACTCCATGATTCTCAATGAAGATGCCCCCTTAGCCCCGGGCCATTCTGACGATGTGATCCCTGTCTCTCTAATGCAACAGGTGGGCCACCACTGTTCGTGGCAGGGCACCGGGCGGTTGGGCAACATTGGCACCCGAAGCTCCCCCTCCAACGTGAAGAAGGGAGAAAGACCATCAGGCACTTTCTCTGACATGATCCAATCTTCCAAGTTGGATACCATATACTGTCCTTCTTCAGGAGGGCCACAAGGCGGATGTTGTTTAGGCATTCCCTGCCCTCTTCATCCTCCGCTCTATTCTCCAGGCATGAATTAGCTACACTACCTCAGCCATCTGGGATGAAAGGTCCCTCACAGAAGACTGCAATTCAGTGACAGTGAGCTACTTTGTCATCAAGTTCTCTGCTACCTTGAGGTGGTCATCTCTGCGTATGCCCAAATCCATTACCACAGTGTCCATTTTGTGTTATAGGGCCTACCTAGTGTCTCTAATGACTGCCATTATGGAATCCAGTGTGGTAGGAGAGTCCTTGGTGGAGCTGCTAGAGCCCCATTGGTGTCATTGCAGCGCCGTTAGACGGTTGACCACCTCCCTCGGCTCCCTTTATTCTGGTGGTGCAGGCAATAATGGACAAGAGCGACGATGTGCGAATCTCCTCAGTTGGCCCACTCGCAAGTCCACCATGCTCAAGTTAAATCTAGGTGGATCACCCTCCACCAAGGAGCGTTTCCTCAAAGGCCTCTCAGGGGGCAGTTCTAGCCACAGGCACCCCTAGAGTTCCAGATGAGGTGACAGCAGCCACATTTAGGGGGACAAGAGAACTTACACAGACACAGATGAAGAATCGCAAAGTCCAAACAGCTGCACCCCTGCCTTTCAGAAGTCTCCATGGTAGGCCCTATGTGCATCTCTTGCTCCCCAATGAAATACTGGGGAAATATGAAGTCCTCAGCCACTTGGAATGAGTGGAGGGAGATGGTGATGCAGGTTGTTCTACTGTAGGAGGGCTAGTTAGGGCCCAATTTGCAAACTATCTGGTATGTCCTGTTGGAGCACTGCTGCTGGGGCTCTCATTTTTTGTACACAATTCAGGAGGGACACCCCCTATCAGCTCCCAAAAAAAGCATTCCAGCAGGTTTAGTCTTCCTGGCCTCACTCACCACTGGGTCCGGGCCTAGAAGGTCAGCAACACCCACTGTAGCAGAGGGTAAGTTGTCCAGCTCTGCCACACTGTTACCGCCAGTCGCTCTGCAGGTCCTCCTCTCCCTCAAATCTCCAGCTATGATGATGGTAGCAGGTCACACTACCCAATAGGCCTCTTTCTTACAAGTGCAATCACTTTGCGAGGCTCCTGTCCTGGGCCACACTCGATCACCGCCCCATGGTCAAGAAATGATAGGGGGGAGCCATCACCCCGCAGCTCAGGGTCCCCCATTATCCTTACCTCAGCCTCTAGCAACCTGGAAGACCCTCACTGGGTTGCTTCTTAGTGCTTGAAATAAGCGAGTGAAATAAAGGAATTTTGGGGCAATACTATTGGATGTCCCTAATACTCGATCTTTGTACTTCAGGGAAGATGAATGGTTCTTTGCTTTCTGTTTCTGTAGGCAGCCCAGTCTGCAGAGATTTCAGGGATGAAGATGCTCAGATTCAGATGAGGAGGGTATTTTCCCAGCTCATAGATCTGGTCCTGGAAAAGGGGATTCAGTTACTGATGTACCACCTCTCACGTTGCAAACAGAGGTGCAGGACATGATTGAGGCTGCAGTATCAAGGGCTTTGGCCAAGACGAAGAACATTTGCAGTTCCACTTTAGCGAGGAAGGTTATGTATTCTTCGGATTCTGATAAGCCATCTACCTTATGGTAAATACCTTAGCAGAGTAGAGATGTAGGACATTTTGTCACATAGTCTGGATAGTTTTGAATCCCTCCGTTTCATATGGATGAAGGAGGGAAAGTCCTTTTCCTCCAGTACGGGAAACCATGCGCTATGGATATGTCCTTCCATGGATCCATTAACACCTTGGCTGCTAGGTGTTTTCCCGTCCTGTGCTGCAGGCCACTGTTTCCCATTGTTCATGACGAGCTCAGCTCGTCATCAGCACAGCTCAACCGTGCATCATGACGAGCTGAGCTCGTCATCAGCATCGAAAGGGTTAAAGGCATGGCTATGGGGGAATGGAAGGATTTGGATAAGATTGTGGTGCCTTACTTTCTATAAAAATGTTATTTACTTGAGGGTGCTGACATGCGTCCTCAAAACATTAAAGTTGTTGCCATGTTAGCCAACTTGATTGGTATGAATTTGATGAATCTGGATGACTGTTCCCCTTCTGATCCCTCTGATAAATTAGAAAACTCAGGTCTGAAGAAGACGTTCCATGAGGAACATCTGGCTCTGAAAGGTAGCATGTGTGCCACTTATACTGCCCATTTGTTAATCAAGTAGTATGCCAAAGTGGTAATAGCTTTTCAAGAGGGTCTTCAATGTTCGGAGCTGACAGCAAGTATGGTGGAACAGGCACCGTTGCTAGGTGACATATGCTATGATGTGACCAGGATGATGACAATGTAAGCTGGAGAACAGATAATGGCCAGACAAAGTTTATGGATGAGGGAATAGATGGCAGAGTTGAGAGAAAAATATTCCCATTCAAAACTACCTTTTCCGAATAAAATTGTGTTCAGAAAACAATTGGATTCCATGATTTCTAAAACGTTTAAAGACCGCAAACATGCCTTCCAATATAAAGGGAAATCTGACTACAAAGTGTTTTGGGACAAGTGGGCCTCTGCCTCTCTTTAAAAGAAGTATAAGTCATCTACCTTCCGTAGAAAGAAATACCAGCCAAAGTAATTTTCTTCTAAGATGGAGTTGGGTAAGAGGGCTCCACACAAAAAGAGATCCTGACTAGTATGGTTCGTCCATGCTAGAGGCAGTCGGTGAAAGTATTGAAAAGTTTGGGGAAGATTAGAGGAAGGATGGTTCGCACACCTGGGTTCTACAAATCTTCGACAAAGGTTGTGAAATATAGTTAAAGATCAATCATCTTCTAAAAAGTGGGTCCACTGTGTGTAGCTTTTCTGGAAAGGGGTCATTATGGAAAAGAACGATTTCTAGAGTGCCTCAAGCAGAGAGGGGAATTTGATTGTGTTTTATCCTTTTTATGGTACAGATGATTTCAGAGGTGTTCAGGTCCATACTAGATTTAGAGTCTGTCGATTCCTGAAAGAAATCAGTCCATTTACTTGGTGACATTGCAGTTTGTAATGCATTTGATAAATACAGAAAATATGTTGGCATCAATAGACATAGAGGATGCCTAAATGCATGTTCCCAGGGATTCTCATCAGAAGTACCTATGCTTTACAGTAGTTAAGGATTATTATCAGTTTTGAGTCCTTCCCTTTTGCCTCATGTCCTCTCCAAGAGTGTTCAACAAGATTCTGGCACCTCTGTTGATATCCTTCATGCAGAGGGAATTTTTGTCCATGCATATCTAGACGATTGGTTGGTGCAAGCCCTATCCAAAAGTCTCCAAAATCATGGTTTTCTCATCACTTGGAGAAAATCCAATTCAGAGCAAGCTAAGAATTTAGTCTACTATATCAACAGCCTTTGCCAAAGTGCATCAGTTGTGTTCAAGACACAGGCATGCCTGGGCATGGGCAATAGATGCCTTGTCATATCAATGGCCAAGGGGTCTTCCCCTCTTTTACTATTTTTAGTAAGGGTGAGGAGAGAGCAGGCTCATGTGGTGTTCATTGTTCCTAGCTGGCCCAGAGCCAAATTGCTTCCTCTATTGATTGCTATGAAAGTGTCTAAGGAGTGGATTTTTTCTGTGGTTCTTCTCCTGTCGAGTTTCCAGTTGTCAATAAGGAAACCCTAAGGAAGCTTCACCTGACGGCTTGACTGTTGAGAGGAGAGGATTGAGGGGCAGGGGACCCAGAGAGTTTAGCGGAAACCCTCTAAGCTTAAAGAAAGGCTGTTCACTTTGCATTCATATGATAGACATTGGAAGTCCTTTTCTCTGTGGTGTGAGACAATTGATTTAGACCTCTGTTAGTTTGATGTTGATCATGGAATTTTTGCAAGATGGTTCAAGGTTTCAATTGACTGTGGCTACCCTGAGGGTTCAATGGGCAGCTGTAGGGGCTTTCAGAAATCCTTGGCAAAATCTGAATGATCATGGTGGTCTAGTTTGCCACAGGTGTACTATCCCTATACCAAGCACCCCATGCACCACCTTCCAGTCCCTGCCTAGAGCATAGCCACTCAGGATGTTGTCCGCACTGGTGTAACAGGAGTCATGTATAGAGGATTGCAACTACCACATTTGTGCTCTCAGTTGTGATCTCCCATCAACTGCACAAGAATATTTGTTCCCATGATGGCCCAAAAATACTTGGACAGTATGCCCCATCTGAGTGGAAGGCTACAGTGAGATTCAAGGACTTGCAACATGATTTGAGAATCCTGGGATTTTTAGGATCTACCACAAGATTTGAAGGTTCCAAGTCTATAGCCTAGTCTATAAAAGCCTTACCAAGGGTGTGGCCACATGGTCGGCTTCCATCCATATTGGTGAAAGGAAGCCTCTTTTTGGGCTCTGCACTTCACATCTGTTCCCCTGCTTAGGTTCTGCTCCTCATATGTGACTCTCCAGTTGAGGCCATCATGAAGACGGATGATGAGTTCATCTTCTCAGATGTGACCTCTTCTAGTGCTGTCCTTAGAGGCAACAGGTTAGTGGTTAGCTAGAGAAAATGACTTATTTGTGTGGATTGTGTAACTACTGTTAGATTCTTGAACTACCCCTTGCATCTATATTCTAACTCTGCCTCACCTTTCAAAATATGTTGTAACAATTGTCTCCTGGCCCTTCACAGAGTTATTTACAAATCCTGAGTGAGGCTATGTTTCTGTTCCGAGCTTTCAGTTGTGCTACATTAATAGTTGTGCATAGGGCATCAGAAAAAGACAAGACACATGATGATTCTTTTGGCAAACAGCAAGATAAAGGTGATGTGCTGTTGGCAACCGTCAAAAACTACATCCTCTCCTACTAATCATTAAAAAATTTCTTGTATTTAACCCTGGCTAAACTTTTAGCTAGGTACACACTATAGAAATACCATATACATAGGGGGCGGGGCAAGATGGCGGCCGTGTAGAACGGCTGTGTGCGATGAGGTGGTGGGGATGAACGTTTAATCCTGGATGTTACCGCAAATGCCGAATGCCGAAGGGAACCATAATATGGCATGGAAACACTGCGGGTGCTTGTCCTACAAAAGCTCATGAATAACGTTGAAATACGGTGGACGACGGCGAGATCAGTGTTCGACTAATGCTCCTGCATCTTACCTGCCGTGGGTCCATTGGACGTCTGCTCCCGGAGGTAACGCTAGCGGCAAGAGCTGTGAGAGGAAAAATCTACACAGAGGGGAGGCGCTTGGAGTCACAAAGTGCGCGGAATCAGCGAAGCAGACAAACGCCTCCTGCAATACCGAAAAGTGAAGTTTTGCTGGAAGTCTCTCGGGAGGGGAATTGTACGGAAGCTCGAAACCCGCGAAGCCAGCGGGACGGACAGGAGGTCCCTGATTCAAGAGGAGGCCACCGAAGCCGGGGTGTGTGCAAGACCAAAAGACAGAGAGGAGGAGTAATGGCGCTGAAAGTAAATACCGCATCAAAAGCTGCCGCAAAAAGGAAAGCTGCAGCTGAAGCCGCGGCTGAGATGCAGGATGAAGATATGCATCAGATGAATCAGACGGCCCCGGTAAGGAGACATCATCATGGGGGGAAAGTTAAGCTGGCAGCAACCCCTATCATTGATATGTTAGCGAAAATGGGTAAAGAGAAAGACTGTAAAGCTAGTGCAGCGGATGTGGAAAAGGGGCAGGAAAAGGCGATTGTAGAGGCCATAACAGAAGCAAATGCGGAGGGGGGGCGGTCACCCCCCTTATCTCACCAGACATAAGCATGGAGCCTGTCAATAGCGCAGTAGAAAATAGCGGCTCAGAAGCAAAAGAGGCTCAGGAAGAGGCTGGCGAAAATAAAGAGACTGAAAGTTTGAGCCCAAACAAGACAATGACTAGGAAATCGGCAGCTAACCAAGAGGGACTTGCTGATAATATAGATAATCCGATGAACTATCCTGGACACGAAAAGCCAGCCGATAAGGATAAGGAAAAAACCCCTAGCGAATGCTTTTTTTCTGTCTCAGATGGTGGCGAGTGGTCAGAGGATGATAGCTCATTACAGGAAGGAAGTAATCTGGACTCGGAAAGCAAACCGGAACATCTGATCCTTATGTATCCACAGCTAGACCGCCTGCGAGGATTAAAATCCAGGACCTTAGTTGGGATCACTTGTTAGATTCTCCTCTACTTGGAAGCCCTCATGGGGAAGCAGCACAGATGTCCCTTTTAGAGGTGATACATAAGGAGATCCTCGCTCATAGAGAAGAGACTCGCCAGGACAGCCGTAAGGCACAGGCAGCTGTTAGAAAGATGCAAGGCGCTGTAAGGAAACTATCTAAAGTGTGTGTCAACCTAGGAAACCGAATATCAAACTTGGAAGAAAGAGTCGTCTCAACGGAGGCTGAGTCTGCAGCAGCCACTACCAAGGTGGGTGCCCAAAACGCCCAGATAACGGACATACAATGGAAGCTGGAGGACCTGGAAAATAGGCAAAGGCGGAATAACCTTTGAGTCCTGGGAATACAGGAGGGGGCTGAAGGGTCTGATATGAGAGCTTTTGCTATTAGGCTTTTTGAGCAAGCTTTTGTTGATCTACCAGGTTGGAACTGGGCAGAGGAAATACAGCGAGCACATTGAACTCCGTTTAAACCAAAAAAACATGCAAAGAAAACGGACAAGCCTAGAGCTATATTGATATTCTTGGGCAATTTTTTATTGAGACAAGCAATATCGGAAAAAGCGAGAACAGACGCAAGAAAAACAGTTGGGGAGATATTGTTTTTTGTCAGACCAGACTTCTTGTGGGTGGTGCTGGGGGTGGGTAGGGGGGGTGTAGTGGGGGGTGGGTGGGAGACTGGCGGGAAGGGAGGGCGGGCTGGGAGCATAAAGAAAAAAATGCGTTGTTTCGGTATATAAAGGTTTTTGGCCTCAGTCAGAGAGTAAGAAGAATGTCAGTTGATAAATTAAGATCTCGTCTTCTATACCAATCGGAAAAGTAAATATTAGATTATGTCACACATTAAAATTTGTTCTATTAACGTTGCTGGGTTAAACAATTGGAGAAAGCGTCAGAGAGTGGGTCATTTTGTGAGATATAACAATATTGACATTCTATGTGTGCAAGAGACGCACCTGCCATGGGCCAGTAGAAATCTATTAAATATAAGGGGTTTCGAGATACTGGCTTGCTCATCACAAACCTCGATGGTTAGAGGGGTGGCTATTCTTGCCAAACAAAATTTAGGAGGAGCAAAGAGAGTGAAGGCAGATAGTTCAGGAAGATGGGCAATAGCAGAATTGACTTTTGGTTATACATTGTGTACTGTGTATGGCTCAAATTTTGATGACCCGGAAGTATTTGATATTTTAGAGGAAGAGTTGGTAGACTGGCCAACACCGATCATTATGTGTGGGGACATGAATGTATCGGTCGATTGGAATAGGATAGGTAGCTATGCAGGATCTAAGCCAAAAGTGTTCAGGGCGCTTACTTCACTTATTAGATCGCATGGACTTGAAGATGTGTGGAATGCGAAAAATCCTACTGAACCAGGCTATACCTACTTCTCTTTCCCACATCGGAAATACTCTAAACTGGACTATTTCCTCCTCTCCTCAGATAAACTTTGTAAAGCCAAAATTACGAAATTGCCAAAATATATCTATGACCATAACCCATTGATTTTAACCTGTGTGATGGATAAAGTAAAAAGGCGGCAAACGAAATGGTCACTTGAAAGAAAGCTTCTTGCTGATGATAGATTTGTGAGACATATAAGGCAATGGACAAAGGAATTCTATGAGATGAATCGGTACAGTGCCTCTCGCAATACAGTCTGGGATACGTTTGAGGCGTCTCTGAGGGGGGAAACAATAAATTGCTCAGCCAGACTGAGAAAGGAAGATAGGTTGAAGACTGAAAATTTGATTGGGGAGCTGGGCATAGCGGAAACACAACCTATTACAGAGATTGGGCAGGGGGCTGATGGTCAGGCAAGTTTAAATAGAATGATTACCATCAAAGCGGATCTCCAGGAGATAGTGACACAGAAGGAGTCCAGGGAATACCAGTCCTCAAGGGCAAATCGCTATGAGACGGGGAGCAGGCAGGAAGAGTGTTAGCACTTTGAATTAGACAGGAGAGATCTAATAATCTGATATCCAGTATACAGGAAAATAGGCCTGAATATTCTGAACCGGAGGAGATTCTGAAAGTGTTCCAGACCTTTTACCAAAAATTATATAATGAAGAAGGTAGGGGGCCAATACAGAGCCCAACTCTTAAAGATGATGGCCCGAAAGTAGATGAAAGAAGTACGGAAATATTGGAACGGGATTTGACTCTGTCGGAGGTTAAGATAGCGCTACAGGAACTAGCTGCTGGTAAAGCCGCGGGACCCGATGGGATACCCCTCGAAGTTTATAAGTGTCTAAAGGAGGAACTTGCCCCAATTTTGCTAGATTTATTTAATGGTATAGTATGTTCAGGGTCAATTCCGGAAAATTGGAAGGAAACTAACATTGTTATATTCCATAAAAAGGGCAAACCTAAGAATAACCCAGGATCATATCGTCCAATTTCCCTAATTCACTCAGATACAAAACTATATTCCAAGGTCTGGGCAAAGAGGCTGGGAGGGATCATTGGTCGGTTGATTTCCCCTTGGCAACATGGGTTTGTACCAGGTCGTGGCACCACAGATCATATAAGACGTGCTATAGCCCTTTTTGATGCCCATGCTGCCAAGGGCAATGATATGGCCATGATCCTTCTCGATGCTGAGAAAGCATTCGACCGTGTGACCTGGGAATGTTTATGGGGGATCTTGGCCGGAAAAGGGTTTGGAAATAAGAGCATGAAGGCAATTAAGGTAATGTACAGTGATCCGATTGTTAGGGTTATGGTTATGGGCCAAAGTTCGGATAAGATAATAATTAGAAGGGGAACCCGCCAAGGGTGCCCCTGCTCCCCGATATTATTATCGCTACATATAGATCCTCTAATTCAAAAAATCCTGAATTCGGTTCAGATCATTCCGGTGATACTTAACGGACATACGACCAAACTCCTGGCATATGCTGACGATCTGGCAATTATTACATCCGCCCCACAACAAGCAATGGTTGAGATTTGTCAATTGGCCAGGGGCTTTGGAGCTAAGTCAGGGTATCGCCTGAATGAGGAAAAAACGTAGATTATTTGTACGAACAAAATTATCAAATTAGATCAAAGATACGTGGATTCAGCAGTGTATCTGGGGTAAGGGTGAACGCCAATGTTAATAAGATTATCTCGGATAATTATCGCCCGTTGTTAGAGTCAATCAAAAAGGAGCTTAAGAGGATAGACGTGCTACATCTTTCATTGATCGGTAGGGTAAATGTCCTGAAAATGACTATGTTCCCTAAGTTTCTATACTTGTTCCCTGCCATACCTTTGCTTTTGGAAGAGGGGACAATTAGGAAGATCGAAAGAACATTTATCCGATTTATTTGGCAGTATGGGAAAGTTAGAAGGTCGATCGCACATATGTCTCTACCACTCGAGAGGGGCGGCTTAGCGATGTCCAACATCAGATTATATCATTGGTCATGCTTGCTAGTACAAATGAATTTACTGTTTCAATATGATGCAGGAACAGTAGAATCCCCGATAGACACTCAAGTTCTCCCCACTATTTTTGAGCTTCTAGTAGGAAGGAAGGCAGTAGGACTGCTGATGTGTGAGGTTGAAAGAAGATACTATAAGAGAGCCAGATACAAGATTCTGATGGGTGCACGGGGAACTTGGAAGTCAATAATGACATTTTTAAACATCCCAAAAATTCATGCCAACATTGACATATGGAAATCGAACATCTTTGCCCATCTAGGCCAAAATATAAATAGTTGTCTCTGAGGGAGCTGGGAGTCAAGTGTTTGGGTGATGTTATAGTAGGTGACGAGATTCTAGGCTTTAATACACTGCAACAGAAATGTGGGCTCCCATCTAGTCAATGGTTGTTATATGCACAACTGACCCAAACTATCAGATCATTTAGGCCTAGGCTATCTCCCTCGTTGAGTTATCCAATAGTGGAATATTTGAAAAAAATTGGAATATGCTATAATAATCTTCTGCAGGAGCTAGATGATGATATTGAAAAGACAGAAACCACCATAGCTCAAAAATTGGGTGACCCAGACGTGGACCTAGATCGATCCATAGTATTAAATAAAAAGATTTTTCGCTCCTCAAATTTAAGGGCTCAGCATTATAAAACACTATTTAATTTATATTTTACCCCATCAAAATTGTTTGCCTGGGGAGTAAGGGATAATGATAGTTGCCCTAGGTGTAATTCGGGCCCTGCAGATCTACTCCATATGTTTTATAATTGCTCCAATTTAATACCAATTATCAAGGAAATTGAGTTATTTTTGGAGGGGCTGCTAGGACAAAACATTGTTCTATCCCCTACGGTGATCTAAGTGGGCATGGGTGGAAAACTGAAGGCAGAAGGTGGGGAGGAAGCCCTAGTTTTTATATCTGCGGCTATACTATGGCTATTAATCTCAGCCGGGTGGAAAGATACTACAGCACCCACCTTCCAACAATGGCTTTCAAGGTTTTTAGGAATGCATAACATTGAGGAGTGCTTATATGATTTTAAGGGGAAGAAAAAACGGGATATGGGTAGGAATATATCGGCACCAGTCAGAAAATGGAGGGAATCTAGACACTAAAAATGTAAGATGATTGTGTATAGGATGGTTGGGCTTTTTTACATCTCCTGTCTATTATAATGTATGTTTTAATCTTGTTGGTCACTCCTCAGCCAAGCCGCTTTTTTCTACTGCTTTTTTATGCTGCTTTTGTTTCGCTGATGTTGTCTCTATTTATTCTGATTATTTATTCTGATTGTGTAATGATTATGTAATGAATTGATATATGTAATGAATTCTTTTTTACCTTAAATACCTGAAACATCTCAATAGAAAAAGAAAAAAAAAGAAATACCATATACATACAATCATGCATATACTGAATGTTTACCACAGTACATAAATGACTAATTTTTGTTTGTCGTTTAGAACCTTTAAAGAAATGGGGGATTAAACAGCACCATAGAAGAGGGTAAAGAAGGGTCCCCTGAGGATCATGAGACTGAACAAAAAACAATGGATTCACAATTAAAGGGGGACCTTCACAACAACCAAACCAGGCAGAAGATCAATCAAGAATTTTCAACTAGAGAGGAGTA
This sequence comes from Lissotriton vulgaris, assembly GCF_964263255.1. Lineage (NCBI taxonomy): Eukaryota > Metazoa > Chordata > Amphibia > Caudata > Salamandridae > Lissotriton > Lissotriton vulgaris. Next base: position 404,110,813 of record NC_141700.1, read on the forward strand.
GATTGAGTTGAAAAGGAATAGAGCCTGAAATGACATGAGGAAAGAAAGAGATGACTGGACTCCCAGAACAGGTGAGTCTCAAAAGGAGCAAGGTGGGAGGGCAAATGTAAGCATTGAAAGAAGAGTGATGCTTTTACTCCTCAGAGGATTATTCCAAGAGAAGGCGGTTTACAGAGTGGGAAGAAGTTCCAAATCTTGCAGGAAACTTTCTGCTAAACCTGGCTTTCAACAGAAAGCACTTGTATGCTAGAGTAATTTGACCAATAGATCAAAAAAAACCTAGAGGGAGAGCAAAAGTTGCCCCAGAACTGATCAGAATGCCAAAGGCAATAAAAACATGTATTGGATAAACTCAGGTTGAGCTATGGAGTTAAGAATAAGAAGGTGAAAGAAATACAGAAGGTGAGGATTATCATTTGCAACAATAAACAGATAGTCTCAAGAAGATGTCCCACTCCATAGATATCAACTTAAATTTAGGGAGAGAACTCACCTCAGTCAAGTTTTTCTTTCTCAAAGAACTAGAGAAGAGAAAAGGGAATTGTAAGAAGGGGTAGATACAAAGTAGAAGAGTAGAGAGAAAAAAAGTTAATATGAACAAAGGCATCAGTAGCTGAGAGTATTGCATGATCCCTATTTGTTGAAAGGGTTGGAGTAGGAGGCTCAATCACAAATTAAAGGTGTAGTAAATCAAAGTTAATGATACTGGAGAAAACATAATCACCTGTATTGTTATCATTAGTGGGTGGAGTTTCAATGCATGGTTCATCCTCATCAACATCATCCCCCATCCACAACATAGGTCAATGTTTCAGGTCTCAAGCATTCCTAAGGATAGTTTATCATACCTTTATTACAAAGAATCTTACTAGAGGCATTTCCTCCTTTATTTATATGTGCTTCACTGACCATAGGGAAGGGCACTGGGAATGCGTTACATGTACAATCAACTTTCCTGGAATTGCTGGTGGCATTGTTTGGGAAAAGGAGCTACTTCAAGAGAGAAAGAGCTAAGAATGCCCCCAAAAGGGATTAGATATCCTTTTGATTAGATAGTTTGTATAATTTCACACCTTAAATTCAGGGAGAAACTTTTTCTTTTGCTTTAGCACTTCATGGGAGTATGTGTTTCCTTGCCTATTTCGCTGTTTCCTGTTTTTCTTTACAGCCCTGTAATCCCTGCACTACCGAAGTTTAATTCTACCCCAGCTCATCCATTGTTTTTCCCCCCCTTCGCCATCCAGCTTAACTTTTTGTATACCCCGTTTCTCTCACGCTCCTCCCTGCTCATTGCCATTCCTTGCTTGTACATTTCTCCTCCATTTCTAACCCATCCCATTTACTTATTTTGACACTTTTTAGTGAGGCCTATAATCTGCAATTTGGTACTGGTCCCCTCTTTTCTGCAAATGCATTTTTGCATGTAGTTTTTTTTGTTCCCCTGCACACCGCTATGCTGTGCCTGAGAAATCTATTGTTTTTAATATAAACTTAAAATGGACCTACAACCCACATCCTCTCTTTCCTGGCTTCTCATTGGCTCCTGATGTAGCAAGGTTTCATAAGTAAAGAGACTTGCTCAGATTCAATCCTCTCAAAATAACATATAAATTATTAATCAATATGTTTTGCCTTACTAATAATTGCACCCCACAACATTTCTAGGATCTAGGGGAAGCTTGTGTATGTGCTTTTACTAACAGTAACTCGAAATACTTATTATGGCCGCTGAAAACACGGGAAACTTACACTGTATGCATCTGCCACACTCACGTGGTGTGACGCATCTTTCGCTTGGTGGGAATTTCTTGCAGCTGCGCACTAGAATTAAGATGGCTGCTTCATGTTTCACATACTGAAGCACCTGCTGCTGCTTTGACTAAACTTTGTTAGTTCTGCTTAACTATTAATTCTATAGTTAAAATAAAGTAATGGGAATAGAGTAGAGATAAGTGGTATACAGTGCATTAATTTATTTCCTTGCTCTAAATTGTTTCTCTTTGACTTTGCTGCTAGCTCGTATTTGGGCCTGAAGGGAGTTTGTGAACACCATCTTAAAAGAGCTGCATCTGCGCAGAGGAACTCTAAATTTCTAAAGCATTGGCATTGAAACGCAGCCAAGTCCTAACTTACTTGTAATATTCCTGGGACGATGACCGCCTAACCCCTCAAGAGGAAGAAAAATATAACTGATCAAATACATTGTGTACAATATTGAAACATTTATTGCTGGGTGGAATAAAATTCATGGGAAAGTAAATTATGGGTGGGAACATTGAGAATTATTATTGAATGAAAATGATCTCATAATTGGTATAGTGTGATGACCACTCCTCGTCTTTCTGACCAATCAAATAAAGCGAAACCACGATTTGGCAACACTGGGGGATGGTACATTGCCCTGGAAAATTGTATAACTAAGGTAGGCTTAGCTAGTTAGTTTTTTCGACTTGTCTGAGTACCTGACCCACGCATGCTATAGGAGATTGAGAGCAGAGGTGCTGGCGGAGCACTCTGTTAGGAGAATCGGGAATTGCTGAAGGAAAAGAATCGATAACCCAATCGCTGTCTGGCAGTTAGCCGCAGAGAGGGGTTTGACGATGGCGTTGCACTTAGCTGAGGGTACCTGTCCTGACCTGTATCTGTCCTGTTCTGATCTGCATTGGTCCTGTCCTGTTGACACCTGAATTGTCGGGAGTCCTGTTTTCCTTTACCCAGCTCGTGGCCAGGGTTGGTCTTCACACCATTCTAGGTAAATATAATCTGTGGGTATCTCATTGTACTGTTTCCCTCTCTCAACCTTCCCAGGTATCAATGCCTAATAGATATCTCGCAATATTTCTACAGTTCATCACTTTGATAATTTTTTCTTGCTTGAAAATTCTTTAACTGGACTTTTGTGGACTCTTGCAAATAAGAATTTACATAGATAAAGTGTTTACAACTTTCCTGAGTCTGTGGTTATTTTATAAAGGTAAATGTTATTATCTACCTCTTATGCTAACTTCTTTTTTCGATCCCTTAGGACTTTAAATACAGGTGTCAAGGATTGGTAAGTCAATGTATAGAGGTATTAAGTCCTAAAGTGAAACAAAATTCTGATAGGCAAAGGTAAAGGCAGGATTACCTGTTCAAAGTGTGTATGTTTATGGGCCCAGGCGAGTATGGTAATTGAGCAGGTAACTCCGCGCGCCGTCACTCCCTTATGTGACACTTACCTTTCCTAAATTTCTATTGGCATATTTTTCAGCATTTGCAAATGCTTGTTCCTGCATTTGCTTCTCTTATCAGTTTCCCACCGCCGAAATACTGTTAACATCCACTTTGGTGGAAGTATATTTTCATACGGTTTTACCATTTGCTAATTGTATAAATATTTATCACCCAGAGAGATTAAGTGGTTCACATAGAATCACAGGATGTCGCGCGGCGCCGCTGAGACTCTAACGAGGATCTCCAGCTCTAGGGCAGCGTCTCTGGCCGCTCTGCCACATTCTCTCCACTCCTGTGTTATCCGTTAAGGAGTTCTTTTCTTCTCACAGACTATGAGTCATGAAAAAAGCTCTTTACTTATTACATAAGCGAAACTGATGTATTACCAATGCTTGTCTTATTTTACTGCTCGAAAGGGTCCTCCTTTATAATGGACTGTGCAAATAAAACTTATGGCAGGGTCAATGTAGCAGAATGACACATATAGTCATATTGCTGGTGATGCATGCACTTTAATACATCAAGGTAGGGCTTTCATGCTGATGGGTGCCAGAAATTGTCTTTTCCAATGCGTGTTATCTTTTGTAGCTACTTGAATTACTTTTATAAGTTTTTAATTCAAATTTGAGAATAATCTTTACTTATAGTTCAAAAGAATATTCACGAGTTCCAAACAGCTTATTTGACTATTAACTCTTTAAGTCATTCTATAAAACAGTTGCATAACTACAGGTACGACAGGTTAATTGTCTGTGGAGATAACAACACAACAATCCTGCATCGATTGGAGCAGTTTACCAACACCACTTTGACTATGAGGCGTTTGCCAACATAACAAGGTAATCCATTGAGGCTTAACACACTTTAAGAAATGTGAAATTGCTTAATGACAACTACACAGACCATGTACGTTAAATAAAGACTTTATTGGATTCCTGTGTTTTTTCACAGACGTCGAGTAAATGCATCAGACATCGGCATACTGAGACTTGCTTTTGTGGTCGCAGTTACCTTTTCCATCCAGGTTTAATTTGCCTAATGTTACCAGCCCAAATCTCAGGTCAAACATTTTGTGTTTTACGTCAAAGAGCAAGGGTTGCAACATATAACCTTCGCTCAGCCTTTGGGGATATGTATACAGAACTAACCAGGCATTGCGTTTAGCAGCACCTCCCTTATGATCTTCTTCACATGCTGTTTGCCTGAACCTAATGAATGCACCTTTTTTTGTCAAAAGTATGCTGTCGGTTGCTCATACAGAGTACTAGCCATCAAGTTTTAGGACAAAAAAAAGAGAAGGCTTTACTGGTAATACAATGCTCAATGACAGCACCATAATAATGAGAGCATCTTGTCTGAAAATCAGCACTGTAAGATTCTTTCAAGGTCATTAGGGTAATTTGTTTGACCCTGTAGATTCAGCGGAGGATATAAAATCATTGTAATGCTTGGCTTGAGATAATAACTCTGCATATCTTGTTCTTCCCTTACCATGCTGCCATGTAGTTCTCACTTTTTAAGTATATTTTCATATTTTTCTTTCTTATTGGGCCCCCTGACTGACCTGAGAACAATGTCCTTACAACAGCAGTATTCCGCCGTGGAAAAATTGGATATCGCTCAGGAAGTAATCTAGTAACGTATGTATGATCACACGGAACGTCTTACTTTTAATTCACAATCAGCTAAGCCTGTGGCTGTCCAAGTTTCCATTGCAGCTTCAATCAAATACTCTTCATTAGATGGGCCATGTTCAAAAGTTTGAGAATGTGTGATGAGTTTGGAAAAAAGATGATTGAGTGGGAGAAAAAAGTGGCAGGGAAATAGCTTTATTGCTCTTTTCCTAATACGTGGTCATTCCTGTAGGGCAGTGGTACTTGAACTGTGGTACGGGGTCCCTTGGGGTCCGAGAAGCCCCCTCAGGAGGTCTGTGACTGCTTAGAAAATTAAACAATATTAACAAATTAATAAAGTACATATAAATAAAGAAGCAAAATGTCAAATTGGAAATTTGAAAATGTTCTGTAAATTTGAAGGACTTTGAAAGGCTAAAAGGCTTTGGAGGCTAAAAATTAAGTTAGTGTCCTCAGATTTAGGACACTGTCTCTTGGCACAGCATTCTGTAAGGTGCAACCCACATTGGCCACCTCTGAGACACTCCTGAGACTCCGCATCAGTTTTAAAAGGCTTGAGTAACCACCAGTCCATCAGCAGGTTATGGCCAAGTATTTGCAATTCACGCATATAGCATGATGCACTGCATAATGGGAGGCAGACCTTTTGAGGGAGTATATGCTGTGTCAGAAATTGGGATGCGGGTTGACTGAGGTGTGAGCCATGGTCAAGCAGCAACCACAATCATAGTCAGGGTAAGCCACAAGCAAACCCCAAATTAACGTGGGCCCAACCTCCTTTTAGCTTGGAACAGAGCAGTCAGGCTTAACTTAATGTGTAAAGTATTTGTGCAACACTTCAAACATTAAATCAGTGAAAACACCACACAAAACGATCCCACATCAGGTTCGAAAAACATAGCTACATTTAATAAATAAAACAAGACTAAAATGACAAATATCCTATCAGTATAACCGGAGTTATGATTTTCTAAAGAATGAACAGCAATAAAGTGTCTAAAAGCAGAAAGCGCAAACCGCTGCTGTCTAGTAGCGCTGGACCAGTTCAAAGTCAACAGTTCAGACTGTTCCTATGAGGCACAGGTTCAGACTGATTTGCATATGGCCATGTGTGAACTGGGGTGGCTGAGTCAGCTAAAGAATGGTGATGGATTAAACCCATATCAGTTGACTGGGGGTGAGTGTTTGATTTGCTCAAACGCTCCGTCCATCATCCCCTTTTCTTTCGCTTTGTTCGCCCTAAGTTGGCAAGGTATGCTCAGACATGAGTCCCTTGCTCACTTGGCCACTGGATTCAAGATAGCCTGGCTGATGAGGATTATGAATTTGAAACCGGTCCCAGGATGCTTGTTTCCAGTCCAGGGAAGACATGGCTTGGCCGTTCGGGCTGGACTGTTCCCATGAGGCACAGGGTCAGACTGATTTGCATATGGCCATGTCTGAACTGGGGTGGATGAGTGAGCTAAAGAATGGTGATGGATTAAACCCAGATCAGTTGACTGGCGGTGAGTGTTTGATTTGCTCAAATGCTCCGTCCATCATCACCTTTTGTTTAGCTTTGTTCGCCCTAAGTTGGCAGGGTATGCTCAGACGTGAGTCCCTTGCCCTCCGCCTGGGAGGACTCCTGGTGGCCCCCCGCCCTGGGCAGCGCACCCAAACCGACAGACCATGCACGCAACCTGGGCTTCATCTTGGACTCCTCCCTCACCATGACCAGACAAGTCAACGCCGTCTCCTCGTCATGCTTCCACATCCTGCGCATGCTACGGAAGATCTTCCGGTGGATCCCCACCGAGACAAGGAAGACGGTCACCCAGGCCCTCGTCACCAGCCGACTGGACTACGGCAACGCCCTCTACGCCGGAACCACCGCCAAGCTCCAGAAGAGACTCCAGCGGATCCAGAACGCCTCAGCCAGACTCATCCTCGACATCCCACGACACAGCCACATCTCCGGACATCTGAGAGACCTGCATTGGCTCCCCGTCAACAAAAGAATCACCTTCCGCCTCCTCACCCACGCACACAAAGCCCTACACGATCAAGGCCCTAGCTACCTCAACAACTGCATCAACTTCCACGTTTCCAAACGACATCTCCGATCAGCCAGCCACGCCCTCGCCGCCGTCCCCCGCATCCGGAGAACGACAGCAGGAGGAAGGTCCTTCTCCTACCTGGCCGCCAAGACCTGGAACTCCCTTCCGACCGACCTACGCCTGACCCAAGACCACCTCTCCTTCAGGAAGTAGCTCAAGACCTGGCTGTTCGAGCAGTAGCAGCTCCCCCCCCCCCCCCCCAGCGCCTTGAGACCCTCCGGGTAAGTAGTGCGCTATAGAAATGTCTGTGATTGATTGATTGATTGAATTGGCCACTGGATTCAAGATAGCCTGGCTACTGAGGATTATGAATCCGAAACCGGTCCCAGGACGCTTGTTTCTGGTCCAGGGAAGACATGGCTTGGCAGTTCGGGCTGGACTGCTCCCATGAGGCACAGGGTCAGACTGATTTGCAGATGACCATGTCTGAACTGGGGTGGCTGAGTGAGCTAAAGAATGGTGATGGATTAAACCAGGATCAGTTGACTGGGGTGAGTGTTTGATTTGCTCAAACGCTCCGTCCATCATCCCCTGTTGTTTTGCTTTGTTCGCCATAAGTTGGCAGGGTATGCTCGGACGTGAGTCCCTTGCTCACTTGGCCACTGGATTCAAGATAGGCTGGCTGATTAGGATTATGAATCCGAAACTGGTCCCAGGATGCTTGTTTCCAGTCCAGGGAAGACATGGCTTGGCAGTTCGGGCTGGACTGTTCCCATGAGGCACAGGGTCAGACTGATTTGCATATGGCCATGTCTGAACTGGGGTGGCTGAGTGAGCTAAAGAATGGTGATGGATTAAACCCAGATCAGTTGATTGGGGGTGAGTGTTTGATTTGCTCAAACGCTCTGTTCATCATCCCCTTTTGTTTCCCAACAGTTCAGACTGACCACAATGGAGCGTACATCAGATACAGTCCCAGATTAGTCCAGTCAAAGGATTACTTTCTAAAATTTTGTGCCAAGAAACTAGCTCGCTTTGGAGAGGATCACAAGGAGAAAGGACAGCTTTGTGGGTGGCAGTCGTTGTGTTGGGAAGAGCAGGCTGGACATCCCAGGTGAGTGGGCTGGAGCTTTGTGCTGCCAGTCCCCTGCGGCCTGTTGATGCTTTTGTGCAAAGAGACAGCCTGGTGGCAGTACTTGCTGATTTTTGGTGTGAGTGGTGTGGTTGCCGTGCAAAAAAACCCATTAACGGTCATGAAGGGCCAAAAAGCTTGACTTCGAGAACTCAAGAGCCACACCAAGGGTTCAAGACCCGAGAGGCACTACTTGGAGGTCCAGGACTCCCTGATGACGGGAACATGAGCTATTGGGGAGCCTTTTATATCACTGAGTCTCAGATCAGGAGGTCAGGAGACTAACCCTATGAGTCACTCTGTGGCCCTGGGTACAAAATGAGTTGCAGGTCCAGTTCTTTTTCCCCAGGGCAGCAGGTCAGCAGAGCAGGACAGCAGTTCCCTTAGAGCAACAGTCCAGCAGAGTAGCAGTCCTTGTAGCAGCACAGCATTCCATCATTCAAATGTCAACCATCTAAAAGTGGAATTTTTTAGAATTGTGATTTGAAATCTGTTTTTGTTTCTATAAACATAATCCAGGAGTCCCTGCCCCCCACAATAATTGCTTAAGCTATCCTATAAGAATTTAAGCAAGGGATGACACCTGGAAAAGTTAAAACAGATTAGCACACCTTAGAAATTGTGAGGAGGTAGACTGACAATCAGGGCTGCTGGTAAGTGTAAAATATTCCCCTCACCTTGTAGAGACAGTATTAGCTGGACAACCAACAAGTATTGAAAGCCCATACTCTACTTGGCATGGAAAATAATTACAGATAAAGACCTGGAAAATAGCTGGACTTAACAATAAGTTAGGCAATATAGAATGGCTTAATTTCCTAAAGTTTCTCTTTTAATTTGTCTACAAGAGGCGTGGCTTAAGGAGCCTTTCCACATTGAGGGCTATTCATTAAGCATGGGCGAATTTTGCGAATCTCGCGTTCGCGAATTTTGCGGATTTGCGAACTCGCAATCCGCAAAATCCGCGAATTCCCGCGAATTTGCGGGTTTTTTTTTCTTGTGTTCGCCCGTGTTTCTGCCAGTTCGCGAGGGTTTTTACAATTTCGCAATTTGCGAACTTACCTGTCGGGTCGCAAGTTTTGCGAACTTGTTGTTTCTACGTGTCCGGCCTGTTTGGGACACTCTTCTTCATCACTGCCACTCTCTGTCACCACTGCCACTCTCTGACTACTCATGCCACCCTCTGGCCCACCCATGCCACCCTCTGTTTCATCACCACACCCTCTGGTTGTCCAGTGTACATTATTTTCGGCAAAGCAAAGCACACCTTCCCTGCCTCAAGTGACCTGAATTAATTTGGGGCTGATTAATGTGTCACAGAATATTTTTTTAGCTGGCACCTGCTTCCTTAGTGCGCCCTGATTAGTGATCTTTTGCACTTGCTAAGTGCTTTCATTGTTGCAAAATTAGTTACAACACCTGCCCTGCCCCAACTGACAATAATGAATTAGGGGCTGATTAATGGATTTTAACTTCCAGCCTGGCTCCTGCTTGTCTCCCTTAGCTGTAATTCAGGACCTTTGTGGCATATGTGTAACTATTCTGAGGTTCAGAGCAGGGTCACATAATAGTTGCAACTGGCAACTGAACTCTGGAGGGGCCCCTCAGGAAGCACTACAGGAAATGGCTACTAATGATGAGCCTGAACTTTTGAACCTGGTAAGTAGTTTCAGTTTTGCTAAGATCGTATTTCTGCAATTTAGCACTTATTCGCGGGGCGCGAAGTTGTACAGGGAAGCCGCGAACTCACGCGAACAGTGCGAGCAGTGCGAGCAAAATCCACTGCTCGCGGATTTGCAGATTTTGCGGGAGATTCGCGAATCTCGCGGATTGCGAATTTCCCGAAAATCCGCAAAATCCGCGAGCGAAACGGATTTTCCGCCCATGCTTACTATTCATCTATAATAACCCCAACAATCCCTTCATCTAGTGAAAGAACAAAAGGGGGGTAGCAGTATTGATATCCATCTTAACCACAGGTATACACTGTTCCACCTTATTATCAGATTCTGTTCTTACAATTGAAGATTAACCCGGGAATTACCCTCATTAGTTTCTATAATAATAGATTAGACGCTTCAAAAAGTTTTGTGTTATCAGACATGCAAAATGAAATAAATGTATTTGTCATCAGTATTAAGAAACCTTATATTTTTATTTGGGTAGGAGATTTTACCATCAGAATATGCCAAGTAACTAATGATGAATGATGTGGTTATAAAAATAGTTTTGATAATGGGCAACCACACTTTCCACATGATGCACATGGAGAAATACTGAATAAATTGACGTTTAACCTTGATATAGATCTAATGGTCCAGAGCAAAGGAGAAAATAGCATGGGGCTACCAACCTTTAGACGGGGTAGCTATTCCTCAACTATAGACTATATTTAATGTCTAAATATATCTTGGTAATGGATGAGTCATTTAGGGTCAAACCCAACTCTTGAGTGATCACCAGCAGTTATTGTTAGTCCTAAATATTAAGACTCAACGTGTTAATGGGGCACAGCTGGCAGAACATATTGATACAGCAGGCCGAAATGGGATTAGCTTGAAATGCCAAACCAAAAAAGGAAGCGTAGAGGTACTGACAGAATCACCCTCCAAAGCAAGACTTGTATAACCAAAGAGATTCTATCAATAAAAGTGAATGAGTGATAATTAAAAAAATTTTTTTTAACTATTTTGGAAGTGGTACTAGGCTCTCTCTTAAGAATGGAAAGATGGGAGCACAATGTGCTTGTTAAAATACCCCTCACACACTAAAAAACTGTTAGTGTCATGCTTCATCATAGGGGTCTTCCCGCCCCTATAACGGGACGGGACGTGCTACGACCAGACGGGATACGCGGGAGCACTTAAGTTGTGACAGAGGCTATGTGTGGGTGTATGGGTATCAGTGAAAGTGTAGGGACCTAACACTAGTGAGTGTGGAAAAAGTGAAAAAAGAGTTAAAAATTCCCTGGCTTAGTAGAAAAAAACAAATTTATTAGCTTCTCTAGCTGGGAATGTTAAGAAGGGGTTGTGTGGTAGAGCATTAGCTGCTACCTAGTCGACATGTTTCGTAAGCAGTCCCCTACTGCTTACTCATCAGGACCAAATAACGGTCCCTACTTGTTAGTACTCAGTTCTATGAGGTAGTGCCTACTGTCCTACAAACAAATCAGCAAAAATAAGCTGGCTGTTTGAGCTTCGGGGCATGAGTTGGCCCAGGTGAAGCGAAAAACAAAGCAATAGGTATGAAAAAATGACCTGCTGTGGTCTTTACCTCAATTATTGTCATAGCCCCATGAGTTTGCAGGCGAGGGGTATTCTGCGCAGTTTAATGTCTGGCAGGAAAAGAAATCATTATTCCTACCCCCGTGCTCCTCTGAGGAAACAACAAAACAAAAATAACAGAGGGTAGTGACAAAGGGATATTAGGAATGAAGGAGTTCCAATATCTTGACAAAAAAAGCCCACGTATTCCAGTAATTTATTTTCTTCCGAAAATTCACAAAAGTTTATCCGAACCACCCGGAAGGCCCATAGTTTCCGGGTGTGATTCAGTACTGGAACCACTAGCAAAATATGTGGATGTGTTCCTAAAACCTTTCTTGTCCGAAGTAAGATCATACCTAAAAGACACCAGGGACTTCATTAACAAAATTGAAGGGACCCCATTTGATGGCAACCAAGAGTTGATGGTATCATTTGACGTCACTTCCCTATACACTCAAATCCCTCAACAAGAGGGATTAGAAGCAATGGAGTACTACCTAGACACAAGACCCAGACCACATAGAGTCCCCACAGACTTTATTATTGACTTAGCGAGAATAGCACTCAAAAGGAACTACTTTCGGTTCATGGACGCGTTCTACGTGCAGGTGAAGGGCACCGCCATGGGGTGTCCTTATGCCCCAGAAATGGCGGTGCTCTTCATGGCCCTGTATGAGGAGCGCTTCATCTACCGTAACAATCCATTCCAACAAAACATCACTAAATGGTATCGTTTCATTGATGATATCTGGTGCCAATGGAAAGGGTCTGAAGAAATGCTCGCCCAGTTCCATCAGTGGCTTAACACCAGACACCCAGATATAAAATTCACAATGACATTCAGCAGAACATCACTGACCTTCCTAGATGTAGTGGTTTTTCCCTATGAAGACGAATTGACAACCACTTTACATCGCAAAGACACAGATAAAAATACCATCTTGCACTACGCGAGTTACCATCCTAAAAGCCTAAAATCTAATTTGCCGTACGGACAGATGTTGAGAATCCGACGGAATTGCTCCAGGAAGGAAGACTTTTTGATCCATTCACAAATACTGAGTGACCAATTAAAACACAGGGGCTATCCCCACAAGCTATTGAAACACTCAACCACCCGGGCTTGGCACACCCCACGAGAGGAATTATTGAAAACCAAAAAAGAAACCAAACCCCTGGACAGGCCGGTATGTGTTACCACATTTGGGCCATACACTAATAAGTTGAAATCCATCATTTTAAAGAATTGGCATTTGATCAAAAATTCAGAAGTTCCGATGGAACAACCTTTGTTTGCCTTAAAGAAAAACAGAAGCATTGGACAGCGCATTGTAAGAGCCGATCTGGGAGTCAGTCAAGCCAAAGCAGACTTACGTACATTGTGGAAACTTCCACCCGTAACAGGCCACCACAAATGTGGTTCATGTGCTTCCTGCCCCAACACAATAGAAGGCGAAGAATTTACATTCAAAACAACTAAATGGATACACAAAGGATTCTCAAATTGCAAAACAGCAAACGTAATATACGCAGTTATGTGCCCTTGTCCCAAGTTGTACATAGGAAAAACCACTCAAAAAGCCAATCAGCGAATGAGCCAACATAAATCCAGAATTAAAAACAAAGTGCTGTCCGCACCAATGGTACAGCATTTTGTGGAACAGAACCATAATGAAAACGACTTTAAATGGACAATACTACAAGCTATGAAAGTTCCTCCCAGAGGAGGAAACATCGATGCCATGTTACTTAAAAAAGAAGCCTACCTAATTCTGAAGTTCAATTGTGTGATGGATGGCCTGAACGAAATGTCTGAATTACAAAGATCTAACCAATGAGTCCCCTGTGAACCCCACCACTGTTGAAGATAAACTATTAAGGAGACATTAGCCATTGCGCTTCCGCACTTCATTTCCCAAGTCTTGAAATTCAAAACCACTTAATGTCGAAATGTGTAAATAGCCCACAGGACTACAAATCCCACAACACCCAGCAGCATATTTAAACAGGAAACCGTGTTCCACCGGGTGCAGAAACCCAACCTGAATAGTAGCACACCGAGCGAGAGCCGCGCGGCCTTTCAGAACCCCGAGCGCAGCCAGAGACCCTCTGACGAAGGTAAGGACGCTTCCCGCAAACTAAAATTAGAGCGTATACTGGCTACAGACATGACCGCCAAGTAAACGGTAGACACCGTCTTGATTTCTTTCACAGAATCAGGAACCGAAGTATAACCGCCCACCAAACAGAAACGTAGAAATACCAGGGCCGTCTGCCGCGCTCTATACAAGTAAGCAAAATGTAATCATAATTCCGAACATAACCCAAGCAAACGTCCGACTTTTTGGACTGACTTTAAATTTTTAACCATGTAGAATGAACTCACCGGGGAATGCGCAATAGACTCCTTCCAAAGAATATCTCGAGCTAGAGAATAACTAGATCAACAAAAACCAAGTAAGTGCCAGCACGCCCCTTACTTAGATACCACATGTGTTAATGAGTGTGAAAGTTAAACATATTCACTATACTCGCCAATCCATAACTCTGTTTAGGTGTTGGTGAAAACTCAAGCTCACTAGATGCCCACCTTTTGAAAACAGCGATATCGTGACACAAGGTAAAAATCCCACAGGCTTTGCCTGTATATGAAGTGCATCCAGGAATTTAGGAAAATGAGATACTAAATGTCCCTAATTTTACACCATAGGTATACAGCCCAGCCCTGAGGAAGAACCCTATTGAACATAAGAAGGGTTTGGAAACGCGTCGGCTATTTGGCTGTCGAAAAGAGGCGCATAATAGCATAGGGCAATACGATTACAAAACCAACATACCAGAACTAATTTTGGTGTACATGATTCAATGTCTGTTTCATGAAATAGTGAAAGTGTAACTGTTTATGAATTTTTCCTTATTTACTTTTGTTTGAATGTACTGTAACATTTGAAATGTATGAAATGTTGTTTGCATTGTATCCCCAGTAAAAGGGATGTTTCACCCTCTGTAGATTGCTGAAATACGTAAATGTGTTGAAATGCATAAATAATGACGACTGCATACCTTCTTGAAAAAATGAAAGGAAGGTTCACACCAGCTGAATAAATAAGCCTTGGTGTTCAAAAATCGAGCCCTGGCACTTTTTCTTCTTTAGAAACGTAACTGTCCAGCCAGGACCCGTAGGACAAAACCCCTCAATTTATAAACTCAGGAATAGCACTTTGTTTTGGAAGACTATAAATCAACCATTGCTCAGAGATTTAAATGATCCCACGATTGAGACTCATGTCCAACCAGAAGACCGGCTGCACCATTATGGTAGAATCTTTAGTCATGATTATAAATCACTGGTCAGCCGCATGATGATATAATTGTGGTTGACCATCCTTATCTAACTGCATTTTTCCTTGATGAAGTCCACCGAGCTCTTAAAAAGAGTGCTAATGGTAGGGGGTCAGGCCCAGATGGGGTCCCTGTGGATGCTTATAAATCACTACCTGCTCTCTGTGGACCCATTCTTATACAAGTATTGATTGCAGCTATGAAAGACTATATTCAAGCCCTATAGTCCCGATTTTTAAAAAGGGGAATAAGGGGGACGCTCATTGCGGTAGGCCAATTTCCCTCGTTGATACATCTGTTAAATTACTAGGAAGGCTCTATTATAAAGATTAGAGACTTGGGCAGAGGCAAATAAAGTGCTTACTGATTCACAGTATGGATTCAGAAGTAAAATTGGCAATCTAGAACAGGGGTTCTTTTCTGTAGTGAGAGTTACTTCTGATCAGCGAAAATCCTCATGACCTGCTAAAGGCCAAGCAGCTAGTACATTGTACCCAGAGACCCCCAGCCCCATTGATTTGCACAGTGCACATGCACTGTGAAATGTGTATAACATCCACCCCTAATTTAAAATGTTCCTGTTGCAGATAATGCTGTAGAGTACCAAGGCCATAGGTCATGTCTCCTCAATCCCACTAGCCAAGCTATCATGTCTCCTATCAATAAGTCATTCCCCACCCTGGACAGGTGTACCCCATCATCTGAATAACAGTGATCGCCCCAGATGCACCCATGAGATATGCTTTGAAGATGAGCAGAGCGAAATAATTTCTCCATTTTATTGTTGACCCTCTTTACTGAATGGTTCAACGCTGTTGTGGACAACCCACCCCGCCATACCCTCCTCAGAATCATGTGAGACCAAGCTATTGTACATCCCGGGAGCGTCTTTGCTAACCAACTAACTGCAGAAAGTATGTGCTCAACTAAAGCTCGTCTGCCCAGTCTTACCAAGTCATTGCCCCCAATGTGCACTATGACTACAGATGGCGGTGACCTGTGCCTCCCTAGTAATTCTTCCACAAAACTATGCAGTCGGTCAATACACAGGCCGCCCTTCCCATGGAAGGACACCCTGAACCCATATTCCTCAGATGTGTGGATCGCATCACCTGTCTTGAATATTTCCCCGGCTCGCCTCACGTATGAGTGGCCCACGACCCAGACCACACGTCTTCCATTCCTTGTTCCTGAAGTGGTGGTTAGCTGACACTGGGCCGGTCCCAATTTCCGCCCTGTGTCACAGGCTCGTGAAACTGTAATCCAAACAAAAGACAACAAGCATGAGTGCACTTTTTCAGTAATTTACAACATGTGCAGCCGCACGTACCTCTTGAAACAATTCGAAGACCAGCGGCCTAACTGTTTAACATTGTCTGCCTGCAGACCTCGGGCCGTAGCTTCTGTAGCGGCCCCTATCCTGAATGAATGGGTGCCAAAATCATTTGGGTTCAAGCCCGCTGCTACAATCGTGATTGCCAGAACCCTCCGAAACTGAAACTTTGTTAATGGGGTGCCGTCCATATGTCGCAGCAAGGCCCCCCCCACTTTGTCGACCTTTGTTTTAGGTAGGCCTCAACATGCCTCACTGGACAACAGGGACTACCTGGAGTGTGCTGCAACACAATGCTATTCCCCTGGGCCTCCTGGTCCGTCTTTGATCTGGCTATCGTGATCAGCAGAGAATCCCCCATTACTTGCATGTGATCCCTGCGCAGACCCCCTTCCGTATCTCTTTTATTGGCAGCCACTAGTTCGCTCACCCTCAGGGCACCATAGAACGCCAACGCGAACGCTGCCCGGAATAGTACAACCTCGCTAGGTGAGGAGCATGTCTCCTCCAGTTTAGCCAACAAGGAGGTCAATTTGTCAAATCCTATTGGGTGCCTGTTATCTTTTTTGCACCCTTCTAAGCGCCGCCAGCCGCGCAGCGCCTTCCTGACTAGAAAGGAGTCCTTCGGGTCCCTGATCCCATGGAGCTGAGCCATAAATGACCTGGCGGCCTTATACCGACTTGCGGTTGCCGCCTACCGGCCTTCCTCATGAAGTGCCACAAAAAATTGGGTAAAGGACCCCTCCTGACCCCATCCATGCTCCCATGCTGGGCCCAAAAAGGCGCAGTACGAGCGGAACGCCCCTTCATAAGCTTTCCTTGTCCTGGGCGCTAAACTGGCTGCCACGAGATTTTGTAGTCCGGGGCGCCGATTTGCCATAGTGCTTCGGGAAATGGCCCTGCCACTAGCTCCGCTGAGGGTAAACAGTCCCTGAAAGCCTGCATTTTGAAACGAGAGAGTGCATCAGCTGCATTATTCAGTACACCCGGCACATGTTTTGCCCTGAAATGTACGTTCAATCTCAAGCATTTCAACACAATTTCTTTCAACAATCGCAATATCCATTTGCAGCGTGCTGCCTGCTGATTAATGCACTCAACCACAGTCATGTTATCGGACCAAAATACCACCGAGCGGTCTCTGAACTTCTCCGGCCATGCCGACAGAGCCACCCAAATGGGGAAGAGCTCTAGAAAGCCAATGTTACTCGTCAAACCGCTTGTTTCCCACCATGCTGGCCATCTTTGGGCCGACCAACGGTTTCCGAGGATCGCGCCAAACCCCACGCTGCCCGCCGAGTCGGTCCATAAGCGTAGTTCCGCCGACGAGGCCAGGACTTTGCTCCAGACTACTCAGCCGTTAAAGTCCGCCAGGAATGCCAGCCAAATGAGCATGTCCTGCTGACAGTCTCGTGTGATGGTGCCCTTACTTGAGGCCAACCATGGCCTGGGCAATGGATCGTGAGAAAGGGCGAGCCAGACTTTTGCAATGAGGTCACCCCTGCCGCCCCGCCCTGCCCCAGTTAAGCTCAATTCATCCAATGTGAGCAGCTTGTCTGGGTGAGGGCAGGCAAGAACTGCAATAGGCCTAAAAAGAAAAAACAATAACGACAGGCCACATTTACTTTCAATGCGAGGCATCAAAGTGCACTAAAGTGGATGGTTGGGCTTGAGCTACTCACTGGGTGTCAGCCAGCTACTGATAGCTCGCGATTGACTGGTTGGAGACCCCTGCTTTAGAGCAATGCTTAAATTTAAACTTGCTACAGAGTAAATATACTATATCCAAGAAAGGCCACGTGTTGTTTTGTTTCGCTGAATTTAGCAGCGCATTTGACCTAGTCTACCACGATAAGCTGTGGAAGACCTTAATTGATATGGGTGCACCACCTGATATAATCTTTTTGTCACAATTGTATGATCATTTAATTACTCTGGAATGCTATGGTGTAAACGGTCAGTGTACCACAGAGTTCAACGTTACAAGGGGAATACGTCAAGGGTGCGCTCTTGCATCCTTTCTATTTTCATTGTATATAAATGGGAGCATGAGTACTTACCAAAATTGCCAGCAGATTCGCCTAAAGTTGGCAATTGCTCAACCCCATTACTTTTGTATGCCGATGACGCAGTATTAATAGCTAGGGCTGCAAATGGCCTACAATGCTTAATTTATGGATTTACAATATTTTTGGAGGGCAAAGACATGAAACTAATCTTTAAAAAAACCTATGTTATGACCTTCGGTTCAGGAAAAGTGAGGAAGAAAACCCATTAAGTTAATGGTCAGGCACTAGTGGAAGTATAGAGTTTTTCCTATTTGGGGCTTCAATTTTCCAACACAGGCTTGTGGAATTCACATTTGAAATTTGGAAGACTGAAATTATCAGAACCTCAGAGGCAATTTTTAGATTTGTATCTAAAATTGGAAATAAAATCATTAGGGAAATGCTACAGCTTCATAAGAGTAAATATGTTTATAGTGTTGTGTAAAGGGCCGCATTGTGTGGAATTTCTAATTGTAAGGAATTACAAATACTGGAGAATACGTCTTTACAAATAATATTGGCAGTACTCACTTCCACTTCATCGTATATTGTTCATAATGAACTAGCCACTCCCTATATTGAAGATTTTAATAATACTGGTGGATTTCTGACTTAGCATTTGGAACATGTTTGAACTAAGTTTAATTAAGATATAATTGAAGACTGTCTTGCCATGAATTGTAGAGACAATTTTCCTTAGTTCAAACATGTGAAAAGCCTTAAAAATATTAGGAAAGAATTTCTCTCTGGATGACCCTACAAATATTTTATACTATAATAAAAAAGAAATAAAAATGCTATAATTGGAAATAGTGACGCTGCACTGGAATCAATGGGGGGATACTAAGGGAACATTGCAAAGATATATCTGAAATAAATCGTGTAATGAAATGCCAAGTTATTTATTACTTGTGACTAACACTCAGGAAAGGTTTTATCTTACACGGCTTAGTTTAGGAACACTACATTGCATAGTAGCATTTCCAAGAATGGGTGAGTGGGAAAAGAGTTTACCCAAATGTTGGTGTAACAGGATAACTGCACAATCTACAGAGCATTTTTTATTGTTTTGTATTTTTTACCAGGATAGAAGGAAATATTTTTTAAAACCTTTATTTAAAACACAATGGCCCTGACCACGATGTCAGATATCATAGTGTTCTGGAAACCGTCCAACTTTAGGTCAGCGGATCTGACCTCGGTATTACAATGCAAACTCCCGTACGGTGGTCACAAACATGCGCATTTTATAATGGAAGCTTGTGCTGTGGGCGGAAAAAGCCTGCAGCACAATCTTCCATTTTTTTTGTTACCCCATTGCAGAAGGCCAGGGGGTAAGAAGGTAGTGCTAGTGGCCCCCCAAAACACTTTCAGACAGCCTTTCAATGTCGGAAAGAATTAAATGAAAGGACTATCAGAAACTGACATCTTAATCCTGACTGCGGAGCCGAGCCTGGCTTTGCTGTCATTTGGAGAATATGGTGTTTTCTGCACACCGACAGGGTCCTTGAGCCATCGAGAGCACAGCAGATGGTCTCTCCACCCACCACAAACAGATTGTTTCATTTTATGGAGGCTTTTGAATATTTTTTTCATTTAGATACTATAGAAATATGTTTTGCAGTTTTTACTTTTATTACCTTGGCTATTATGGAAAATGTAGGCCTATTTAGAAAATGTATCTTACGGACAGGTTTAAACACGTTTATCTCATATCTATGCACATTATACTATATTTTAATTAGATTACTTTTCCAAAAATCTGTTTTTATGTATCTATAATGGATTTATTTCTGTGTAAAGATCTATTGATTGATTGGCATACAAATACAGCTCCTTCACTGTCCGTTTTAGGCCTTACCCCTGGCATCAGACCAGTTGAATGCTCAATGATGTCACGCTTAAGTAAGGATTCAAGTTCTTTTTCAACAGCTTCTTGTAAAGCAAAAGCAATTCAACTATGTCTCTGAGCCACGTGACCAACATCTTTATCAATATGCAACTTTGCTTTCATAGGCGTAAACTTTTCTAAACTTTGAAGCAAGAAAGGGAATTGACTTACTATTTTGGGGTGAGCATTCATATTGTTACTCACAGACATCAGTCCCATATCAGCAGCAGTACTGAAACTGAGCAGGCACTTGACTCTTTACCTTGAACCACATGAATGGGTGCTTGCACCTTCGATTTCTTGTGTCTCGATTTCGATGCAAACATGTGTGTACTATCTGCAGCTAGCAACCCACACCGAGGACAGCGTGTCACCGAAGTACCCCCCCACTGGTGGATGCGCTCCGGAGTTATATATAAGTTACACCAAGTCTTAAAGCATTGTACCTGCAAATTGGCAGAAATACATGTTGTTTGGCTAAACAAAAGGGAGTCTTCACACTCACCTTGGCCAGCTTGCAAACTTGTTTGCCATCTTTCAACGTGTTTGGCCAAGTCATCGCCCATTTTCTCATTGATAAGTTTATATAAAGAGGATGTTGTGGATTGGCCACCATTAATCAGATCTAATAGAGGGATTTGGTCCCAATTGTTAAGTCTTTTGGTGACAAAATCCCTTATCTGTAAATATTTTAAAAAATATTATTCTCGATCCGAAATCTTTTTTTGATAGCCGCAAAAGGAAGCGTTTCTGCATTCAGTATGAGATCCCTATACACTGAGTACATTTCTCAGCCCAGTTTTTAAAATATACATCTTGAGAAATTGCCGGAAGTAAGGTATTGTTTACTAAAGAGGAATATAGATGTAGCCGCCCAATCCCAAACTTTTTTCTAACGGCAGTCCAAACCCTGTGAGCACCTAGCAGAACCTTGAATTTGACCCTCTTGAAATAGGCAAAATCTATATGGTGCATAAGAAGTCCTCTGGCTTTCATCCCATAAATTAGATGATAGATTCGAATTCCCCCAATGTAGCAACTCCCCCATCTGTTTCAACATGGTTGCCCAGTAGTAGATTTGAAAGTTAGGGGCGGACCAGCCTCCCCTGTCTCTAGATAATGTCATATATCTAAGAACCCTTCTTGGGCCCTGTCCAGCCCATAAAAACCATGAAACTAGCTGATCTAACTTCTGAAACCAAATTGTATTTATGTCTAAAGGAATTGCTATAAAACAATATAGAATTTTGGACAGGAAAATAATTTTTACTTGTTACTTCTCCCAATTAGTGTTAAATGTAAGTTGTTCATTCTTCAGGAATCTGATTTAATTTTCTGTAGTAACGGTTTAAGGTTAATATCAACGATATCTTCGGGTTTGGAACTTATTTCTATACCTAAGTATTTGGCATTTGATACTATCCGCTAGTCAACTAGTGTAACCTTGTAATTAACTACAATTTGCGTTTTACTGTCATTCAAATGATAGCCAGATATGTTACCGAATTGCAATGCTAAAATAGTTATTTCTTCTAATGCCTGATGGGGAGCAGCTGATGTAATGGCTAGGTCATCTGCATATCCCAAAATGGTATTGTCTCCCCCTCTGGCATGGATAGGTTGAATTGTTTGATTCTCCTAAATCTTCCTGATTAGAGGGTCATTATAAATGGCAAATAACAAGGGGGAGCACGGACATCCTTGTCTTGTTCCTCGCATTATATTCATTTCCCCGGACTGTGCCCCCATCAGAGCAATTTTCGCAATTGGGTCTTTATACATACCAGGAATTGCTCTTAAGAATCCTTCCCAAATCCCATAGTACTTCATAACAGCCCATAAAAAAGGCCAGGAGACCCTATTGAATGCCTTTTCGGCATTTAAAAGAATTAAGTCCATAGGGTCTCCTGTAACCTTGGTGTAATCAAACAATGTTATTGTCCGTCGTATATGATAAATAGTTTCCCGACCAGGGACAAAGCCATGTTGTTGGGGAGAAACCATTTTTTTAATGACTGACACCAATCTATTAGCAAAAATTGTGGAATAGATCTTTATATCACTATTTATTAATGTGATAGGCCGATATGCCCCAAGTTCGGTCGCCAATTTCCCTTTCTTTGAAAATACAACAATCTTTGCATTCCTCCAAGACTCTGGGGTATATCTCCACTCTGTATTATGCGAAACATCTCAAGCATTGCTGATGCCATATGTGTTTGGAAAATCTTATAAAATTCGCCTGGTAGAGAATCAGGCCCGACAGCTTTGCCTGATGGCAGTGAATCTCCCAGACTAATCAGAGCACCCAGAATATCCCAATCTACAGCAGAAAATTGATCCAATTTAACCCCTTTGAGGTATTTCTTAATTTCACCCTGTAGCCCACAATTGTCTCTTATATCTTCCGGATATAGCTTCTGATAAAATTTCGGAAAAGCAGAAAGAATTTCTCCTGGGTCAGTAACTAAGCCGATATCTGGATCTAAAATGCCTGTGATCCGAATTTGTGCTTCCTTTTCTCTAATCCGCACAGCTAGCATGTGGCCCACCCTTTCATTACTTGGACAGCCAGGCTAGATATCTACCCGCAGATTTGGCAAATTAAATCTCCGTTATGGCAGATTTTGCCATTAAGATCCCAGTTTGAGCCATTTCGATGTCCCCCCCCCTCTGATAAAACCTTAACCAAATGATTGTCACCTTTGGTCAGTACTTCATACAATTCCTTGATCTTGTTTTTCTCTTTTTTCTGAGACTCCCAGCCAAACTGCGTAGTCTCGCCCCTGATCCCAGCTTTCAGGGTATCCCAAACATTTTGGATGCCCGTGCTTCCCCTGTTCTCATTCAGGAATCTAGTGATCTACATGACCATATGTTCTATATAAGAATTGTCACTTAACAACACCCTATTAAAGGGCCAGCTGGTTACTTGTTTCTGACATTTAATGTTCACTTCCAATACCAAAGGGTTGTGGTCAGACATTACCCTGGGAAACTTAGTAATTTTGCTGCCCTGCACCAGACATTGAGAGATGAAAAAATAACTCAACCTTGCATGTGATCTGAGGGGGGCAGAAAAATAGGTGAATACTGGGTCATTGCCCTCTGCCTGTGCCCACATATCTACAAGCCCATGCAGCTCTTTCAGTTGACTAAGAGATCTAAAAACTTTCGTTTTCCACCCTTGATATATTATTTCCAGTTGATTAGATATCGCACAGACCAAATTATTATTAAAGTCACTGCTCAGTATAATCAGGGATGGCC
The DNA here is from genome assembly GCF_964263255.1 of Lissotriton vulgaris. Lineage (NCBI taxonomy): Eukaryota > Metazoa > Chordata > Amphibia > Caudata > Salamandridae > Lissotriton > Lissotriton vulgaris. The sequence goes on from NC_141700.1 coordinate 404,133,978, forward strand.
AACCCACCAGTTCTAGACCCAGCCAATTGCACAGTTCAGGATCATCTAATACCGGTCCATAAACAGAACATAGTGTGAATATACTAATTGTGCATTGTATATTTGCCCACCTACCATATTTGTCAGAGATGGAGCGAGTAAAGTTTGCCATCTCCCGACGTGCAAATATAGCAACACCCTTTGTCTTAACCTCCGGCTTGGTCCACAAAGTTAATTGAAACCCGTCCAGCTCCATAATTTTATTTCTACTACCTTCAAGATTCAAATATCTTCCTTTATCCTGCGTCGTTTAGCAGGGTGTTTCACTCCACAAATATTAAGAGAAGCTATCCTAATACACCCCATTGTATTTGGTGAACAGATATAAATACAATATGGCCCTGAACATCATTAAAAAAAACACATCTCGACAAACCAACACCTGTACCCCATGAAGTCCCCTCCGTCCCAAATAGGATCCACCTCCCTTCCCTCCCCATCCTGCCCCACAACCCTCACTAAGGCAAAAAAGGTCCTCAGACCCTTGTGATGCCACCTGCATTTATGTGCAACCCCTGTCACTCACCAACCTGTCTAAAAAAAAAGAATAAAAAATAAACAAGAAGCCCAGCCCTGCCCGGCTCCATTAAAGATTCAAGACAGCCCAAAAAAAGACAGCAATAATTACAAATTTTTAATCAATAAACCACAGCACTTAGTTTTTGCTAACACCCCACTTGAAAAGAAAAAATAAAACAAAGAAACCCAGAGAGTCTTAGACTCAATAAATCACCAGTTAACTCCTTTAGGTAATTCTCAGCATGAATCTCAGAAGTAAATACCCTGACCTGCCCCTGATATATAACTTTCAACTGGGCAGGGTTCATCAGGTACACTTCACATCCGTGTTTTTGGAAAACGCAAACATGTTGAAAAATTAACTAAGGTTGAAAAGCAGAAAGAAAATCAAGAGAAAAGAAAAAATGTAAAGAAGAAGAAAATACAAACAAGTGATGATGTTGTTGGATACCAATTAGAAAATGCTTCCCGTGTCAACTGCTATGGTAATGTTATTCTGAACGTTATATTTTATCTTGAAGATGTTTATGGTGAAATTATGGAAAGTCAGGAAAAAAGATTATGTTCGTCACTTTATACTTTATTTCAAGAATTGAGAACTGATAGAAGTAAGATCCATTCTGCTTCTGGTATTCGCCAACTGTTGGATACATGTACTGGATCTTTAACGTTTAGTGCTAATATACAACAAGATGCAAAAGAATTTCTGATGGTTATGCTTGGAGTACTAGAAGATGAAGGAATTCAGATTGAGAATTTATTTGAACTCAGTTACAAATGGGAACATACAAGTTCATTAACTTCAAGCACTATAGTGGACAGAGAACGATTTCTACATTTATCAATACCTGACTGCAAATCTGTACAATTTCCCAAATTAGTAAAATAGGCTGATCATGAGATGATGTGTTCTCATTGTAAATCAATAATGCTATTTACATTATGCCTACTAAGATATGGAAAATATTTGATTATAATGCTGCAACGCTGTAGACCAAATGGAAGAAAAGTGAAAAACAAAATTAAAAATGTTGTTGCTAGTCAAGTATCTATTTCTGGAAGAACTTTTTCAACAGTTGCTATTGTTTTCCATGCTGAAAGTACTACTACATGTGGACATCATACAGTTTATTTAAAGTGTATTAATGGTTGGAGTCACTGCAATGATACATACTTGGAAATGAAACCGAGATTTCCTTATGAATTACCCAACTCATAATTGATATTACTGAAACAAAGATTTTAGATACACCATTCAGCTTTGTGGGAAGGTGTAAAGATACTTTAAGGAATTCATACTTAATGCTTTCAAAGCAAAATTTGTGATACATTATTTGGCATATTGGGAGAATGTGCACAGAAACTATGAAGTAAAGGTAAGATTTGCAGATTGGAAATAGTATTGGATGTGTTATTTGTGTTGATTTTGTATTATATTTGTGAGAATTAGGGATTTGTTGTTTTTAATAATCTAGTTGATTGTTTTTTCCCTGCAGTTTATGATGAAACTACTCTGACATCACTGTGAATAGTGAAGTTAAGTAGTAGCTGATGACAGTAAAAAAAAGGGAGAAATATTGTTATCTGAATGTTAAATTATTTTGTATTATTTAAAAACTCATTTTAATTTGTGAAATGTATTATATTACATTGCACCTTAAAAATTCACTGAAAAAACATAGGTTTCAGGGACGTTATACTTAGAAATTAGCATTTAAAAAACCTTAGAAATTCACTGAGAAAACCATAGGTTTCAGAGACGTTATAGTTAGTTGGACATTTGACCAATATAAAACCAGAGAAATTTGCATGTTATAGTTAGTTGATCTAACTATGACTTTTGCGCCTGCAATGCACTGCTGATGATGTCACAAAGTACATCACTTTTGACATGGTCAGTGACATCACTCATGACATCAGTGATGACATCTCAAATGACATCACTGATGACATCATCCAGTGAATGTATGTTTCTGTAAAGGTTAAATGCTAATTTCTAACTATAACATCCCTGAAACCTATGGTTTTTTCAGTGAATATATATATATGTGTGTTAGATACAGTTTGTATTATGATATATATGAAATATTCCCAACAAAACTGAAAGAAAACACTAATAGATCTATTTCAACCTTGTTTTGGAGGTTACAATTTATTTTTGAGAGTAATTGACCATATCAGCTAATGGAATTTGTCAAATGTGGCATGGAAGCCTGAACACGCCATTGCATTTTTAACCCACGTATAGCAAATTATTTCATTGCAGCAAGTGCAACACACAATAACAATGCCCAATAGCTGTCACTGCCACATGTCCAGTAACATCCCTATTAGGTAGCAGCTTTACAAAACTGTAATTTCCAACCCAAAATTGAAATTTGGTATGAATTTGTTCAATTAACTTTATCTTCTTTATTAAATACAAGAACGGTCTAGGCCTTACTTGAGGTGAATTACCAAGAGAGAACGATTTCATTGAGTTGAAGAATGTTGAGCATAGCTGTTGAAGTATGCCAACTCTAACAGCAAAAAAAATGCTGTTGACTTGCATACTGTAGTAAAGAAGAAGGAGAAGCAAGTTGTAGTTTTCATTGAAGATTTACTAAGGTGTAGTCACAACCTCATAGTCACAGCAACTGCTGTATCAGTCATCATAGGTCAACTGTTCTGGGTATGGAATGTTCTAAAACCCCAAAAGGGGTTGGGGAAAATGTGAGGGTAAGAACCAGGTGAAAAATATGACACAATAATTAATTGTTTGCACTTTGTTTACTGATCTAATAAATACAGGTGCAAGAGATATGCCATACAATATAAACATGCAAAGATAATCACAACACATCTCTTTCCTATAATGTTTACTGAGAAACATAGTCTTTCAGCCAAACAGGTCGCATGGTGACTTGTAGATCAACTATGATTGATCCTGATAACATGATGAGGAACGATCGGGAATTAAATCCCTCTCTATAGTAGAACTCTTACAAGTGGAAATTCTTTCCATGCTCTACACTCTTCCATCCTCCAACATCACCACATTTGTACTGACATTAGTCACTCTCAGAGGTTCTGAAAATGTATGGACCCCACTTTTTCCCGAATCAGGTGTTCCGACCACAACCCATTCTTACACTTTCCTCTCCGTATTTGCTGTCATATATTCGCGTACAATCATTTTGATGACTCTGATATGCTCACACACACTGTCTTGGTGAACCCATCTAGTTTCCCCATTCAAATGGGAAACAATTTAGTATCATCAAGCCTGCCTTTAAGCATTAAAATAGGAGAAATTCCTTTAACAGATATTGGGTCTGCATGATATGACCACAGCAGCTTGATTATAGCAATGTCTGTAGGTACACAAGACACTTGTACTGATTGTATACATTCTTTTAACATGTGGTTTACTCTTTCCACCAGCCTAATTGCTTTGTGACAATACAAAGTGGTTCTACAGTGCTCGGTAAACAAAGTCTTAAAAAATCTTTCATTTTTTTAAGTGAACTGGACACCATTATCTGTTACAATAGAACTAGGTATTCTCTCTGTCATAAATATATCACATAAGAAGTCAATCATGTCTTGAGTTGTAATACAATTAAAAACTTAGACATGTGAATACTAATCCACTGAAATAATAAACTTCCCTGAAATGTTGAGGGGACCCATAATATCCAGCCCAAGTTTGAACCTTGGCTTAGATGGAACATTTACTGGGGATATAGGTGGTTTTATTATGTTTACAGGAGACCAATATGCTCCTCTAACCTTTGATTTGGTGATGCTGCGATCCAAGTGACCTTCAAGTGCAAAATTTACAATTCTCTCCCACAGATCTTTGGGAGTCACCATTTCCCCACCTGTCATAACCATGTCCTTATGTTCGATTTGATTTGATAAATCTTTACTCAGAACAATTTATGGCCAGAAATGACACAAAGAAATAAAATATTATTCAGCATTTATGTAAAGTGCAAAGTACCAGATAAAATGGATAAAACATATCAAAACCAATAGTAGGAGGCATAAAATACAGGATTTAAAAATCAACAGACAGACAAATATTACTTCAACATAGGTGTGTCCATGGTTTTTCTGGTTCTAACTGCAGCTTTAAGAAAAGAGCATGCCCTGAGGCAAATGGCAGGTGTATTCAATAGGTGCAAATGGAACAAAGCCGCTCTTCATTTATGATGCCCCAATGATTTAAAAAAAGGTTTAAGCCAAAGTCTACGATGGTAACTAAAAATGTCCGCCACATTGAGCAAGAACAGGAACTGTTTTTGGGATACAGTCAAAAGATTGAAATCCGTGTCCTTATATATGTACAACTCATGTCTTACTCATGTCTTACTTCCCAATATCAAAACATTTAATCTTGTAGACCATTGGGTTCAGGGCACCACCTCTGAACAATCTTGTCCTCTAAAGCTGTAAGAATGACATACTTGCCTTAACACTCTACCCACTCCTCCTTAGTAATACCAGGGTGAGCTACAAATAAATCAGGATGCTTAAAACTTCTTCAACCTCTATATCCTCTCTCTACAGTAAATGAGAAAGACAGTCATCCACAGCATTTGTGTTTCCCTGAACAAAGTCTACATTAAAATTGTAGCCCTCCAGACCCAAAATCCATTTGACTACACGAGGAGAAGAGTGTTCCCTCCCCTTGGTAGTGAAAATGTATGCAAGGGGTTTATGATCTGTTCTTTATGTAAAAGGTAGCCCCCATAAAAAGAACTTGAAATGAGAAATAGCCCAATAGCAGGCTAACACTTCTCTCTCTATTGTAGAATAATTAGCTATAGCATCCTTCAACATTCTCAAAGCAAATGCCACAATCTTTTCTTTGCCATTCACCATTTGCATCAAAGATGCTTCTAACCCCTTCGCACTAGCATCTGTGTATAATATAGTTCTAAGTGTGGTGTAAAAAATTCCTAAAGACGGTGCTTCAACAATAGCTTGTTTACTACCTTCAAAGGCTACTTTGAATGCATCATTCCAACCAAGTGAGACCCTTTTTTTAACCCCTTGAATGCTCATGACGAGCTCAGCTCGTCATGAGCTACAGGTGCTCATGACGAGCTGAGCTTGTCATGGCCATTAGAACGCTCGCACGCTGGGATAATTCCCCTGCTGTGCTGAACGTTCTATTGAAACGGGAGTGGCCATGACGAGCTCAGCTCGTCATGAGCACAGGAGCACTGTAGCTCATGACGAGCTGAGCTCGTCATGAGCACCGGGGGGCTGTGCGCCCCGCCCCCAGCACAGCAGGAAAATTACCCCAGCAGCCAAGGGGTTAGAATAAGTGCCTCATGGGTGCTGTGTGCTCAACAACAATTTTTACAAATGTAGTCATATATTCTATGATAGACCTGGCATCTTTTGGTGTGTTTCCCCTGTCTTTTAGCTTTATGACCTCTCGGCGTTGACTCTGTTTTTGGTGGTTTAGTGTCTCTGTGCACATTCTCACTGCTGTTCAATGTTAAAGTGCAAGTGCTTATGGATTGGTGTTTCCATGATTGGCATACTTGATTTACTAGTAGACCCCTAGCAAAGCACACCGAGTATGCCAGGGCATGTAAATCAAATGCTACAAGTGGGCCTGCAGCACTGATTGTGCCACCCACATCAGTAGCCCTGAAAAGGTATCTCAGACATGCCACTGCAGGGTCTGCACACAGTTTGTAACTCCCATGTTGACCTAATCTTACTGTATTTATATATAAATCACCTCTAAGGTAGGCCCAAAGTCCCCCTGTGGGCAGGGTGCAGTGCATGTTAAAGCTAGGACATGTAATGGTGTGTGTGACATGCCCTGGTAGTAAATTACAGTGCATTTCGTTTTTCACTACGGAAAGGCTGTCTGTCCCATGGGATAGAATGGGAGTTTTACTTATAACATATTATAAGCATAACTTCCCATTGGGACAAGATAGGGAAATAGAGTTTAGTATGCCCGGACTCAGAATGTAAAAATGCATCTTTTAGTAAAGATTATTTTTATGTTCTGTGTTTGAAAATACCACTTTTAGAAAGTAGATATTTTCTTGCTTAGCCATCCTTTGTGCCTCTGCTGGGTTTATGGATTGACTGTCTGGCTTTGGAGTGACAGTGGGTGGGGATGTGCATTCTCTTTAGACTGCCCCTGGGGGGTTGCGGTGTGTCTTGTCTTTGCTGGATGAGTCAGGGCTGGGCTGAATAGACCTGGGCTGAATTTAGAGTAGCGGGAGGAGATTTCCCTGCACTTGAGTGGTCCTGGTTTGCCTTGAACAATGCTGTCTCCATCTCTTGCCAGGAATCTGGGCCAGAGAGGACAGAACTGGTTTGGACTAAGCATGGAGACTCTTTGCCTGAGAGAACAAAGGAGTTTTGAGTATAAATATTGGGGCCCAGAGGAGCTGCCAGGAGGAGTACTGCCCCTTTTCTGTGTTGTTGCTTTGTTGGGTTGGCCTGCAGTTGCTGCTTCTGCCTTGGGCAGTGAAAGAACTGGACTTAACTTTTGCTGAGTATCTCTATGGGCTTGAAGTAGAGCTTGCCTCCTGTTCTGAACACAGCAGTGAAGGCTGACCGATACCACCTCCCGTTAACCGGCTCTGTCGCCTGCACAGCAACAACCAGCACCACATTGAGCACCGCCTTGCCTAGCACCGTAAGCCCTGTTCTCACCGACTGCTTCTGCATGGTCGTCACCGAGCCGCTGCCACACCACATCATGAGGGCACCGCACCCTACTCCGCTTCCATTTTGCAATGCAACCGCAATGATTGCTACGACTGGCTCACACCAACATGTCGGCAGCAATGAGAATTGTACTATTCATGAGTCTGTCCACAGTTTAGCTGGCCCATACCAACATGGTTGGCTGAAACTGTTAGAATCTGTTGTTTTCAGCATGCCAGTAGCTCCGGACACAGCTACCAACTCAGAAGACCTGGGTTTTTTAGATTTTTCTGCAATTTTAAGCATATCTTGCAAAGAACACTTTTAAGTACTGCATGTTGGATTCCTGTAGTATCGGTCTTATTTTGGATATATAAAAATATTGGATATTTTTCTGAACTGTTGTGGTGTCCTTTTGTAGTATTTTCACTGTATTACTGTTGGTTATGTGCAAATGCTTCACACACTGCCTCTGAGATAAGTCTGAGTGCTCATTTCAAGCTACCAAGGGGGTGAGCAGGGGTTATTTTAGGAGTGTAACTCCCTTACACTGACTAGGAAGAAGGGTCCCTACTTGGACAAAGGTACCTACCTCTGCTAACTGAAGATCCCCATTTCTAACATTCCACTTGACCCATGAAGGTTTTTAGTTAATCTTTAGAGGTGGAAGGAGGTGCTTCCTTGACCGCTACCACTAGGTCAAGTTTCATTTTTATCCCGTCTTTGGAAACGGGATGACCTAAGTAATTTACAGATTCCATACAAACCTTACATTTGTCAAGCTTAATGGTTAGGCCAGCATCTTTAAGTGTTGGGAGAACATTCTTCAGTGTAGCATTATGATAATGCACACAATCATCATAGATCAACAAACTGTCCTGAAAGTAAAGCACATTTTTTATATCCTTCAATAGTTGGTACCTCACCCTCTGAAATACGGCAGCCACAGATGCCAGTCCAAATGGCATTCTGTGGAACCTAAAAGCACCAAAAGGAGTGATGAATGAAGTAAAAGATTTTGATTCAGAGTAAAGAACACTGAAAAGGCATTCAATTCAAAATAACTTTATTCGGCACCAAGACCACAAAAGTTTGACATGCAGATAATACATTTTAAAGTGATAACAAATCCTTATTACTAAGATAAAATCACAATTAAAACTAAATGCATCATCAACCGTAAAATTTCATATTGGTTGAAATTAAACTACAAAATATTTATTCTCCCTATCCAATTACTATGATTTATAATGTTTCCTGATAAACATTGCAGTTATGATAAAGTTTGACACAGCGCTACAAATTAGTCCCTGATTGCAGATATCTGAACCCCTCAACATATGTACATGAACAAGTAGGGGTGCCAAAAATCTTCTCCTTGCTTCCTTGTAATGTGCACAAGAAAGGATAAAGTGCAGGTTGTTCTTGGTTGCCTAATTATATCATTTATTTTGTGTGGACGGAATCTGTCCACCCATATGTTGTTTAAGTCTCTCAGATCCACGCTTAAGCATATACCTGTACCACCTGATTTCTCGGTAACCAAAATAGGAGTTAGCCAAAGAGAGCTTTCAATCAGCTCTATAACCCCTTGACTTATGATGTGTCTAATTCAACTACTAATGGTTTGCGCATTAAAATAGGAATAAACCTTACATTATGGACCACAGGTACAGCATTATCCTTTAACACAATTTTGTTTTGGAAATCTCTTTGGTGGCCTACTTTTTCAGTAAATACCTCTGGAAATTCACCAGAAATTCTCCAACTATAGTCCATATTTTCAATTGCCATGACTAGTTCACTACTATTAGGATATAACTTAATGCCTACATCCTTTTGGATATTTCCAAACTAGCAAGTTAGAGCCCCTTTCAGCAATGTAAATCATTACCTGAATTGTGTGATCTTTAACAGCGATGCAGATATTTAGCATTCCTAACAAGGGTATAGGATCTTGATTGTATTCATCATGTTTAATATCTGCACTTAGAAGTGTTTAACCATTATTCCCAAATATCTCATCAAATGTTTTAAGAGCAATAACAGTATAAGGCGAACATGAGTCCACAAATACCATCACTCCCACTCCATCCAAAAGAATCTCGCAAGTAGGATAGTCATTACCAGCTTCCACACAATCAGATGTAATCTGAAAATAAATGTATTAGTACCTGTATCAGTCTTCTCAACCACAAGACTTTCAGTTTCCCCATTTCTGCAAGTATGTGCATAATGAACCCTCTTATTGCATTTCCTACAAATTCTTTGCAGAACAAAAGGGCTATCCACTAAATGATTGTAGTTACCACAGTGGTAGCACTCCTTTCCCTCCCTTTGCTACCATCATTTTCTTAAATTGTGCACCCTGAATTTTCTTGGGAATATTTGCCTCCTTATTACCCTCTTCACAATTGGTGTCATTCTTAACCAGATGCACCATTTCAGACACACTGCTTTGATTAATTTCCTTGATACACTCTGCTATGTGGGCTATGCTCTTAGCTAAATCAATAGCCACCTTAAAATCAGGATTGCGAGCTCATAACTTTTCCTGGACCGGAGGATTGTTGGTGCACCTCACCAACTGATCCCTAATGAGTTATTCACACAAGTCAAGTCAGAGAATTTATATAGCGCACTACATACCCAGAGGGTCTCAAGGCGCTTAGGAAGGGGAGGACGATTACTTGTCAAATATCCACGTTTTAAGTTGCTTTCTGAATGCTAGGTGGTTCTGGGTAAGGCGAAGGTAAGCGGGGAGTGAGTTCCAAGTTTTAGCAGCCAGGTATGATAAGGATCTGCCTCCCATGGTGGTCTTGTTGATGCGAGGTACCGTGGCGAGGGCTTGGCTGGAAGATCGTAGTTGGCGGGAGGGGGTGTAGAAGGACAGTCGTGAGTTGAGGCATTCTGGTCCGATGTCGTAGAGTGATTTGTGTGCGTGGGTTAGCAGTCGGAAAGTGATCCTCTTATTGACGGGTAGCCAATGGAGGTCTTTAAGGTGACCAGAAATGTGTTCGTTGCGTGGGATGTCTAATATGATCCTGGCTGAGGCGTTTTGGATTCGTTGGAGTTTCCTCTGGAGTTTAGCGGTAGTGCCTGCGTAGAGGGTGTTTCCGTAGTCCAGTCGGCTCGTGACCAGAGCATGGGTGACTGTTTTCCTTGTTTCGGTGGGGATCCAGCTAAATGTTTTTCTGAGCATGCGAAGAATGTTGAAGCAGGAAGAGGATACGGCGCCAACTTGTCTGTTCATTGAGAGTGAAGAATCCAGGATGACTCCTAGGTTCCGTGCGTGGTCTGTCGGGATGGGTGCTTTTCCGAGGGCTTCCGGCCACCAGGAGTCGTCCCATGCAGAGGGGGATGTACCTAAGATGAGGACTTCTGTTTTGTCTGAGTTCAGTTTTAGACGGCTTTGTTTCATCCATTCGGCAACTTCTTTCATTCCTTCGTGTAGGTTAGTTTTGGCGGTGCTGGGGTCATTGGTGAGAGAAAGGATTAGTTGAGTGTCATCCGCGTAAGAGATGATGTTGAGGTTGTGTTGGCGGGCGATGGCCGCGAGGGGGCTCATGTATACGTTGAAGAGGGTGGGGCTGAGTGAGGATCCTTGTGGTACGCCACAGATGACTTCAGTGGCCTCGGACTTGAATGGTGGGAGGCGGACTCTCTGGGTTCTTCCGGAGAGGAACGAGGTGATCCATTCAAGTGCTTTTCCTTGGATTCCGATGTTATTGAGGCGTTGTAAAAGGGTGCTGTGGCAGACTGTGTCGAATGCTGCAGAGAGGTCGAGGAGGATGAGGGCGACTGTGTCTCCATTGTCCAGTAGAGTTCGAATGTCGTCTGTTGCTGCGATGAGGGCGGTCTCAGTGCTGTGTTTTGCTCGGAAGCCGGATTGTGAGGAGTCGAGGGATTTGTTGGCTTCGAGGAAGGCGGCGAGCTGGTTGTTGACAGCTTTCTCGATGACTTTGGCCGGGAATGGAAGGAGCGAGATGGGGCGGTAATTTTTGAGTTCGGTGGGGTCAGCTGTGGGTTTTTTCAGAAGGGCGGTGAGTTCAGCGTGTTTCCAGTCTTCCGGGAAGGTGGCGGAGTTGAAGGAGCAGTTGATGACATCTCGGAGGTGCGGTGCTATGACGGAGTCTGCTTTGTTGAAGATGTGGTGAGGACATGGGTCTGTGGGGGATCCTGAGTGGATGGAATTCATCAGGCGGATTGTGTCCTCAGTGGAGATTGGGTTCCAGTCGTTAAGGGTGTTCACGGGGGGAGAATGTTCAGAAAATGGTAGGGTGCGTTGGTTTCCGGGTTGGTTGTCGAAGCTGTTGTGGATGTCTGCAATCTTGTTGTGGAAGAATGAGGCTAGGGAGTCGCAGAGGGTTTGGGAAGGGGTGATGTCGTTGGAGTTGGCCGAAGGGTTGGTGAATTCCTTGACGATGTTGAAGAGTTCCTTGCTGTTGTGGGCGTTGTTGTCTAGTCGATCCTTGAATGCTGTTTTCTTGGCCTTTCGGATTAGTTGGTGGTGAGTGCGGGTGGCGTTTTTGAAGGCGTCCTTGGTGCTAGTGGTTGGGTCTTTTTTCCAGGCCTTTTCAAGGGAGCGGCAGAGTTTCTTGGACTTCTTAAGATCATCGTTGAACCATGAGGCCTTTTTGCTGCCAGGTTTGCTTTGACGTTTTTTCAGTGGTGCTAAGTTGTCGGCGGTGTTGGATAACCATAGGGTGAAGTTGGCGGCGGCTTCGTTTGCGTTAGAAGAGTGGGCTGGGGCGTTTAGAAGGAGTGAGGCGGAGATCTGGTCCGTGGTGATTTTGTTCCAGTTTCTTTGCAGAGTTGGTTGGAGGTGGTTGGTGGGTTTCGGCTTGTTGTAGGTGAAGTGAACGCAGCTGTGGTCAGTCCAGAGGAGATCCGTAGTGTGGCTGAAGGAGACATGATTGCTGGAGGTGAAGATGGGGTCGAGTGTGTGACCTGCGATGTGGGTGGGGGAAGTGACCAGTTGTTTAAGTCCGAGGTTGGCGAGGTTGTCTAAGAGGGTGGCGGTGTTGCGGTTGTTGATCTTTTTGAGGTGAAAGTTGAGGTCTCCCAGAAGGATGTAGTCTTTGGAGGGGAGCGCGTGTGGGGTGATGAAGTCCGTGATGTCTTCACTGAATTTTGCGCGGGGTCCTGGTGGTCTGTAGAGGAGGGTGCCTCTGAGTGTGGTCTTGGGGTCGATGTGGATCTGGAAGTGAAGGTGTTCGGAGGTAGCGAGGTTGGCGTCAGAGCTGGTTGAGATGCGGATTGATTTTTTATGGACGATAGCGATTCCTCCTCCTGTGTGGCTGGTACGGTCCTTGCGAGTGATCTTATATTCTTCAGGGATGGCAATGGTGATGTCTGGGGCGGAGGAAGCGTTCATCCAAGTTTCTGTTAGGAAGGCGACGTCTGGAGAGATGGTGTCTAGTAGATTCCATAGGTCAATGCCGTGTCTGTGGACCGATCGGGTGTTGAGAAGGATGCACTGTAGGTGGTTGGGGTCGGGGGTCTGTGGAATGGTCGTAGCGGAGTAGTTGTCGGTGCCGCTGAATTTGCAGGAGTAGCAGGAGAAAGGTCCATGGGTGTGTCCAGGAGCAGTTGGGGGCGCGACCGGGGTCAAGGGCTAGGAGGGTGGCGGCATCGTAGGTAATGCGGGAGGGCTGGGCAGCGCGAGGGGCAGGGGGTCTGGCGCTGGGCGCGGTCCAGGCGCGGACGGGCGTAGACGGGCTTACCTTTGGCGCACCTTCGGCGCGGGTTGGGCGCGGTCGCTGCGCGTGAACGCTGCGCGCGGGGACTCCTGTCATATATGGAGAGTGGAGGGGGAGGGGCGAGGGAGGATCAGCAGGGAGGCGGGTGCGTGGTTGAGGGGGCGGGCTCCAGGCAAAAACAACAACAACAACTGTGTAAATGGCGCCGAGAACGGGAGAGCAGACCGGGTTGGGGGTGGGGGGAAGGTGAAAATGATAATCCACGGGGATGGCAAACGCAGCAGTATGCAAATAAATGATGTGGCAATGTCCACTCAGCAGCGCAATACAGGCACTCCAATTAAAGTAAAATAATGCAGGTAAAGTCGGCAGTCAAATGAGCACGAGGAGATGACTGACAAATAAATAAATAATACTGTGGGCAAGACAAGCGCCGATACAGGGCAGCAGTGCAGCGCTAACGATACCAGGCAGTATGGTGCAGGGTCGAGCAGGGACAGAAGGGAGCGACCGTGTCTGACGAAGCCAGGACGGTCACAGCTCCTCTGTGCTCAGGGGGAAGCCTTGCCTCGTAGTGGGAGGGAGGATCAGCAGGGAGGCGGGTGCGTGGTTGAGGGGGCGGGCTCCAGGCAAAAGCAACAACAACAACTGTGTAAATGGCGCCGAGAACGGGAGAGCAGACCGGGTTGGGGGTGGGGGGAAGGTGAAAATGATAATCCACGGGGATGGCAAACGCAGCAGTATGCAAATAAATGATGTGGCAATGTCCACTCAGCAGCGCAATACAGGCACTCCAATTAAAGTAAAATAATGCAGGTAAAGTCGGCAGTCAAATGAGCACGAGGAGATGACTGACAAATAAATAAATAATACTGTGGGCAAGACAAGCCCCGATACAGGGCAGCAGTGCAGCGCTAACGATACCAGGCAGTATGGTGCAGGGTCGAGCAGGGACAGAAGGGAGCGACCGTGTCTGACGAAGCCAGGACGGTCACAGCTCCTCTGTGCTCAGGGGGAAGCCTTGCCTCATAGTGGGAGGGAGGATCAGCAGGGAGGCGGGTGCGTGGTTGAGGGGGCGGGCTCCAGGCAAAAACAACAACAACAACTGTGTAAATGGCGCCGAGAACGGGAGAGCAGACCGGGTTGGGGGTGGGGGGAAGGTGAAAATGATAATCCACGGGGATGGCAAACGCAGCAGTATGCAAATAAATGATGTGGCAATGTCCACTCAGCAGCGCAATACAGGCACTCCAATTAAAGTAAAATAATGCAGGTAAAGTCGGCAGTCAAATGAGCACGAGGAGATGACTGACAAATAAATA